>NC_062561.1:139422625-139730125 GCF_022837055.1 Prionailurus viverrinus | reverse complement strand
TGGGAAAAAAAAGAACAACTCTCCTTTTCTTTTTCATTGCCTTGGAAGTGGAAAGATATTACTGTCTCTATAGCCAAAATGCTCAGGAGGGCCTATCCCTGGACTTTACCATGAAATGCTGTGATCCCAGGAAAATTTTCATGTCAACTTTGACTTTTGAGTCTAGGAAGAACAGGAGGTGGTTGTAGACAGGAAAGGGCAGATCCCAGAGATAATTTTAAAGTAGGACAATCTGATCTTCAGAGTGGGATGTGTTTTCTTGAAATTTATTTCTCTTCTGGGGCGCCTGGGTGGCTCAGTCGGTTAGGCGTCCGACTTCGGCTCAGGTCATGATCTCACAGCTCGTGAGTTCAAGCCCCGCATCGGGCTCTGTGCTGACAGCTCAGAGCCTGGAGCCTGCTTCTCATCCTGCGTCTCCCTCTCTCTCTGCCCCTCACCTGCTTGTGCTCTGTCTCTCTCTGTCTCTCAAAAGTGAATACATGTTAAAAAAAATTTTTTTTTTTAAGAAACTTATTTCTCTTCCGGCTCCCTGCCACAGAATAAACATGCTTATCATTTTAAATCATATTTATCATTTATACCTTTCCTTAGATTAAGAGCTTCTTAAAAACATGAACTCAGTTTTATTCATTTTCCTCCTCTTTAGAGTCTCGTCCAGAGAGTGGCATTCAATAAAAGCTCAACCAGTGTTTGTGAATTAGATATGAATAATTTCCAGAAACTCCTCTATTCTTCATGATTTCTTTCCTGCCCTTTCCTTTCTGGAAGGCCCTCCACCCATTCAGACTTAATAATAGAGGGGAGAAAGAGCATATTCGAGGATTCTAATAGATCTAACATCATTGTATTCCTTACCTACCTCTGATCCCTCGTTCTGAAAAGGAATCTATTACTCAGTGAAACTCACTGACATTAAGGACCTAATAACTGATAGTGGGTATGTGCTAATAAGCAAATCCTTTTGTTGATAGTATAGGGCTCTAACAATTTTTTTTCTTTTCTGGTTCACCCCATATTCTCTTTCTCTCTAATCTCCTCTGCCTCTCTCCCTAGTCACCCAGGCATCTAGAGATTGAATAATTTTCAGCCATTTTGGTTATTAGTAAACTCTCCTTTTTTAAAAAAAAATATTTTCATGTTTATTTTTGAAAGAGAGAGAAAGAGCACGTGCATAGGAGGGGCAGAGACAGAGGGAGACAGAGGATCCTAAGGAGTCTCTGTGCTGACAGCAGAGAGCCCGACGCAGGGCTCAAACCTAAGAACTGCGAGACTATGACCTGAGCTGAAGTCAGAGGCCACCCAGGGGCCCCTTCTTTTTTTTTTTTTTTTTTTTTTAATATTTATTATTTTGAGAGAGAGAGCGCGTGAGCTAGTTGGGGAGGGGCAGAGAGAGAGGAGAGAGAGAATCCCAAGCAGCCCGTGCACTGAGCCCGATGAGGGGCTTGAACTCACAAAACTGTGATATCATGACCTGAGCTGATATCAAGAGTTGGACATTTAACCAACTGAGCCCCCCAGGAGCCCCAGTAAACTCTCCGTTACGTTATTTTAAGAGAGAAGCGATGGTCTGTATCCATACGAAGAAATCCAAGCAGATGGCAAATTGTCTAAAAGAATTCCACTTTTAAATGAAAGAAAGCAGTTAATCTAAGGGACAAAAGAGAGGAGCCACGAAGGAAGGCATGTGGGTCCACACACCTGCGTGCAGGCCCAGCCCGGGTGTGGCTGTCCTGGGGTCTCAGAATTGGGACCTGTGCTATGTGCTTTGATGCTCATCTTTCCAAACATTTTTGGTTTTTTTGTACGGGTTTTATTTCCGTTTCTAATTTCTCCTTAGATTCGTCGTAAAATTCTTTTGAAAAGTGTACCATGGATTGGCTGAACCAAAAGAGGAAGAAGAGAGTTTTGTGTCCGTTTAGACTGGAAAACAAGACTCGAAATAAGAGTTTGCTATAATTCTATGGCGGTGACTCTGAATTTGGGGGAGGTGCCAGACGGCTTTGAGAATCTTAGTGAATACTTTGGACTCTTTGTAGAAGAATGCACATAGGCACAACACCCCGCAGTCAATTTCAGAGAGTTTGAAGGGTCTTTAGATCCGAGGTTAAAAATCTCTGCCTTGGGGCGCCTGGGTGGCACAGTCGGCTGAGCGTCCGACTTCAGCCAGGTCACGATCTCGCGGTCCGTGAGTTCGAGCCCCGCGTCAGGCTCTGGGCTGATGGCTCGGAGCCTGGAGCCTGTTTCCGATTCTGTGTCTCCCTCTCTCTCTGCCCCTCCCCCGTTCGTGCTCTGTCTCTCTCTGTCCCAAAAATAAATAAACGTCGAAAAAAAAAATTAACAAAAAAAAAATCTCTGCCTTGGCGGTGGGGCGGGGAAGGCGCGGTGGCAAGCTGAGGAAGAAAGCCTCTGATGTTTGGTGCCTTCATCACGTCCAATCTGAATCAATTCCTTTGTGAGCTCGCTTGTTTCTTGGATTATCTCACTTCACCAAGTCATTATGGTTAATAGCTTACACTTATTGAATATATGTTAGCACAGGATCTCACATAATTGTGCCAACAACCTCAGGAGGCAGCTGTGTTATTTTCATTTTATAGGTAAGGAGCCTGAGATTTAGTGAGGTTTAGGTACTCGCCCTCAGCGATTTGCTCAAAGCAAATAGTCCCGATTACCTTCGCTTTTTTTGTGTGTTCTGTTATATTCGAATCTGAGATTTCTTGACACATCTCAGTTATCCAGAATGCTACGGTGCCTCCTGGCTTACCAGGGGTCGTTAAGACCCCGTAGAGCTGCACGCGTTGTTGTGAGCCTCATCTTCTTTGGGGGCAGGTAATTTTCTGAATTTCCAGCTGTCATCTTCTTTCTACAGTCTTGGCAGACCTGTAGGGAATACAGGGAATATTTTCCTGAGGTGAAACGCCAAGAGTTGAGTGATCTCATCAGATGCAAAGAACATAATACTGTTTTCTTTGGAGGACAGCCAATCTCCTCCTTCGTGTCAGCCGTCGTTAATTGAGCGCTTACAGCATCGCCATGCACCTTGCTGGGGCCACAGCAGAACTGTCTGCTCTTTGCTCGCACCTTAGGGGGCAAACAAGTGCTCTTCTCAAGCAGGTGTTGGTCAAAACTGCCAGAGTTTTGAAGTTTTAGGAGACTTGGAGTTTACCTCCTAAATAATACAAGTGGAGTGATCAGAACTTGGGGGAGGTTTATGTCTGTACTGGGGTGTTATTCTCACTAAGGGACAGAGATGTGCTCGCTTCGGCAGCACATATACTAAAAAAGGGACAGAGAAAAGTGAATCGGAGAGGAATTTGCACTTGGACTCGTAGTTATAGCCCTGACATTAACTCACCATTCTGGCTGGGGACACCATCAGCAGTTATAATGGGCTGTGCAGGACAGGTCGGTGCACATCCACTTTATGCTGAGGGCCATTCATAAATGGGAGTCATATTTTATTGATAATTGCAGTGCATACTATAGAAGTTTTTAAAAGTTAAGGGACAAAAGGATGACATTAAGAGTGAGTTGTTAGGGGCACTTGGCTGGCTCAGTCAACAGAGGATGCAACTCTTTCTTCTCAGGGTCCTGAGTTTGAACCCACGGTGGGTGTAGAGATGATTTAAATACATAAATAAACTTTTTTAAAAAACAGGAGCTATTACACAGAAGACTTCATCACTTTCATTTCCTACAAAGCATCACCGTGTAAGGGCCCCCCCGGGCGGCTCAGTCGGTTAAGCACCTGACTTCAGCTCAGGTCATGATCTCACAGTTTGTGGGTTCAAGCCCCACATCAGGCTCTGTGCTGACAGCTCAGGGCCTGGAGCCTGCTTTGGATTCTGTGTCTCCCTCTCTCTCTGCTCCTCCCCTGCTCACACTCTGTCTCTCTCCCTCTCTCAAAGACAATAAATAAACATTAAAAAAAAACTTAAAAAAAAAAACAAAAACAAAGCATCACTATTTGCTTTATGAGTTTGTAGTCATTTTAAGAAGATGGCTTAACCCATGCTATTGCAGTCGGTTCAATTACGTATCGCTCTGGGAAGCATTACTTTTCCTTTAGGTGAAAGGGCTACTCTTCTAAATCAATTTCACTTCTTTTTGACTCTGTGTTTTCTTGCTTGTGTAGACAAACTGCAAATGTTTTGGCTCATTAGCTGAGAACCTCAGATGTAATTGAATGATGCATTAGACATTTTGGAAAGGAAATTGCTTCTTTGAAGAATTAGTTTTTTCCTCCTGTGGTATAGGCTAGAGGACAGAAAAATCCCTGGGGTACAAGTGGGAGAAAAAAAGAGGGCAGGAAAACACAAGGATGAACTGGCTTAGTATTCCCAGATACACCTGTCCTCACTGAGAAGGATCATCAGTTTCTCCATCTGTCCCATTATCCTGCCATCTTATCAAATGCTACATCTCTTTGTATCCTGTCCATTTCAACAGTCAGCACTGTGGCTTTTACTGTCTTTTGTGTGTGCTATTACAGTGTCATCCTAAATCTTCACCGACTGTAAATAAAAGGACAGAATGGCAAATAAACATGAAGTCAATGCTAAGAACTGTGCCTGACCCGTAATACTTACGGACTAAATATTTGGCAGAAGAATAAAAGGGAAAGACAGAATGTTGAGGGAAATTAGACTTAAAAAGGATGTACAATAAACATCAAGCGCCTTAGAAAGCACATACCTGAATCGTTAACTTCAGAGCTGAAAGAGATTGTAAATCATTGGAGGAAAAATTTAATGTAGCCAAATTTGATGTACATGCAACATCTTGGGATCATGATAATTATAAACAATGGTTTGCATGAAGCTGTTTGAAATGAAAACCTGTTTCCATATTATAAGACCTGAAATATTGCTCATTTAAATAATTATTTGCCTCCTAGTGCCCCCATTCTCGCTATGTGTATATGGTTCATATAGGTTCTATTCGAGTGCTCATTCTGCTTAGTCTATTGGGCATGGTGCTGCTAAACCTAGGGAAGATGTTTTCCTGACACAGCTCCTAAAGTTTTAAAAAAAACTTTCATTAAGACTTATTTTGGGGGGCACCTCGGTGTCTCAGTTGGTTAAGCATCTGACTCTTGATTTCGGCTCAGGTGATGATCTCACAGTTCGTGAGATCGAGTCCTGTCGTCGAGCTCTGCTCTGACAGTGCATAGCCTGCTTGGGATTCTCCCTCTCCCTCTCTCTGCCCCTCCCCCAATCTCTCTCCTTTTCTCTCTCAAAATAAATAAGCTTTGAAAAAAAAAGTCTTAATTTTTTAAAGCACTTTTAGGTTCACAGCAAATCGAGAGGAAGGTACCGAGATTTCCCATGTACCCCACCCTGGCCCCACACATGCAGAGCCCCACCAGAATGATACATTTGCTGCAACTGATGAACCTACATCAACATATCATAATCGCCCGAAGTCCATTGTTTACATTGGTGTTGTGCATTCTGTGGGTTTGGACAAATGTGCAATGGCATGTATCCATCATTATGGTATCACATGGAGCATTTTCACTGCCCTAAAAATCCTCTGCACTACAATGATTCATCCCTCCCCCTGCTCCCGCCCAAGCCTCCGGTTACCACTCATCTTTTCACCGACTCCATTGCCTTTTCCACAATGCCATTTAGTTGGAATCATATGGTATGGGGCCTTTTCAGGTTGACTTCTTTCACGCAGTAATTTGCATTTAAGGTTACTCCATGCATTTTTATGGATCGATAGCTCATTTCTTTGTAGGGTTGTGGAGTACCCCATGTCTAGATGCCCCACTGTTGATCCATCCACCTACCGAAGGGCATCTTGGTTGCTTCCAAGTTGTGGCCATTACGAATAAAGCTGTTAGAAACATCCACGTGCAGGTTTTTATGTGGACGTAAGTTTTCACCTCCTTTGGGTAAATACCAAGGAACACAATTGCTGGTAAGAGTACGTTTAGTTTTGCGGGAAACTGACAAACTGTCTTCCAAAGACATACGATTCATCCATTCACTTTTTTAGGCTAGTAAGATGCTCACCCAGTGGGATCCCTTTCCACCTGCTTCAATCCCCACCCTTTCCCAAATCATTAGTGTGGTTAGGATTCCTGTTCAGTGTGTCCTCTAGCCTTTTAGAATATTCTGACACCCCCTGCATGCTGGGTAACAGGCCTGCCCACATTGTTCCTCTAACACAAATGGTCTTCTAAGACCTTGGGTCGTGCAAAGTATAAGCATAAGGCTTGACCCAGTGTGCTGAGCCCAAAAAGCATTTCCGAAGAAGCAGCCTCAATAAGTTGTTGAGTTCGGCAAGTTAATCCATATTTCCCAGGGAGAACAGAGCTCTGCCAAGCCTGCCAATTCCTTTTCCTTTTCCTTTGTCCCTGGTCCCAGAACTCAGTTAAATTCTGTTTGCTGGTGTGCGTGCTGTGACGCAAACGCAGAGAAAGGAGGAAATTCACTTCTCTGCCCAGTTGACATTGGTTTTTCCAGGGGCGAGAGCCCAGGATGGCACCGATGTTACCTCTGAACATCCTTTCCTGCACAGCCGGTGCCTGCCTAGGAGACTGAACCATTTGCATCTGCCATTTGCATATACGCCTTGTGCGCTTAGTGTTGATGTTGGCAGCATCTTCCGGTGCAGCCATTTCCTAACCAGCCTGGCAAAAACCAAGGCAAACCTTTTCAAAAGGGCCGAGTGGGGCTTTTGGAAATGCAAATGTACATATGGGCTTGGGACAGAGGATGGCTTATAATTAACGATCTTTTGTGTATTGCTCATTAAGGGGGTCGACTCAATAAAAAACACATTGCTTCTTCTATGTCAGTGACAGATACTCTTATCAGAAACAAGGCTTTTATTGTGCTAGTTTCCCTCTGATGGGAGAACAAAGGGGTCGCTGTGCACCGGCACTGATGGGGACAGTGAGCGAGAGGGAGCCCGAGGCTGGGGGGGGCGGGGCGCTTCACCCTAAACACCATTTAAAAACACCAGCATATTTATTGGTATAATTATTAACACACTGTTTCACTTCATAGTGCAATTTGAGGTCTAGTGTATGTGTTAAGGTGTGGGTTCCTCTCTGCCGTCTTTTTTAAGGTGTAAACCTGCCAACCTCTTAAAAGAGACTAAACACCCATCACCCACTTTTGTAAATGGTAGACTTTTTAGAAATCGCAAACAAAACACATTTCTTTCCAGGCACTTTCTGTATTACCCTCTCTTTCTTGAAATTTAGCATCCTCCACAAACATTCCAGAAACAAGTCAGAAGAACACCAAGAAGGAATTCAGGGGCTCAAAGCAGAGACCTTGTCTCAACTAAAATAATGGCTGAGGAGTGAGGTTCTTCCCTGGTGGGGAGCAGGTCATGTGTTTATCCTTATGAGAGCTGCAAGTGAGAAATACTGTCTGATCTGGTAGCTAGCTTTAGGGATCCTATAATTGAGTCTCTCCAACAGGTTGCAAAATTGACATGGAGGTTTTCCTCTTCTGGATTAAAACTAATTCTAGGAGTTCCCTTTTGTTGAAGGCATAGGAACATCGAAGCTCTCTGAAATGGATTTCAGTAAGTAATTATAAGTGCCCTTTGATGTGCTGAGCAGCCCTTCCCATTTGTCATCAAACCTACCCAGCTCTGGGACTTGGCCCAGCTCCCTGGACTTCTCTGGTCCTTTTCTGTAAAACAGGGATCCTGGTAGTGTCTACTTCATGGAGCTGTGAGCATTACAGGAGTCAGTGGCTGGAAAGTGTGTGGTGCATAGAAAGTACATAGGAAACACTGCGTTAGCCTTTCTCCTCCTCCTCCTCTCCCCTCATTTATCGGCCCCTCTTATCTTGACAAGGTCTGTCCCTTGTCAACAGACCATTGAGAACGCAAATGTTCTTAACACAAGCCTTAGGTGTGCTCATAATTTTCCAAAGAGTGGGGGGAAATCCCTTGAAAACCAGATAACCAAAAGAAGACAGAGAAATAATGTAGAACGTGCAACATTTCTCTATAGGCTCACAGCCTGCTTTTCTTCAGGGTCTTCCGTGCAATCTCAGGAGCCAAAGGGCCGGCTAGTTGCCTATGGTTCTACCAGTGAGGTTAGCCTGGCCCAGTGAGGCAGGGAATGAAGGCAGGAGCACTGGGCTGGCACCCTGGCCTGATTCCCGTCTTCACTCTGCTGGAATTCTGGAGCGCTAGGCAAGTCATCCTACCTCCCTGGGACTTGTTCCTTCTCCTGCAAATGAGAGGTGTGCGCATATTGAAACTTACGCATCCTTTCAGCAGGGGAGCCTGGGGATTCAAACCCTGGGAACCTGGGATATGCTTGTATAATTAAATAACTCCTGATTTGAGAACTTCCTGTGGGGTGAGGGTGTGGAGGACAAGGACCACCTTCTCAGTGTCAGAATTGCAGGCCGTCAGCCTGTTTCAGCAGCATTAAGAACTGTATTTAGGATGGGAGCTTCGTCGGTCCCAGGGCCGTGCCCTCATTCACCACTGGGGATCTGAAGTGACCGTGGGCTACCCCACTGTCACCCGTCTCCACCCAAGTGCTTGAGACTTGCCCTGCATGAACAAAGCAAAAAATGATCTGGATAAAGGAGCTGTTTCAGAGTGAGCAGAGCCACCGAGCCCGGAGTGCTAGTGTGGCACGCCCTTCTGCTTGGTGGAGCAGGGATGATTGTGGAGGGTGTTTCTGAGGGAGGGGATTCATTAGCTCTCTTTTTGCCCCTGGAGTCCCCATGGACTGAAACTCTTCTGACTGGTCCCAAGAGCTGCAAACAGAAAGAGTCTGTGACAGGCCACTGGGGTTCAGGGGTAGCTGCCGAAAGAGCGGGTCACACCTGGCGGTGTGATCACTTATTCCCATCTTGAAGTGGCTCACTGAACTGGAAGGGCATTGATGGTGGAAAAACCATGGGGCAACGGAGGCCTGGGGGAGCGGGGAGGGAAGGGTTAGAAGATTGTGCACCGGGAGTAGATCCAGGGGCAGGGAAGTGGACTTTCTATGAATGTGTCTGTTCTCATGTTACAGTGATACGTGTCCATGGTTAGGCCAATTTTCGGGGAGCCTGGAGCCTGTCTTATCTTTGGAGATCAGGTGCCCTCGAGTGGGTCTGCTCATGTGGCTTCTCCAGCCCTTCCTCAGCTCCGCCTTCCTGTCCTGGCTCATGGGTCTCTCCACTTGCCCTTTAACCTTCAGACCATACTGCTAGGTTGTAGGTTCCCTTAGAGATAGTTTGATTTCATTTCTTCTTACTGGTAAGGAACCCAAGGTCTGGAGATATGAAAAGAGATGCCCAAGGCCACATGGCAGGGCAAAGACTGGAAGCCACATCTTTGACCTCTAGCTCTGGGTCAAAGGGAGAGACAGGGCAAGGGAATTCAGATTTATTCAGAGCTTCTCTGGGCTCAGCACTGTGTTGTAGTTAGCTCGGCGCTTTCATTTCATTTTACCCTATCACAGAGGTTTTGCCACTCACTTTACAGAGGAAGGAGTTGAGACTTTGGAGAGGTTAATTCATTTGTGCTGATAAATTGCAGACCTTTATCAGACCGGTTCCAAGCCAAGTCCTTTGGAGTTTCCTCCATACCCTGCAGTACGGACGCCAGGCATTACCCTGACTCGTGCAAATGGTGGATCAAACTTGCATTGCCTTTCTCTGGCTTCTCTGGGTTCAAAAGGTTGCTCATCGAGGCTGCATTCTTTTGCTCCCGTGGGGACTAAGGATTCTGAACATCTTCGAATATTCCGATACTCCTGAACAATGAAGAAATGTTCTACACAGCATACCTCTGTGTACCTCTTGAAAAAGCTGCACTCATTTAAAACACGCATGCCTTCCCAAAGACTCGTTGTGATGTTCAGGCTAGAAATTTTGAATGGAAGTGAGCTCTCAAGAGAAAGACTTGAAGTCTGGTGAGCCTTCCTTCATTAGAACATAGTGGGAGATGACTTCATAATCCACGTAGCAATCTGGCCCTGCAGAAACATATCCCGTTACCACTTTCTCTAAGCTTCCTTTTCCTTATGGGCAAAATGGGAATAATTACAGCACCTTTCTTATTGCTGTTTTATTTTAACAAGTCAGTATACACAGAATGCTTACAATAGTGTCTGGCACAATTAATTCAAGCGAAACAATAACTTTAATCCTGAATATGATGTAAAGCGTTGAACGGAAACATTAGAGTTCTTTTGCAAAATGTTCAACTATAGGCACTAAAAAGTTGAAATATCCTAGTGCTCTCCGAAATTTAGAGTAAAAATGAAACATTTTGATACCCTGAAAATATGTACCTGCTGATGGAGAATAAGAATTCTAGAAGTTGAAGAATTAGAACCAAATCAAATCAAAAACAGACACATTAACATTCATGTTTCTGGGGCGCCTGGGTGGCGCAGTCGGTTGAGCGTCCGACTTCAGCCAGGTCACGATCTCGCGGTCCGTGAGTTCGAGCCCCGCGTCGGGCTCTGGGCTGATGGCTCAGAGCCTGGAGCCTGTTTCCGATTCTGCGTCTCCCTCTCTCTCTGCCCCTCCCCCGTTCATGCTCTGTCTCTCTCTGTCCCAAAAATAAGTAAACGTTGAAAAAAAATTTTTTTTAACATTCACATTTCTCCAGGCCTCAGTGATGTCTCTGGGGCTGGGTTGTCTGCTCTCTTCTTGTCATCTGGACCCCAGGATGGACAGTGGTTTTCCTGGTTGAAGGGTCTGCAGGCACCTCACATGCCGGGGCCGAGAGTAGCCAGGAAAACCCGGAGAGAGAGAATTCACAAGGGCTCTCTTACTGTTGTGGGGTGTTGAGGTTGTACTTACATTTGTAACACCCTCAGCTGGATGGCTGGATTTAGGGCTGGGTAGTTGGGCTTTAAAGAGCCAGGTCATTCTAAAGGAATGTGAGGGGTGCATCTTTGTGAACAGAGGTTAAACAGTGGGAAAGTGGATAAGTAATCGGCTATCTCTCAGCTAATGGCTCGCTAAAAGTTAACATTTCACTACCTCCTGCAGGGAAGCTAATGAGCAAGCTACTCACACAGTTTTACGTAGAAGAAGACACAAATGGCGTGGGGGGGGGGGGGGAATGAATTTATCATTGCTGCACACACAGCCCCTCCAGACACGCCAGTCTTGTTGCTTCTTAAGACAGCCCCGTGTTTCATTCTTGGAACAGGCACAACAACGTTGGAGGGCCCATGCAACATGCTCCTTGTGATATTAAGTAGTAAATGTCAATGTAATGACATTTTCCAGTGTCCTTCAATCTGTCATGGGCCTGTTGTTGGAGGGAAAGTGTAGTAAAGCCTAGGGTAGATTCAAAGCAAAGAGTGACCCCTAGCCTCACGGGATTTACAGCATATTAAAATACCTAAGACACGTATAGCAGTGTTTCTCAAAGAGCCCTTTTCAAAATCACGGGTTGCGTCGTGTGGCTGGCTCAGTTGGTGGAGTATGCGACTCTTGATCATGGGGTTGAAAGTTTGAGCCCCATGTTGGGTGTGGAGACTACTTGAAAAAATAAAATCTTGGGGCGCCTGGGCGGCGCAGTCGGTTAACGTCCGACTTCAGCCAGGTCACGATCTCGCGGTCCGTGAGTTCGAGCCCCGCGTCGGGCTCTGGGCTGATGGCTCGGAGCCTGGAGCCTGTTTCCGATTCTGTGTCTCCCTCTCTCTCTACCCCTCCCCCGTTCATGCTCTGTCTCTCTCTGTCCCAAAAAAATAAATAAACATTGAAAAAAAATTAAAAAAAAAAAAAGAAAAAATAAAATCTTAATAAAACTCAGGTCTGTTACACGAGAAGATCTCCAGCAACCTGTAAATCTGCACTTAATCCTCACCCCCGTAATTCTGATCAACACTGGGGTTTGAGGGGCTTTGGTCTGGAGTAAATGTAGGCTCTGAGCCTGGGGTATAAAGCCTTCATTTTCTGTGTCTATACAATTAGCGCAGCCATATCTTATAGGGGAATGTTGAAAGATATTGAAAGAAGTGTGCAGCTCATAGACCCCAAGATGAGAAAGATATGTTAGGGGTGTTTGAAAAGTAGAGGAATTCTGGGGCACCTGGGTGGCTCAGTTGGTTAAGCGTCTGATTTTGGCTCAGGTCAGGATCTCACAGTCCGTGCGTTCAAGCCCCACGTCAGGCTCTGTGCTGACAGCTCAGAGCCTGGAGCCTGCTTCCAATTCTATGTCTCCCTCTTTCTCTGCTCCTCCCCTGCTCACTCTGTCTCTCAAAAATAAATAAACATTAAGAAAAAAAGTTTTTTAAAAAAGAAAAGAAAAGTAGAGGAATTGGTCTTGGGAAGTAAGAAGTGGCTTCACTTCTATGGCAACCAGAGGAATAAATGAATAGAATCCCAATGTTCATGGAAAGCCCAATTGAGTGACTGATGTGCCCATCATCAGGCCTTAGGCCTAATGCTTTTTAGTATGCCATCAGGTCAGAGGGAAATCCTGCGACTTGCTTCTCCACAAATAGTTATCAATGGATATTTGGGGAATGAAAACATACCGGGAAATAGGTTTCATTTATACATGTCTGTCTTTGTGAGGATGAGTTGGAGAGATTAGATATATCTATTGGGTACTATAGACAGAGACTCCTGGTTGGTTTGGGGTGCTTCTGGTTGGGATGGTGAAGGTTTATACCTGGAGGAATAAACTGAGAAAGTCTGAACTTTGGAAAGGAGAATCTTTAGAGGGACAGGGGGTAGAAAGAGCGACGTGTGCATGTGTTGGGAGGAGGAGGCAGTTCAGGGAAGCTCAGAAGTTGTTCTTTTCCTTGGTAGTTTCCCTGGAGGAATTTCTGCGGCGGAGCTCAGAGCACATTGTCCAGCCTGCGCTCAAGAGGCTGAGCGGGAGATGCAGGAGTGTAAAGTCTAGAAGTGGACTATGGTTGGGCAGAAAGGGCCTTCCTTCCTTCCGACCACAAAAGCACAGAGAGCTAAGTGTAGGCCTGGAGAAGAAGGAGGAGAAATTGCCAGAAGAGTGTGATGCTCTGGGTGGGGGCAGAATAGGGACTATGTGGAGGAGAAACAGTTAACGCTGGAAGCCCGAGTCCAGCTATCTGAATTACAGGGCCTTGTCTTTTAGCTTAGCTCTTGACCTTGACCTTGAGATGCTCTCCCACTGCACCAAAAAGTGGGGGGTATTTACATATCTCATAACGGGATGAGGAGAAGCGGAGTCCTAGATGGAGGAATGGTAGAGCGGGTGGAAGTCTTTGAACAAATCCTTTTATAATCCTCTAGGTAGTAACGGGCTGAGGAATCCACAAGAGGCTGCTAGGGGAAGACTTTGGTTCAAGGCCTGCCTCTGGGATTTTGTCTTTGGGATTCTTCTATCCTGAGACGAAAAGCAGTTTTGTGTGGAAGCACTGTCTATCCTGTGAACTGATCTAGCTCACCCAGTCCTTGGAACAGTTGTAAATGAAGTGCTACCTTAGCTTGAAAACAAAAGAAACCAATGCTGTCGCTTTTTTGACCCCTGATGGGATACTCCGGCTCAAGGTGAACCAAGCTGTTCTTGTTCAGTAGCTCCTCCAGGCTTCTCTTTTTGCTCTTATAAAAACTAGTGGAAGATTGGGAAGCAAGATCTCTAGCTGCACGATAGCCCTTGATCCACCCGCCTCCGGGGCACTGGGTAAACTTACACTGTCATTGGTCTTGGCTTTCTTTTGGGCCCCTAGCACGTGGCGAAGGGATGCTGGGCTCCATCAGGCTGGGGGCTCAACTTTCAATGGTGAGCAAGTACGTAGAGAAGGACTAGAAGAGCCCCTTTGTAGGGAACACCCCAGAGGTTGTTTGGAAGCAGGCCTGGGACCCCAGAAGCTATAGCTCAGGTCCACAGTGGCAAGATCTCCTGCAGGAAGCCCTATGGTGCCTGCAACACCTAAGTTCAGCAGTCCTCCGACAGTGCAGTCCTATGGGACAGATTCTATTCAGCATGGGGATGAGGGACCTTGTGTATTTTTGGCGAGCACAACACACCAGGACATAGTCACCCAAGTGAGTGAGTGTTAGCTTTTTCGAAGTAGCTTCAAAGCAAACTAAAAGTCCTCTTGCTCCTTTGGCATTTTCTCTGAATACTCAGTGATGGTAAATTCTCTGTACCTGAAGTGGAATCTTGCAAATTACCCAAATCCTGAGGAGTCAGAGTCAATGAATGAAGTAGGAGATCAAACAAGCTCAATTATAATATCCTGATATTCTTTTCTTCATGGAAAATGGCCCTAAAAGCAATTATAACAGGAATTTCAATATTATACTAAACAATGGCAGCCCAGTTGGAATATCCTCCATGGTGAGCCATTGTGTTTTTTGTTCTTAATTTTTTTTAATGTTTATTTATTTTTGAGAGAGAGAGAGAGCACGAACAGGGGAGGGTAAGAGAGAGAAGGAGACACGGGATCTGAAGCAGGATCCAGGCTCCGAGCTATGGGCACAGAGCCCAACATGGGGCTCAAACTCACAAACCATGAGATCATTACTTGAGCTGAAGTCAGATGCTTAACCAACTGAGCCACCCAGGCACCCCAGTGAGCCACTGTTTTAAAAACATAGATAAGTATCATCACTTTTTCTCTCCCATGTGAAATTCATATGCCTACTATCATTCATCAACCAATACTAAATTTAGAGCTTCCAGTGAGAATTGCTGTTTCTCTAAAACAAACCTCTTTTCCTCTTTAAAATGTTCTTCACACGCGCATAGAACATGATTGAAAAGATTGGCTTTGAGGAAACAAAAATGCATGATTTTACCCGATTTAATGTTTTGTCAGTACAAGTTTGATGGCCTAACAGCTCCGATCCAGTGAGAAGGTTGGAAAAGCAAACATGGTCTCTGTCAGAGCTGAGACACTAACTTTATTAGTGACAGATACTAGGAGAGAGAGTCCATCAGAACCACCCTAAACTTAACTTTGAAAGATTATTTCTGTGTTTGATGGAACTTCTAGTCGCCCAAGCATTTGAAGGCTTCAAAAAGATAACCCCTTGTGGATCCTGAGAAACTTAACAGAAGACCATGGGGGAGGGGAAGGAGAAAAAAAGTTACGGAGAGGGAAGGAGGCAAACCCTAAGAGACTCTTAAAAACTGAGAATAAACTGAGGGTTGATGGGAGGTGGGAGGGAGGCCGGGGTGGTGATGGGCATTGAGGAGGGCACCTGTTGGGATGAGCACTGGGTGTTATGTGGAAACCAATTTGACAATAAATTTCATATTAAAAAAAAAGATAACCTTTTTTTTTTTTTAATTTATTTTTGGGACAGAGAGAGAGCATGAACGGGGGAGGGGCAGAGAGAGAGAGGGAGACGCAGAATCGGAAACAGGCTCCAGGCTCCGAGCCATCAGCCCAGAGCCTGACGCGGGGCTCGAACTCACGGAACTCACGGACCGCGAGATCGTGATCTGGCTGAAGTCGGACGCTTAACCGACTGCGCCACCCAGGCACCCCCAAAAAAGATAACCCTTATTCCTATCACATTCTAAATTTTTTCCTTGGCATATGAAAATTTCAAGCTAAGTAAGCATGTCTGTCCTTGCTCACGTCATACACTCTTCAACTTGGATTCAGCAAAATCCCAAAGACAAGATTTGGAGCAGGACTATCTGTTCATGTCATCACACAGAGAAGCTAAATTGCTGGGTGATGATGAAAGGGCAGCTCGGTTCCCCCCAGATTGCAAGTGGGCTTGGCAGATCTTTAGTTGGAAATCTCTGAGGCTCACTCCTTTCGTACACTACATCTTGAAAACTGATTAAGCATTTCTTCAATTTACAATGCAGATACGTTTTTAACAAATTCTAAGAGTTTCAAGGTACCAAGTCCCTTTTTACATCTGTGTCTTTTGAGAACCTGATTCATGGTATAAATATAAGAAATTAACCTGGATCATAATAACTGAGGGCTACTGGTGAATTAGAAAAATCTAGAAAATTGTTCCTCAGGTAATAAACAGAGAGAGAGACACAGAGAGAAAGTCAAAGTAATGGTTTTTGCTTTAGCCACTCAAGTAAAGGTGAAAATTCTTAATTTTTTTTTTTTTTTAATGTTTGTTTTTGAGACAGAGAGAGACAGAGCACGAGCCAGGGAGGAGCAGAGAGAGAGGGAGACACAGAATCTGAAACAGGCTCCAGGCTCTGAGCTGTCAGCACAGAACCCGATGCGGGGCTTGAACCCACAAACTGTGAGATCATGACCTGAATTGAAGTTGGATGCTTAACCGACCGAGCCACCCAGGCACCCCGAAAATTCTACTCAAAAATTCATGAGTCATCTCAATTTTCTTTGTTATCTTGAAATTTGAAGTGAAGTTTTATAAACAGGGGGGAAAGCATTACTAGGCAGGTGATATTCAGTAGCTACTCTTAGATGAAAGCAAAAAATATAGCTACCTGTGTTGCCTAACAATTGTGGTATAAAATATGTAAAGAACCTGTATGGTTAAAGCATTTTCTTAGGGTAATAAGTAGTTTAGGGTTCAGGTGTTTCTCCAAGAGTTCGGGTTGCTTCATCAACCCCCTTCAACTTTAGATAGGCTTTGGAGCTAACTATTTCCCACCTGAACTCTTGGTCAAAAAGGAACAACCCACGGCATATATGGACTGTCAACCTACTTAAAAATAATGGATGTTCCTGGAAATATTGTACCAATAATATTAGAGAAAGTTTTGAAGGAAAAGCTGCTCATGATTATCACTATCCTAGCATAGTGTTTCAATTTTTATAGAGTATCTTCCAATTGTTATCTGCGTACAGGCATATCCTTAGGTACTTATAATCATTTTGTGTATTGTCTTATAATCTACATTTAATTTAGGATGCCTGTAATGGGTAATGGGAGTTATCTCTATTATTTGAGAATATTCAAATAATACAAGAAAAACAAATAGGATGCTTGAGACTCCTATGATGTGTTAAGCATTCATTACCATTTAAGTAGTAGCTTATGTGATATAGGCAAAAGGCCCCTGATGTGTTAGGCATGCAGAGAATGAGGAAGCAAGCAGTTCTGCAGGTAGCATTCATAAGATATGCTAAATACACTTAGTACGTAAAGTAGTAAACCATAAGGCGTGTTAAAAATAGAATGGAATATGTAATGGAACAAACAAGAGAGTTACTTTTAGATAAAGGAAGAATAGAAAGATCATGTCCTAATGTTTGATCACTTCTGCATTGACAGCTATGTCAGCCCTAAATTGGCACCCATCAGTGATATCTTTTTTTTTTTTTTTTAACGATTATTTATTTTTGAGACAGGGAGAGACACAGCATGAACAGGAGAGGGTCAAAATCTGAAGCAGGCTCCAGGCTCTGAGCCGTCAGCACAGAGCCCGACGCGGGGCTCGAACTCACGGACCGCGAGATCATGACCTGAGCCGAAGTCGGCCGCTTAACCGACTGAGCCACCCAGGCGCCCCTAGTGATATCTTTATAGTCCCACTATGGGTCCTCCTGTGCTCAGCCCGAGAAAGGCAGATCAAATCCGTAGCTGTTCAGCAGGCTATTTGGCAAGTTATAGTTATTGGCCAGATGTACTTGCCCCTGCATCTCTGATAGAGCAAGACTGCACTTTGGCCCATCTCAGTGTGGTCCTTGGAACCCCACGAGTGGCAGAGAAGTCTCATGGAGAGGAGAGAGAGGGAGACAGAGCGAAAGAGAGGACATAAAATCATTGTGTAACTAGGATTCAGGTAGTACGGTCTTCCCACCCTGCTTATATCTTATCCTGAGTATGTTAACTTAGCTCATGTAGTCGCACTTGTATCTTGCCATGTGTTTAAGTGACTTTAATATACTGGGGCGGGGGGGGGGGGTGGTGTGTGTGCTGAGCGTGTTGATTTGGTTTGTGAGTCTTTCTTTTCCGTGACCCTGGGAGAGCTAGCTTGGTGGCGGACGTGGGTCTGCCGTATGACAATCACTGAGATTTCAAAAGTATTTAATCTCCAAAGGGAAACGATTATGACTCCACTTCTCTCCAGCAAATGATGAAAGAATCAGGGGACTACAAGAAAAGTTGATTGTGTAGCAATAAGGGTCTTGAGCCAGCATGGTAGGTATAGCTATTCAAATAAATAAATACCTGTTGAATGAATGAATGAATGTGTGCGAAGAGTTGGGGCTAGCAAAGGAGCTAGGAAACCTGAAGGGAAGGAAAGAAGGTGAGTAATGTGGGGTGTAAGCTGTGTTTAAGGGGTGTAGGTTAATTGAGCTACATGGGACTATACTTGATACTTATTTGTAGGCCATTTGTGCCAAAGATCCCTGGCTCTGTGAGCCAAAGAGCCAAGCGAATAGTCTTCCGGTAGAGAGAAGGCAAAGTGGGAAGAGATGTGGGTTCCAGAAGCTGTATTTCCAAAAGCCAAAATGACTCCATTGAAGTGTTGGAATTTACTTTCTCATACTTCAGAACAGATAGTGTGAACTGTGTGTGCTTTGCTGGTTTAAATCAAATCCTGGTGGGGTACATTAAACATCTGAAGTATCTCCCAGTGAGGGACTCGTACTCCAGGGATTAGTAAATTAGCACTTGAAGGTCTTAATTGGAAACGCATACCCTGAGGCGGTTACTATAAACCCATTTTGACTAGGCCCCACTAGAACTGCCGAAGATGATTCATCAATGGTTATAAAGGAATGTTAGAAATAATTTATTGGAGCGATGACGGCCATTTGATTTGTGGGCATTGGGTAGAAATATACACTTGCATGAGTAGAGTCTAAGACTGTGGTAGAACCAGAAACCTAATACCTTTTGGAGTGGCATTCTTGGCCTAGAGCTCCAATCTAGTCCTATGTGCTGTCACTTGATAGGGGATTCTGTCACTTAATCTAAGTAGAGGATTAGAGTATTTTGCCACATCCATCTCAGGTAAACCAGGTAGCTGGTGTGCCTAAGGGACAGAGAAGCGGGGCCGCAGGTCATTTGAAGAACAGATTATGGGACTCTTTGGGCCTGCTGACTCATCAGTGTTTGCAGGCATGCTAAAATGTGGCCTGAAGCTTGCTGTCATTATAACATATGGTCCAGAGCTGCAAAGGGCCTAGGATTTTACCCTACTTATAAGCTACCAAGCTCACCTGCCGCGGCTTCGTGGATGCTGGTGGGACACATGAGAGTCTTACTTCAGAGATGAACAGTGTATCAGTCACAGCATAAGCAGCAGCCAGAGTGTTAGCAGTTTTGAACTGGTTCCTTGAGCCTCAATCCTTACATGGTGAGAAGAGGGCCAGCTGATAGCTACACAGGGAGTGCTGATGTGACAGGAGAAGACACACGAGTTTAGGGAAACGAAACATTGTATCATGGGGACTAAGCTCTGGACAGAGAGACTATCTCTTTTTTCCCATACTATTCACAATTTCCTAAGGCTATTGTGCAAACACGCTTGAAAAGGTAGCCCAGGACAAAAGACAGTCCAGGGCTTACTAATAAGATGTGCAAAATGCGAGAGAACCATGGAGAATTGCTTCCCAACACATAAACCCCCAGGAATAAGGTGTGAAGGAGGAGTCCTAGTGTCTTCACCAGCTCAGATTATTGGACACAACCAACAACCAACAGAGAGACCACGAAAACTGAACAGCCAAATGGTCCCAGACCCTTGGTGGTCCCCGTGCCAAGGCAGCTGAAGTCTTCCATTTCAAGTGGTGGGAATGCCTGACTGGGAACTTTCTGTTTGGCTTTGTTCCCCTGACCACTTGGACAAATCCCCTTCCAATGCAGCAGATATGGTTATGAGGTTCACAGTCAGTTAGCTTTCCTTCTCTGAAGAAAGCTGCAAGGCCAAGGCTAGGTCAAGGCTGCCTATGTTCCATGGAATCTATCAGTGGCTAAGAAGGCCAGTCACTAGGGATTAGACTTCCATCCTGTGTGTACCGAATTTTCTGGACTCTGTTTGGTAAACTCAGATAAAACCATATGATTAGGTCACTGGCACTAAAAAAAAGATTTACTGAGGGGCACCTGGGAGGCTCGGTCGGTTAAGAGTCTGATTTCCGCTCAGGTGATGGTCTTGTGAGCTTGCCTTGGGCTCTGTGCTGACAGCGCAGAGCTTGATAGGGAGTCTCTCTCTCTGCCCCTCCTCTCTTTCTCTCAAAAAAAAAACAAAACAAAACAAAAAACAAAAAACAAAAAAAACCCCACCAAAAACCAAAAAGAAAAAAAGGTTTTACTGAAGGGGATAAAAAGTATGACAGGGGTCTTAGTAACTAGTACACGGAATGAACAGATGTGTAAAGAGCTGGGTGGGGTAGATGGGAAAAGGAGGTTGCAGAGAAACTAACGAGCAAAACAAAATCCCTTTCTTGTCCAGTCTGATGACTTCTCATGTCCTAAGCAAAGGTGCATTTTGAGTTATCAGTACTGTAAAAGACAGCAATCATTTCGGGAAGCAGGAGAGCTGTTGTGTATTCTCATTAAACCATTTTTTTTTATTTAGAGAGAGAGAGAGCGAGAGAGAGAGTCAGGGGGCAAGCAGGGGAGGGGCAGAGAGAGGGAGACACAGAATCCAAAGCAGGCTCCAGGCTCCGAGCTGTCAGCACAGAGCCCGATGCAGGGCTGGAACCTATGAACCACGCTATCATGACGAGAGCTGAAGCCTGACACCTCATGGACTGAGCCACCCAGGTGCCCCAGATATTCTCATTTTTTAAAGCTTACTTTAGATATTTACTTCTTTAAGGACGAGGTCCTTGGAAGACCCAAGCTGGGCATTCACTGAAGCTATCGGTTTCTAGATGTTCAAATACCTGGCCTTGTTAGAAGCATGAGGGAGAGAAACACTCGATCAAGGCGCGACTGAGATTAAGTCGTAGAGACCTGGTAGAGTAGCAGATCAGCGTTAGCACACCCAGTCAAGGGGAAACAAATGGATTCTCTACCTGCCCCATTAACCGCAAGTCCTTGGGCCATCCCAGGGGTAAGCGACAGGAGGGAGAGGGGCTCCCTAGAATACTATTAAACAGCTGCAAATGGAACCATTAATCTTTGTGATAGCCGTAGAGGAAAACCAGTCCTCCAGCTGACGGGCTTCCCATTAGGAAAGTTCTGGTTAGAAGTGGGGCCCTCTCTTGGGGGAGCTCTGGGGATCGGTTTGGGGATGGCAATCCCCTGGCAGCACCCAAGCATTTCATGATAATCATAAAGGAGAGGGAATCGTGCCTTCTTCACAACACTTCCCTGGAATTTGCAGATAGTTTCAGCATCAGCGATTTGATGGTTTTTCTCACAAGCACCAGACGAGAAGGGGCTTACTTCTGCCGGGAGAATGGATTGGGAGTCTGGTCACAGAAAATGTGAGCTGTCACACGGTCTGCTTCTGGCTGCTGCTCCTGGATCGTGGTGTGCCTGGGTTATCGAGCCCTGTCAGAGCTGAGGCCACTGGGCACTCTGTGTGAGGGGCTGCTGGAAAGGGGGTTGTTGTTGGGGGCTTCAAGGCATCCCACGGATGGCTCTGCCTCTCTGGAGTTGCAAGAACTTTCCGGGGTCTCAGGTCTGCTTCAGAATGTACTTGGCACATAATAATGTCTGACAATTATCGCCCACTCTATATCCTAGGTCTGTTCCAAGTGCCTTATACATATTAAATCAGTTTTATTAAAAAAAACTTTTAATACATTTATTTATTTTGATAGACAGAGACAGAACACAAGTGGGGGGAGGGGCAGAGAGACAGGGAGACACAGAATCCGAAGCAGGCTGCAGGCTCTGAGCTGTCAGCACAGAGCCCGACTCGGGGCTCGAACTCACCAACTGTGAGATTATGACCTGAGCCGAAGTCTGACGCCTAACCGACTGAGCCACCCCACTCAAATCATTTAAGTCTTCAAAACCTGTCAGTTTGGTATTGAATATTGGTCGATTGAATCAGAGGGTTTAAGCTACTTGCTCAAGGTCACTTAGCTCGTCAAGAGTAGAACTAGCTTTTGAAGCACACAGCAGGCTCTTCACCTGTGGGATGTGCACTCATGGTGTGCACTCAGTCACTAGGCTGATGACAGGGACCCTCTTCTTCTTGGTAGAGATTTCCCATTTGCAGCTGGGCTGACCGGATATGGATTTCTGCACGGTGCCTGCTCCTGGCCTCTTCCAGGCTGGCCTCTGCTGACCAGTGCGGACACCCTGTTGCTCGGTCCAGCTGCTTTTTTGGAATGTTCTGATTGCTACAGCCCCTGGTCCTGTATTCTGTTTCCAGGGTTAGGCTGCTCCCCGTGGGAAGGGAGGACACATTCTGAACTCCTGCACTCCATCGTCAGCATTTTCCCTACTGCTGGCTGTGTGTTTACCACCGAGCTACCGCACCTGCCTCTGGCTCACAGGGCGATCGGCTGCACCCCGATGGAGTGGGAAGGAGGAGGTGTTGGTACCTGCTGAAGATCACTTGTGTGACATCCAGAAAGTCATTCATCTTTACTTTTTATTTAAAAAAAAACCGTGTATTTATTTTGAGAGACAGCAAGGGGGGGAGGGGCAGAGTTCGAGGGGCTCGAACTCGCGAACCGTGAGATCATGACCTGAGCTGAAATCAAGAGTCGGACGCCTAGCCGATGAACCAAGCCACGCAGGCAGGCACCCTGGAAGGCACTCATCTTTTAACTGAGACAAAAAGAGGAGCCCACTTTTGTGAAAGGACGCGCTGGACATAGAACTTAGCACGCAGTAGGCTGTTGACTGCGTTCTCTTTCCCTGCCTTTTCCATAGGAAATATAGCTACTCAGAATAAACGAGTGCCTCTCTCAGCCGTAGGCCCTAGGAATTTCACATGTTTGCTTAGTGCCCCCGAGGAGGAACTGTGGGTGTATGTGGGTTAGCTGCGTGAGCAGGTAGGACCATGCAATGCATAGCCCAGACCATTAATAACCATGTGGCTTCTATGTTTGAAAGCCAAAGATACGTTCATACAAGGCCTGAGTATGTTTTTACAGCTCCACAAACCATTCATCTACTTCGGCAGGACTTTTCTAATGCCAGCTTTAGAATTTTTGATGTTTTCTCTTTTCTCCTAAAAAAGCGATTTACATTGCAAAGCAGTTTCTGGCCTTGACACGCTGCAGAGTTGGGGCCTGGACATTTTTTTTTTCTTTAACAGTTTATTAAGGATGTAGGATCCCTCTTGGAGAGATCCTGAATCCTGTGAATTCTGTTAAAAGGTTCAGCCCCAACTACTTTTTGAGCATAAAAAGCAAAGAATTGGTTTAAAAATATGTATATAAATCGATTTATCGCTCCCTGCTGAGACCTGGGAGGACTGTGGTAATATGGGAAGTCAGAGAATACCAGGAAGGCTGGTGGGGGGTGTGGGGAGTCGGGGCTTGGGAACCCGCTGGTTCAAGGGTTTCTAGGAAGTGAAGGCTCTTAGTGCTGTCTTTGGCTGCCCCGGTAAGGTAAATTTTGGGGCACCTGGGTGGCTCAGTCAGTTGAGTGTCCAACCTGATTTCAGCTCAGATCGTGATCTCACAGTTCATGAGTTTGAGCCCCACATCGGACTCTGTGCTGACAGCGCAGAGCCTGCTTGGGATTGTCTCCCTCTCTCCCTCATTCTCTGCCCCTCCACTGCTTGAGCTCTCTCTTCATATAAAAAATAAACTTTAAAAAATAAAACAGAAAACCCCTGCTCTCCTTAATCGGGTTGAAGGTACATTTAACATACTCACCACCTATAGGATAGGAGATGCCAAATTTGAGTCCTATTTCTGTGACGTTGGTCACTACTGATTTCCCATTTTCCAAAACAAAACAAAACAAAACAAAAACAAAACAAAACAAAAAAAGCAAAACACAAAAAACACATTCCTAACAACTCCTTGAGCTATCTACAAATAAGAGGCTGACCTGGGACTTAGAACTTTTTACCTGTCAGTGGTTTGTGTGTGAGATTATTTATTTATTTCACTACTCTGTTCTCTGCAGCCCATCTGGCACTTACTTGGTAGAGAAGCCAGGCGCTTTACCACCGATAGCCTGAAGGACAAACTTTGCGGGTCTGTGACCTGTGCAGTCACACAGGGCCCTGCTCTTGGTAAGGGGCCCCATGCTTGGTTTATGCTCTGCTGTGGCTGTCTCGAAATTCTTGATACTTTTTGAAAGACGGGGCCCTGCGTTTTCTTTTTGTGCTGAGCTCTGAGAATTGTGTAGCCAGTCTGGATGGCCAGACTTAATCCCGTTCATTAAGGTCATAGGCCCTTTCTTTCTTCCCTCCCTCCTCCTCCATATGTCACGTTGGTGCCCCTCCCTCTGATGATGTGGATGGCTGTTTCATTTCTTTTCTTTCTTTCTTTTTTTTTTTCCTGAGAAAGAAAAAGAGCATGAACGGGGGGAGGGGCAGAGAGAGAGGGAGACACAGAATCCGGAGCAGGCTCCAGGCTCCGAGCTGTCAGCACAGAGCCTGACGCGGGGCTCGAGCCCACGAACCGTGAGATCATGACCTGAGCCGAAGTTGGACGCTCAACCAACTGAGCCACCCAGGTGCTCCGTGGCTGTTTCATTTCTCCCAGCCTCTATGGGTTACCTTGGAGATTTGGCCAACGTGGAAGGAGCTGAGGACCGTGAGTATACAATCCAGATTTGACCAGGCAGCAGAATGCTCTGATCCTGGGGCTCCAGAAACACAGGGAACATCTAGGGGAGACCTGTGTGACCTTTAGAGTGACTAAAAGTAACAATGTTGCTCACAGCCATGAGGATTTGTATAGCCTTTGAAGAAGGGGTCAGTACTGTCCTGGGGGTGGGCTGGGTAGGGGCATTATTTAGAAACAAAAAGACCTATGATGGGATGTTGAGGTTTTAAGGCACAGAAGCTGCAGTGAGTAAAGGTCCAGCTTATTAAGTTGCATGTGCAGAAAGGGGACATGAAAACGGGTGATTTTCTCCTTATTTGTCCCTGTCGCCCTCTCCTTCATTTAGTGAAGTCCTTTCTGGTACTCCTTCACGCTGAAACACAGATTGCTGTTTCTCAGGATATAACTGTGTGGGGTGCCTTGTTAAGGCAGGATTTTTGAGTAAGATATCAAGGCCAGTTTAGATTCCCTAGGGCCAGATGCAAATTCCTGGCCAGCGTGTGAAGATCAAGGACCTTGGTCACTCTCGCAGTTCACACACAGGTGCAAATGCGACCAGAAGCAGAACTTGATGTAATAGAAACGTGGAGCAGACAGGACCGGGGCTCCAGGCAGAGAGGGCTGCGGGGGTGGAAACTGGCGGAGGCTGTGTCTGCCCCAGGGCACGGCCTTTTGGTAATTCGCACAAAGGAAAGGAATGGGCTATCTCAGCCTTCAGACCTTGGATTCTATCACAGGATTTCTTAAATGTAAAGAAACTTAAGTATATATATTCTTCTCCGTTTAAAGGTTAAAGTTGGTCATTGTGTAAAAACTTGGAAAATAAAGAAAAGAATCAAGAAACATATTCATAATCCTGTAATTTGGTGACGGTCACTGTCTTTTTTTTTTTTTTTAAAGATTGTTTCTTTGTTTTTTTAACTTTTTTTAATTTCTTAGACGTTTATTTATTTTTTGAGAGACAGAGGCAGAGCGTGAGCGAGGGAGGGGCAAAGGGAGAAGGAGTCACAGACTCCGAGCTGCCAGCACAGAGCTCAGTGCGGGGCTCAAACCCGTGAACTGTGAGATCATGACCTGAGCTGAAGTTGGACGCCCAACCGACTGAGTCACCCAGGCACCCCAAAAGATCGTTTCTTTGGAAAGGAGCTAAGTCTCCTGCTGTATTTAAAGAATGACTATATACAGATCTCCTGTGCTCATTAGTCTCCTGCACATGTGAACAGTCGTTAAAGGATGAATGGCTTTCCGAAGGGCTCCTGGCAAAAACTATTTTGTGTCTCTTCCAACTAGATTGTTAGGGTTCTTTATGGAATTTCTTTTCCTTCTCTTCATCGCGGTAGAGGAAGACGTTTATGCATTACGTTCGGGCTGATTGAAAGTGAGAACTGACTTGTCTAAAAATCCACTTTTTAGGAGTGGACTTCTATTATTTAAGTGTTCTAATGATTTAACTGCATGAGCAGAACCTCTTATGCCATGAACCTACCTGTGTTTATTGAACTTAAATTTTTATGGATTGGTGAGAGTTTCCTGTGCTACTCTTAGGCAAGGGTGCTGTGGAAAAAGAACTCACAGGCCTATCTTTGAGTGGCCCGAGTACTGGGGTTACTGGGAGAAGTGATTTTCATCCTATGGCATGTTTTTTCTCTCTTTAGTTAAAAAAAAAAAAATCATTAAAGCCCTTTGTGTTTGTGTAACTTGGAAGACTAAGAGGCCCACGGTTAACTTGAGAGTTAAATTATAACTTAGTACCTTCTGTGTAAATACTCAGTTTAAAAAAAGAAAAAGGAAGAAATCAATGCCCAAGTTCAGAGAGCGAGAGAGAGAGTGAGCGCAAGCTGGGGAGGGGCAGAGAGAGAGAGAGAGAGGAGAGGAGGGGGGAGAGAGAGAGAGAGAGAGAGAGAGAGAGAGAGAGAGAATCCCAAGCAGGTTCCACACTGCCAGCCTAGAGCCCAATGCAGGGCTCCAACTCACGAACCATTAGTTTATGACCTGAGCCGAAATCTAGAGTTGGATGCTCAACTGACTGAGCCACCCAGGTGCCCCTTGTTTTATTTTGGAGTTTTACAGGTTTCACTGAATTTATCCAGTTCGATTCAACCAGCATTTCCGAATTGTAGGCACCTACCTACCTTTTGGGGCTGAGGCAAGGAGAGGAAGAGTGAAAACAAAAGTGTGCCCCCCTCGCCTATCCCCCCCGGAGTATAACCCTAGCTAGCTGGCTGGGCAAATGGAATCTTACTCCTAGTCGTAAATGATACATTGATTTTACTCTAATCACAAAACTGTTTTACAGTTTCAAGACAGGGATGATCATTTTAAGCGTCTGACTTCACTAGCAGCTTTCTGCAAGGGCTGAAGCTGAGACGGAGGCCCGTTAATCGGCTCCTTGTATCGTGTCTCGCAGCAGCCCCTCAGGCTCATTGGGGCAGCACCCTTTGGTTTTCTTTGTTATATGGAGTTTTTGGAAGTCATCGCAAGGGCCTTGATCAGGATGGGCCTCAGGAACATCTAGGTTGGTGTCCTCTCTCCCTTACTTCCCCTGGATTTTCCCTAACATTGTCAGAGGATGTGGAGGCCGGTGGTTGCTGGGATTATACGGGTCTGTGTCTGTGTAGGCAGAGAGAACACAGTGGACTGGCTGGGGCTAGGTCTCCTGCTGGCCACCTTGAGACCTCCGCAAAGCGAGGGCCAGACGGCCCTGGCTACAGTTCTATGTTTTTGGTGTTTTTTGGTCCTTTTGGTTTCTCAGTCTGAGGTTGACCACAGAATTGTTAGAGTATAGAAGCTAGACCTCCTTGGAAGTGCTAGTTTGTGTTGCCTAATATCCCTTTGTGAGGAAGCTATTAATTCTAGGCAGAAATGAAACACAAATTAGTTAACTTGCCCCCATATAGACAATGTGGCAAGTCAGAGACCTTCAGCCTCAGGCCCTGGAGCTTGGGTAGGTCTCTCAGCTCCTAGGGCATCTGTAACATCATCAATTCAGAAATGCTGCAGGGGAGAATTGACTTTTGTCCGAAGCAGTTTTATTTTTATAGGCAACGGTAGTACTTTTTCTTTGAAAAAAAAAAAAAAAAAAATCAAGGTGTGGATTATTTTCAAACGAAAGGCATGAGTCTGCATTTTATCTTCTAGATGAAATCTTCTAGAGAACTTACTCATTGAAAATTAGGCTAACAAGTATCCATAAAAATGAAACTGTGTCTGATGATTATGTGTATTTCTAAAACCAGACCTGAAGAGTTCTTTTAAATGCCACATTTGCATCTTGAAAAGAGGATATTATTTATTTGCTTTTTTTTTTTTTTCTTGGCCCTCTGCTCTTTGACAGACTATTTTGCTGTGATTGGTAGCATTTTCCTCTCGTGTTCCATTTTCAAATGTTAATCATTAGTCATTCCTCATGACCTCTCCATGCAGCAACCCAGAATATAGGGCTTTTAAGGGCTGCCTACTCGAACAATGCTGGAGGAGGCTCTGAGGGTTTCAAGTGACCCGGGGTCATGTCCTGGGTCAAAAAAAGATGAAAGGTTAGTCTGGTGGTCACAGCCCCCAGGTCCTGGGAAAGGTAGGCCTCTGCAAGCTGTGGAAACTGAGAAGGAAGAACGTCCATGCGCTGCCCTGGTTGTGCTCCGTCAGGGAGACGGGCCTCGCAGGTTCCCAGAAACCCCTTTGATTCGCTGCCCGTTCCACACGATGTTTAGTAATAAACAGAGTTCAATGACCAGTCTAGACAAACAAATCATGGCCCTGGCAAACCCTGTGTTCTGATGACATGTTATGTCTCTGCAATGCAGAGAGGAAGCAGCCAGCTTTGAAACTAACGCAGGGCCTTTGTGAGCTAACAGCAAACAGAGAGGCTGAGAGGGATTCAGACAGCAGACCCCACTGCGGCCAAATTAGAAGGTATTCCCCGCTTTGTGGTTTGCGAGTTTCCTGCTCTGTCTTCCTCCAGGCATTAGGAAGCTGCCCTGAACTTGAGTGAAATGCGAGAGGTTTAAATATTAATATTTCTGAAGCCCTCAGGGTAGACTCAACCACCTGCTTCCCCCGTAGCAGCTGTCCTACACGGTTTTCACTAGAGAGACGCTATTTTTCTCCTTAACAGAGTATTTTCATCAAAGTTGGATTTTAATGGAGTCAGGAAGCCTTCCAAGAGATTTCCTTTTCACGTTCATTGGCTAGCTTTATCTGTCATTTGGAGGTGAAATCTCAGAATTTCCTCGTTTAACTTGCTCTTTCCTCTTCTACCCTGTCAATCAAAGTATGGTACCAAACCTTGGCGAGTTTGTGTGTTATCAGCATGTAAGGCCAACAGTGAAATCTGATTTCTGTTGGGACTAAAAGAGGAAAAATGCTAAGAAAGAACTGAGCTTACTGAACTCTGTAAAAGAAGCCTGGGTGAAAACATCAGGGTTTTTATGTGTGTGTGTGTGTGTGTGTGATTTTTTTTTTTTTTAATTTGAACATGTGCTTCTTATAAATACAGTGCTGGATGATAAACTGTGTATATACACAACAAAGAATGCTTAGAAGATATCTCTGGTAGTATTCTTCTGTGGATGTGTTTGGGCTGTTTTCATTTAGAAATAATTCATTTTCAGTATTTATCAGGGGAGGTTCCTTTACGATTATTTAAATACATTTTTTCTTCGCCTGCATTGAATTGTTTACTTAATGTTAATGGTTCTTCACAAATATTTACTAAATCTCTCTGTAAACCGTCCTCTGAATTAGACCAGAGGGCTCAACACTCTGACTAACTCCCTTCTTTAGGTATCCGGCCTTTTAAGGTAATCTCTCTGCTGATATCTGTGCAATTAACTGAGAGCATTTTAATAACAGGGAATAATAATTGCTGTTTGCCTATCACTGAGAGGAATTTCCCCCCGAACATCTATTTTTAGGGAGACCAGATTGTCATGGAGAACGTGATGACACTGATCAAGACTTTATTACTTCTTATGTGAGAGATTTTGGTGGAACAAGAATTCGCAGTACTTTTGCTCATATTTTGTGCAGAATTAAGAGTCTTAAATCCCTGGGAATGCAAGCTGGTGCAGCCACTCTGGAAAACAGTATGGAGGTTCCTCAAAAAACTAAAAATAGAACTACCCTACAACCCAGCAATTGCACTACTAGGTATTTATCTAAGGGATGCAGATGTGCTGTTTCGAAGGGACACATGCACCCCCATGTTTACAGCAACACTATCAAAAATAGCCAAAATATGGAAAGAGCCCAAATGTCCATCAATGGATGAATGGATAAAGAAGATATGGTATATATATACAATGGAGTATTACTTGGCAATCAAAAAGAATGAAATCTTGCCATTTGCAACTACGTGGATGGAACTGGAGGGTTATGCTTAACGTGAAATTAGTCAATCAGAGAAAGACAAACATCCTATGACTTCACTCATATGAGGACTTTAAGAGACAAAACAGATGAACATAAGGGAAGGGAAACAAAAATAATATAAAAACAGGGAGGGGGGCAAAACAGAAGAGACTCATAAACATGGAGAACAAATTGAGGGGGGGGGTGGGCTAAATGGCCAAGGGGCATTAAGGAATCTACTCCTGAAATAATTGCTGCGCTATGTGCTAATTTGGATGTAAATTAAAAAAAGAAAAAAAGAGTCTTAAATCCCTACCATCACTGAAACCGTGGGAGCTGCTGGAGAAAAAGGTGTTTTTTAGATAACTACCAATCTATAAGAATATTCTCATGTGCATCAAAATATGCGGAGATGGACAAGCGATCAGGAAACAAAAACAAGAGCCTATCCATGCTTTTTCTATTCTTTTACAGGGAAATGGTTTTGTCATGGATATAAATTAATTCCTCTATAGACCAATCTGGGAAAAAGAAAGTGTGTTCATGCGCCCTACCTTAGTTCAGTAGAATGCTACTTCCATATGCATTTTTCCTTACATGGCCAATTCTGTAAATATTAATTTTTATTTGCAGTATGAAAGAATTATACCTCATTCCACCTAACATTTACCCCAGTCTAAATTCAAACTCACACATTTTTGATAAAGCAATGCCCATGTTAATTAGATTTCAGGGATCAAGGATTGTATTAAATACTCTTGATTAATATGTATGTAAACATGTGCTCATGATACTCCATCTGCAATTAATAGAATGGAAACATATTAACCATTTCTCCCTTACTGCAAAGATTCATCAGTTCAGACAAGGCGTTCTTTGTCATCTTTCAACTGGGAAAGGAAATGTGACTCAGGTAGCTTAAGAATCTCAAAGCCAGAATGAGAACGAAATTCACCTGTCTCATCACATTAGTTCATTCGCTTTGCATTCATGCAACAGATGAGGGCCTACTATGTGCCAGCCTTCCCTGCTAAGTGTCAGGATCACAGGTTCCCCTGCTACCAGGAAGTAGAATGTTTCTATGAAAATTTCATGAGCCAGAGTGGTATAAAGTGAAGAAACAATTATCGTTAATTTATATGGAAAACTTTCTGAATGTGCCCAGCATCCCCTCCCCCCCCCCCCCCCCCCCCCCCCCCCGCCAATAACCTCTCTTAGGCTTTCCTGATACCTTAGGACACGTCTTGCTGACAGACGCACAAAATAAATTGGGATAAAGCACAGATGTGGACAGACACAGCTCAGAGCTATGGCAGCTTGATGCTAGGATGTTGAGTATAGTTCTTTGCGGTGCATGCTGCCTCTGTAAGGGCTCGCTGCAAAATAAATGCTAAACACTATTTTCGATTTTCACCTTTTTTTCCCTATGAAAGCAAAAATCCTCTTTTGACTTCTTTTGCTTAGCAAAAACTGGTCCTAATATTGGTCCCTCATAAAAGCAAAGTGGTGTAACTTGGACTCTTGGAAAGGGGGATACTTACACAGTGGTGGGCAAAAGCAGATCAGGTCCCACTCTCATGAGGTGGACACTGGGGAGAATTGACGTGACCCGATTTGCATTTTGAAATGATTAGCCTCGTTTATTTTGAAATTTTAAAGATGATTATGATATTTAAGTGAACTACTGGAACAAAACCTTAGAATAGCAGGAAAATTTAAAAGGTGATATAGATTCATTGTGTAAATTACCAGGAAGGTTTCTAATACTATATTTATATTATTTTCTGTGGTAGAAGTTAAAAAATATACCCCAGATATTAGGTAGTAATATTTGTGCACCCCGCCCCTCCCTACCCTCAGCTTTCCGGATTTATTTTGCTCTGGTGAAGGCTAAACTTTCTGCAGCCTTAATTAATAGTTGCGTAGTGGGTAAGAAGTCACAAGCAGTTGAACTTAACCTCTACCTATATCCGATCCTCCTTGGGACCTGAAAATTCAATCTTGCCAATTCAAGGAAAACAGTCCAGTTAGCAAGCACCCAGTCATTTCTGCCTAGGCCCAGTCATGTGCAAGGTTCCGCCCCCTCCCCTAGTTCTGGGGTTGGCATCTAAGTTCACCCATGGGAAGGGCTGGCAGCACTTGAGGGATGGGTTGGGGGAGATCCTCTGGTTTCTGGCTGGCACCGTATGAGATGTCCTTTGGCCCCACGGTGTTTTTTTTTTTTTTTTTTAATTTTTTTTTTTTCAACGTTTATTTATTTTTGGGACAGAGAGAGACAGAGCATGAACGGGGGAGGGGCAGAGAGAGAGGGAGACACAGAATCGGAAACAGGCTCCAGGCTCTGAGCCATCAGCCCAGAGCCCCACGCGGGGCTCGAACTCCCGGACCGCGAGATCGTGACCTGGCTGAAGTCGGACGCTTAGCCGACTGCGCCACCCAGGCGCCCCCCCCCCCCCCCCCCCCCGCCAAGGTTTTTAAGGGCTGTTGGCCTCAATCCCTTCTAGATGCTGCAGTTATGTCTACACGGCTTCTCCCAGCCAGCCCTCCACCCCCAACACAACTCCACACTCTGTCTCAAATTCATTTCAGAAGACTCCTTCCGGTCTGTCAGTCGTTTCCTCTGCCCTTCCTTGCCTCTGCCGCAGGGGTGGGACTCTTCACAGACACATCACTGGCTCTTTCAGCTTTACCCCTAGGGCATGGGTGGATGAACCACCTTTAGAAAAACTTGCCTCACTGGGATTTCTAGCACAGGCTTCTCTGATCTGGGACTCCTTCAGGGTATTTAACTCAGGCAGGACAGGTGGGCAGGGCTTGGGGCAGAGCTTGGAGCACCTATGACGTAGGACTTGTGGGCGGGGTGTGTAGGCGGGGCTTTGGGCAGGGGTGAAGCTGGGCATGTGGACAGGATGTGTGGAAGGGGCTTGGGCAGTTGCGAGGCAGGCGGTACAGGCAGGGCGCGTGGGGCAGATTGTGGGGGGCGGGGGTGGGCAGATCACACCAGCAGGGAACACTAGTGTTCTCTCATTTCTCCACACTCCATTCCCAGCCATAAAGATTTTTAATCTCCTCTTTTTCCGGTGGGAGAAAGTTCCCCGCCCCCCCCCCCCACAACTATTTTTTATGAATAAGCTTTATATATATAGGGCTGTAGCACCTGATATTTAAAACCAAGCTTTTGAACCTCCGAACAACTTTTATGTGTTCAAAAGCCTTCTTTTTGTACGTCAGAAGGCTCTTGGTTTTCAAGACTATTGTCACGATTATAAGTTTAAAAAAACTGGTGTTCAGAGGGGCGCCTGGGTGGCTCAGTCGGTTAAGCGTCTGACTTTGGCTCAGCTCACGATCTCCTGGTCCGTGAGTTCGAGCCCCGCGTGGGGCTCTGGGCTGATGGCTCAGAGCCTGGAGCCTGCTTCCGATGCTGTGTCTCCCTCTCTCTCTGCCCCTCCCCCGTTCATGCTCTGTCTCTCTCTGTCTCAAAAATAAATAAACGTTAAAAAAGAAAACTTAAAAACTGGTGTTCAGAAACGTGATTGCTCTATTTGCACTGTTTTGACCTCTCATGAGGCTGCAAACCTCAGCCTTAAATTCAGTTTTCTTTCTTAAAGCTTATTATTATTATTATTATTATTTTAGTAATCTCTGCACCCAGGGTGTGGCTTGAACTCACAGCCCCGAGATCAAGAGTTGCATGCTCTTCTGACTGAGCCAGCCAAGCACCCCTCACATTCAGTTTTAATGGAGAAAAACTAGGGAGTAGGTAGGGACGTTTGTAAGAGCAGGAAAGTGAAAGGACTATTGATTGGAACGACTTACTGAGTACAAAACCCGTTCAGAAATGTTTCAAAAATGTTATCCCTGTGTACTTAGAATTGGAGCTACCTGGTAGAATCTGTAGAATCTCAGGTTTTCTTTAGGCAGGACAGAGCATACTCCTCAACATCTCAGGAGTGTGCCATTTCCCCCTTGCTTATGGCTTTCTTAGCAAGGTCTTCATTAAGGCCAGTTCTGTATCTGCCCCAAATTTATGACCTAATCTGCCCTGGAAACTATTTTTGTTTCTGCTTTCTATGCCTCCATGGTGGTGTTAAATTTGCGAAGTGTGAAATCTCACCCCAACGCCTTTTCTTGAAAGTGATCCCAACCATCGAGGAGTAGATGATTGAAGCCACTCTTCAAAAACCATTACACAAAAGGCAATATGAAATGAGACACAAGCCGCCGGTCATGAAGGTGAGAACACGAGGCCGGAATGTGTTTGTAAAAATGCGATTGCGGATTCAAATGATATTACCATTACCAGATCACCACTGGGAGCCACGTAGAGTTGTATTTCAAGCCCCTGGAGGTTTCGCTTAGTTCTCTAGTAGCTTAGTTGTAAGGAAAAACTAAATAGCAACATAGGTCTGCAACATGACTGGTACATAGAAGTATAGACTGAACGTCTGGCTTCTTACAGGCCGATCAGCAGAGCCTTTGAGACAAGCTGAGCTGACAGATCATCTATCCCCTTCATTTTTCTGGGAAGAAACTCGAGGCACATTGACTGCAGCATAAGGAAGGAGATGGGGCATTAGTTTTTGTTCTGTGAGACTGGCTGTCAGGAGAATTCCGGTGCCTAGGGAACTTTTGTCGATTAATAAAAATTCTTGCCCCATCATGTGAGACAGTGGGTTTTTGTTTTTTTTTGAGGTTTTTATTTATTTATTTATTTTAGAGAGAGAGAGTACAAATGGGGGACGGGCAGAGAGAGAGGGGGACAGATCTGAAGTGGGCTTTTCGAGGACAGCAGAGAGCCCGATGTGGGACTCAAACTCACGAACCAGGAGATCAGGACCTGAGCTGAAGGTGGATGTTTCACCAACTGAGCCACCCAGGCGCCCCATGTGGTACAAAATTTTAATGAAATCTCAAAGGATACTACAGGGCCCTTTACCGTTTAGATCAATCAGGGACAGAGAATGACAAAGGACAAAACCAGGTAGGGTCTGGGCCCTGCCACACTTCTTGCCTCTTTTATTGAGGAACAGTGAGGCAAAATAAAGAGTGGCTCTGAATTCAAATCCTACCTCTGTTGTTTCCTAGCTATTTGACCCTGAAGGAGTAACTTAACCTGTTAGAACTTCAGTAGAGCTATCAGTAGGCTTGTGAAGATAAAAAAAGATTAATATGCCAAGTACCCATGAATCCAAGTTACAGTTTGTGTTTTAAATGTTTTCTTTCACACTTTCCAAATATATAAAATACGTGCATATTGAGTATGTTCTTTCAGACGACAACCCCCTCCCATATTTGTGAGTTGCCCCCTTCTGTTGGTGGTCACTGAATTGGACTTTTAATTATTTTTTATTTTTTATTTTTTTTCAACGTTTATTTATTTTTGGGACAGAGAGAGACAGAGCATGAACGGGGGAGGGGCAGAGAGAGAGGGAGACACAGAATCAGAAACAGGCTCCAGGCTCTGAGCCATCAGCCCAGAGCCTGACGCGGGGCTCGAACTCACAGACCGCGAGATCGTGACCTGGCTGAAGTTGGACGCTTAACCGACTGCGCCACCCAGGCGCCCCAAATTGCACTTTTTAAATCTACCCTCGTGCTCATCTAGAACATAAACAGCAGAATATTATAATATAATCAATATGCTTGTCATTACCATTCATTACCTTTAAAAGCATTTGTGAGGCAGCTATATGCTTGGGGCACTGTCTAGATGGATCCGTAGACCTTGATTTCTGGCACCTTGCAAGCCAAGATGGTTTTGCAATAATCAGGCTTGGAGGCTTGAAAATGGAAAGACTGGCAAGATTGGGTCACAATTAGGGCCTTTTCAGAGGACATAAGCAAAGGGAAGGAATACCTGGGATCATGTGGCATGTAGTGAGTAATGCAGAGGAACCTAAAATGGGGGAGAAGATGGGAAGAGGTTTGTTAGTCTGGAAAATCTCAGAGGTGGAGATTGGGTTTTGGGAGCTGCTCCAGAGAAGGGAAGGACACAGAGGGGGTTGGTCCAGCCAGTTAGGGATAAATCCAGATTGAAGCAGGAATAAATCCAGATAAATCCTGTGATTTCAAAGATTTGGGGAAGCCATGGAGATCTTCTCATCCTAGCAATGAATGAAATATTCTATACCCATTGTGTGCTGGCCCAGGGCTACAGGAGAAATTTCTGCTTTCCAGGAGCTACTAACCACTCCAGTGTCTGATGTGTCAGGGTGAATGCAGGACAGTCTGTCATGAGTATTTGGGAGGAAGTGTCTAGTTCAGTTGGGGGAGGGGCACTTGCTTGGGGAAAGCTTCACAGAGAACATGAGATTCTACAGATGAGGAAATTGAGGTCCAGAGAGACAAAACAAATCGTTCAAGAACACACAACAGAGAAGTAACAGAGTTGAGATTACAACCCAAGCCCTGAGCTATGACTCCTTCTTGTCCATTTTGCTGATAGCTGTTTGTCTACCTGAAGAAGGTGAGGAATCATGTGGGGCTGAGGGAGCGACGGAACAGAAAGCGAGCGGGGGCTTGGGTTTCCTGATGAAAAACCTTGAGGCTGGCCCTTGGTTTATGTACAAAAGACCTGTATCCTGGGGATCCCTAAGCGAAGCTGAGAATGAAGACCGCACAGTGGAGAGCTGAGATTCCACAGGTCAATGACATCATTTGACCTCTAAAGGTCTACCCGTGGACTTTTGCTTCATCCAATTGGAGTTCTGATGTGGTACCCAAGAATTTTCACTGGTGCAATTAAGCCAGTGCAGTGGCAGGGGCTCTCCCAGGTCTTTATTGTGGACCCACTTAAAGGACACTGAGGTAAGTTAGCGGGACTCCTACTAAGACTGTAAATGTAGAGGTGGGAAAGGATGTTTGGCAAGACGCTGAAGAGTACAAAAGCAGGAGAATTTGATGGATAACCGGGTGGATAGATGAAAGGATGAATCTCCTATCTCCGTGAGACTCTCGGTTTTATAGTTGTTGGTGAGGTGCGGGGCAGATGACGATGTCTAAGAGCCAACGTTTTGGGGGGACTAGAGACGCTCTATAATTTCCTGTCTAGCCGTTCTTTTCCCAACCATACTTATTTTTAGTTGCTCTATCTAGATCCACTGAGTGATGAAAATCTTGGAATTCTCAAAGCAGTGGGGACAACAACAGTCATTCGAATGTGGTTTTTGAAAGCTTGCTGGCTACCAGAGGTAGCCTTAAGGCAGTCTGCTGGCAGAACAACCTTGAGGGAAACTTGAAAAGAATATTTCACCAGAGCAGTGGAAAATACCCACCCTGTGGTTTTAGGGTTTGATGTTCGAATTGTACGGCAGCTAAGGATTCAGAGAGTGAATTAGCTGGAGTTAGGCTGCTCATAAATGCTATTCTTGTAGTTAGATGATGAGATGAAAATTCTAGAAGCTTCCAACTCAATTTCCTTCATTTACAATATTCTCATTTAACAAGTGGGACCCTAAGAAAGCAGCTTGAGACAATGTCAAAAATATGGAGGGACAAAAGGAAGAAATAAGAAGACGTGAGACTGATTGTAGTTAACCTAATTTGGGGATTCTAGTCAAAGAGATTCACAGCCCTTTGGGTCCCCTCACAGTTCCTTGGTACACTAATATGATCTGATTTCCTAGTTTTAGAATGGTAAGTTCAGTGAAATATAAGAAACACCTATGTTTAGAGAAGCTAGAAATCGGCTGAGTGTAAGCTGATCGCCCTGCTGACAGCTGGAAGGATGAACCAATGTGACTCTTGAGGCACAGCAGGCTGGGTATGAAACAGTTGGGAGAGCCAGAAAGAACACTGTTTTAGAGCATGGCCTTGTTAGATGTCACAGGAGGAAAAAATTTGCTCTGATTTTTTTTCGGACAGACTCAAGATACTTTATTTGTTTAGCATAACGGATGCTTTTAATGAATTTCAGCAGTTTAGTTATCTCATTTCGTGGGTGACCTAACCGCAGAGTGTGAGTAAGCGGAACCGGATGCCGTTTCTGAGAAAAGCATTATTCATGTCGTTGGAGAGGTGAGCTTTAGGGAAAGGCACGCCTGGAACCATTTCTGGAGACCATAACCCTGATCAGTTGGAGAAAGACGTCAACAAGTCTCTAAGTCAGGGGACCTCTGTTGTTCAGTCTAAGACAAATTTATTTTATTTTATTTATTTATTTATTTTTTAAATTTTTTTAACGTTTATTTATTTTTGTGATATAGAGAGACAGAGCATGAACGGGGGAGGGTCAGAGAGAGAGAGAGGGAGACACAGAATCTGAAACAGGCTCCAGGCTCTAAGCTGTCAGCACAGACCCCGACGCGGGGCTCGAACTCACGGACCGCGAGATCATGACCCGAGCCAAAGTCGGACGCTTAACCGACTGAGCCACCCAGGCGCCCCTCTAAGACAAATTTAATTTCCAGTTTTGCCAGTGCTGATGACACGGGAAGAAAAGAGTCATTAACCCCAGCACCAGTGAGCTGCTTCTTTGGACCGGAGGAAATTTCATTATATCGATGAGCTTTGGAGTGACTCCTGAATAAATATCAACTTGGCATTCTCCTCCTCTTCTATCCTTTTGAGCTGTATGAAAGTGAAAATAGGAAAGGCAAGACAATAATTGAATGACGGTCGTTCAGTATGTAGAGCAAACCAGTGATTCCCAACGAAGTTGGAGATACATCTCCTCCACGAATCAGTTATTTCACTTCTATGTATTTACTCTAAGACTCTCTCACGAATGCTCAAGGAGCACTGTTTGTACTAGCAAAAAAAAGGGGAAATGACCCAACTCTCTATTGACTAGGGCGGGGGCTTGACCAGTTACAGCCCCCTGGGTTAAAGCCAGCTACTTGTTTATAGTGTGCAAGTAGTTTTTACATTTTCAGACGCTTAACAATATCTGTGACACGTAACGTTTTATATCATGTAAAAATTGTATGAAATTTGAATGTTAGTGTTCGTAGTAAAGTTTTACTGGAACACAGCCCTGCTCATTCCTGTAAGCATTGCACCGTGAGGCTTCTGTGCAGTTCTGATGCACCCTGAAGTTTGAGGAACAGCGGAAGAAAGGAATGAATAGATTGTGGTGGATTCAGATAATGGGTAGTGTACCATGGTTAAGATCAATGAATTAGATCTATATGTGAACAGGGCAAAACCTTAAAGGGAAAAAACCCCCTAAAGGATATGTATAGTACTGTTTGGCACATTAAAATATACTAAATGTGGTTTAGACATACATCTCTAAGTGGCGAAAGTTGTACAACATGCATATACATAATACTAATTACAGAATGGTGGTTACCTCTGCAAAATGAAGGAGGGATTAGAGTTTAGCTATATTTATATTTTACTGCTTAAAAATAGAGAGACTGAAATTAAATATGACAAATCCTATTTCCATTAAATATGAATAGTGAATATGTGAGTGTGATAGTTTTTTAAATTTATTTTTATTTAAATTGTTTAGATATTTATTTTTGAGAGAGTGAGAGAGAGAGAGAGAGAGAGAGAGAGAGGGCATGAGTGGAGGAGGGATAGAGAGAAAGAGGGGAGACCCAGAATGTGAAGCAGCCTCCAGGCTCTGAGCTATCAGCACAGAGCCTGATGCAGGGCTTGAACCCGCAGGTTATGAGATCATGACCTGAGCTGAAGTCAGATGCTTAACCAACTGAGCCACCCAGGAGCCCTGTGATAGTTTTTCTATGCTTGAAAATTTAAAGCCATACCTATTCATTAAAACAATTAGGAATATAAAGAATATTAAATAATTAGATATTAAGATGATCACCCACCACCTGAAGATAATTACTCAATATTTTGGTATTTTCCCTTCTATTCCTCTTTTTTTTTTATGCATGGTAAAATACTTTTCATTATATGATATTTACAATTTTATATTCTTTTGCTTCCTATTTAATACTGGCTGGTAGTATTTTCCCCGCAGTTATTCTAATTTGTATAATAACCACATTTGCTCCATATATGTGTAACACTTTTTCTGATTTTTCACATAATAGATGTTTGCTATACAAATTTGGAAAATAAATAAAGTATAAAGAAAATAAAAACCATCTGTTATCGCAGCACTTTGATGCAATAATGTTTTGTGTACATTTCTTCAGTCCTGATTGTTGTTTTGCATCTTTAATATTGTTACTTAACCATGTGCTGTGAAAATTTTGCTGTGATATTAGTATTCGGAACATGATTTTATTTATTTTTTTTTTATAATTCAACTTTATTTTTTTATTTTTTAAGATTTACATCCTCGGGGCGCCTGGGTGGCGCAGTCGGTTAAGCGTCCGACTTCAGCCAGGTCACGATCTCGCGGTCCGTGAGTTCGAGCCCCGCGTCAGGCTCTGGGCTGATGGCTCAGAGCCTGGAGCCTGTTTCCGATTCTGTGTCTCCCTCTCTCTCTGCCCCTCCCCCGTTCATGCTCTATCTCTCTCTGTCCCAAAAATAAATAAACGTTGAAGATTTACATCCAAATTAGTTAGTATATAGTGAAGCAATGACTTCAGGAGCAAATTCGAAACACGATTTTAAACGGCTTCATGTTATTCTGTGACACATCGATTCAGAAACGCACACGCTCATTTAACCCATCTTCCTATCTTACTGTCTGTCCACATTTGATAGCATAGGATAGAACACTGAATGGTCTATTGCCGATCTGCGTGGGACCAAGGAGAGCGGAGCAGATGTGGGGGGAGGTTGAAGGAAAGTCTCCTAAGCTTTGAGGAGTGGGAGGGTGGGTGGGGTCACTCTTGATTCTCACCCAGAATGGGCTCTACATGAGTTGAAAGGGTCTGCTTCTCATCTTTCATCTCCACCTCCGGACTGCTGGCTTGGGACTGGCTGACCGGCAGGGTAAATTTTGGGGGGAAAACATACTGGATGGTTCTCACCTTCTCTATTAAGGAGACAAGCAAGAACTGTTGGGTGCAAGTAGAAAATATTCAGACCACAAAGCCTTACTTTGTGGTTTGGATATCTTAAATATTTAAATAAATATTAAATATTTAAAGTTTTTAAATGTTTAAAATATTTAAATAGAAAAGATACTTCGAGGCCATTTTACCGTTAACTTGCTTGTTTTATGTAACTTGTGTAGCCCAAGAACAGGTCTTACTTTTTCTTCATCTTACGTGGCAACCTCTCTCAACAATTCTGAACTGTACATTTGTTCGTATTTTAATATCCTCGAAACTGAGATAGGTCTCACAATTCCCGGTGTCTTGTTATCATCTTTAACTGTCGTTTCCACTTTAACATCTCTGAAATCAGGAAGTCCTAGATTGTAAGTCATGTCCTAGGTTCAATACAACATTCTATTTTAAAGCTGTGGTTTTTCAATACTGGCTACACATTAGAATCATCTGGAGCACTTTAAAACTGTATATATGCCTAGGCCAATATATGTAAGATGCCTAGGCCTGCCCCCAGAGATCCTATTAAATTCGCTGGAGTGGGGGCCTACACGTCTGTGTTAAAAAAGCTCCCCAGAGTTGGAACCATTGTCATATACTTTAATGGAGTTAAGAAGAATGTATCGCCATAACAATCAAAGACCAAGGGAGGGTGTCTCTTAATAAAGTTGCTAGAAAACTTGGCTTCCAACTTTTAGAGGAGTGGGGTTAGCTACCCTGGTGCTAGAAGAATGACCCCTTGGTTTGGAATCAAAAGATTGGCCTTCGTTTCTAGTAGTTGTTAGTTCTAAGGTCTTCGATAGATGAGTTAGCCTGTCCCAGCCTTGGTGGGAATAGCAACCTATCTGCTTCATGGGGTTGTCGTGAGGCCTGAACAAGGTAATGTATTAAAATGCCTCCCACATTTTAGGACTCATTTTAAGTACCTGTCAATGGAGGTTTTATTGCAAATGCGGTTAATTTAAATTGAAAGTAGATTTCTTGAGCCTGGATGAATAAAATGGCACTATGTGTGATTTATTTTAACCTTTTGAGTGAATTCCTAGTGTTAGGGTCGCCAACTCGTTTAACGTGGTAAAAACAGAAGGCAACAAAAGTTTAAAGGTGAGTGTCAGCTTATTTTTTCACTTTTTGGTAAAATAACTAAGGAATTGCGTAGAAAGGTCTTCTGCTAGCAAACTTAAATTTACCTATCCCAAAGAATTCAAAATTCACCTGGCTACACTTGTAGAAAAAGGGACCACTTTTTGCGACAGCCAGTAATCACAGAGGATCACACGGAATGTCATAAATTCATGCGTTGACAGCAACATGGACTTCACTCCCTGCTTTGGGTTTGGTAAATTGTGTGTTTTACGTTGTGTTAAAGTCAGCGTCTATACGTATCATAACGGTTTCCTGTGTTTGTTGCAGAGATACATAACAGGGTAGGCTTTTTTTCCACCATGAGAAAAAATATTTTCCAGCTGCGCTGCATTTCTGGAAATGGAACCAACCGTAACCACTGGCACCAAATAGTTAGCAGTCTGGACGCTGGTGGAGAGAGAAGGGGGGGAGTTTGCGCGGCTCTCAAATCGCTTTTGCCACAGGGCGGATATCATAATGTGATATTTCTGTGCTCTGAATGGTTGAGCTCGTGGGGGAAGCCGGGATTGCCGTGCTTAGTGTCAAAGCACAGCCTGGACTTATCGTGCCCATTAGGGCCTTGGGTGGCTGGGAGAAGCTCTTTTCCACGTAGAGCCGGGGCTTGATCATCTGCTTGTGTGGATAACCCACTTTATGGATTATTGACCGAAATTTTTAGGCCGAGCCTGGATCCTTTTCTCCCCACTGTCTTTCCACCCACGAGGATTCTTTAAACTAGCTCCATTCAGTTGGTGGGTTATAATGCCTCCACGCTAGCATTTATCAAATGCCTATCATGTGCCAAACTTTTTATTACATCACATCTTTAGACAACTTTGTGACCTTAGGTGGGATCATCTTATTTTCCAGAGGAGGGGACAAAGACTTTAAGTCCAACAGACTTGTGTAAGGTCACATGCACATTTCAGAGCTGAGTATAAGGAGGTCTAGGTTAACCCCTGCTTTTGCAAACTTGAGTTATGGAAACTTCTCTGTGAGTGGGAGGAATCTGAAATGGTGTGTACCAATTTAGCACGTCAAATTTCAAATTGATCTCTCATTATATATTCTATATATAAATAAATATATAATACACATAAATATATATTAATAAAAATGTATGTTCTATATAAACATTTATTTATTTTTGAGAGAGAGAAAGAGAGAGAGCACAAGAGGGGAGGGGCAGAGAGAGAGGGAGAGACAGAATCCCAAGCAGGCTCCGTGCTTCTCAGCAGGCTACAGGGCTTGAACCCACGAACCGTGACACCGTGACCTGAGCCGAAATCAAGAGCTGGATGCTTAACTGACTGAATTACCCAGGTGCTCCCCTCTCTCTTTTTTTTTAAGTCAACTCTACCCCTAACGTAAGGTCGAACTCTTGGTCAAGAGCTGCATGTTCTTCTGAATTAACTACCCAGGTGCCTCTAAATCCATCTCCTTTTATATTAAAAAAAAAACCCCTTAAAGGCATTCGAGAGGGCAAGCAAGTAAATAAAATTCAAGCTTTAACATATTATGTTATTTAGGTTTTAGAAATAAAATCAATTGAACAAAGATGGTTCAAGTGTCTCTATTGCTAGATAATTATTCTTTTAGGGCAGATTATAAATGAAGATAAATTTTTCAAGGCATTTTGCCTGATAGACAGCAATTTCCACATTCTTTCTAGAAGATTCCTTTGTTAATATTCCTGTTTAAAGCCTTGTTACCTTTGCTCTGTGTCCTACTGTACATCATTGTTTCCATAGCAACAAGATAGACTGAGGAGGGGGTAGCAACTGGCTCTTGAAAGAATGAAAATGCAATGGAAAGTTCCACCTGACATAACAACATGCAAATCACTTTAGCATATGATAAACAACAAAGAAAGTGATGCTTTTTTGGGGAGACAGCTTATTTGGTTTTTGGAATGTTCTCATTTTTCTGACAGCTTCTCTTTCTTGTGCTATCTTTCTTGCCTCATTTTTTCTTTTTTTGAGACCAAAATAAAATCATTAAAAAACAAAAATTCAACCTGACATTGCATGTGACTCAATGGCAGATGTAGCAATTTGAGCTTCCAGAGATAGTTCTTGAGCAGAACATTTATAAAAGCTTTTGATTTTGAAACGAATTTGACTCTTCATTAAGCTACCTTTCATTGCCAGGATATTGCTGACGGGTGAGATATTCCTCTGAAGTGAGATTTCCCCAACCGTTTTTGCTATCAAGGACCTCTGCCATTATTTTTCCTTTCATCTTTCCAGAAGATCTTTAGCATACTCAAATAATTGAAAGTACTCGATAGTGAACTATATGGTCTTCGAGAAATATAAGATTTCCTTTTTGGAATATGGAAAATCACTTTCAAAATTGAGTTCTTCTAGAACAAAATCCTTGCTGAAATACCATCTGGAGATGGCCAGTAGAATAGGGTGGGCCATCTAGATATTAATTCTGTGTTAACAAAAACTGTGGGGCTGTTTTAAGCATCCCTTCCTTGTAACAACACAAAGCACACTGTAAACGCTGTTTATATGTGGGAGTAAAAAAATATATGGAAATGGTGTTCCTGTAAAATTGGGGGGAGATGCTTGTATCATTTCACTTTGAGGCCAAATAAAGTCCTCTTTCATAGCTGTTTATTGCTATTATTTATGGACGTTGCTCTTTTTCCCTAGGTTTTAAAGCAATCAAACATTACAGAATACATTTTTAAAACCCTGCGAAGGTAACAATTAAGTACTATAATGCCTTCTTTTACGCACATATGTAGTGTGGCTATTACATGTCTGCTGAATTCTCTCAAACTGCACCCTTCCCTTTGAGTATGTTCTTTGAGTATCTTCACACACACCTTCCCCTGGGACCAGCCCTGCATGCAGGAGCCCCATTCATGAAACCCAGGGCCTTCACTTGAAAGTTGCTCTTTCATATTTTGCTCTGTTTTTTTTTTTATTTTTTATTTATTAAAAAAATTTTTTTTTTAACATTTATTTATTTTTGGGACAGAGAGAGACAGAGCATGAACGGGGGAGGGGCAGAGAGAGAAGGAGACACAGAATCGGAAGCAGGCTCCAGGCTCTGCGCCATCAGCCCAGAGCCTGACGCGGGGCTCAAACTCACGGACCGCGAGATTGTGACCTGAGCTGAAGTTGGATGCTCAACCGACTGAGCCACCCAGGCGCCCTGATATTTTGCTCTGTTTTGTTAAGTAATGAAGTCAATAGCTCGAAGATCTCAAGATGAGGCCCTTGGCCACCTGCTTCACAATAACTTGTGGTATCTGCTAAAAACGTAGCCCTGAATACAGACCTGTCGATCCTTTTCTGGGGGTGAGATGTATAATCTGAATTTTGAATGGGTTCCCAATTCTTTCTTTCTTTTCTTGTTCTTTTTTTTTTTTTTTTAATTGATGCTAAATAAAGCCCTCAGCTGAGGAAGATTCAGGGTGGGGGGCTGTCGCTGGTGCTTAAAATCTATGAAGTCCCCATTTGCAGGAGCCACCCTAACACCTGTCCTTTTTTTTCTCTTGGTTACTACACCAACCCCTCCTTGGCCCCTGAGCCTGACTCTGTCATTTGCCTCCTCACCAGTCCCTATACCCTTCGGGTTACTCCTTCTCATATGCTCCTGAATTCTTTTGAGAAATGATGTCATTTGCAAAATATGGATTAGGAAAATGGTTCTATGTGTGGTGTAAGTAGGGCTGATGTGAGGGAGCTGGAAGTGTTGTATTTTTGTCCCAAGAGCTCTGCCCTCGTAGGATGACCTTGACCACACTGGTTCTTCCTGGGGGGTGTGGGGAGGGGGGATAGCAATGGGGTGGAGGATAGGAGGATAGGGATATTCCATGTAGGGCCTTATATGAAAACATTTTCTTTTAGTGAGATAGACACTACCTTGATATGATTTGGGGGGCAGCATAGTTATCTAATAGTTTGGTCCAGGGGACCATGTGAATCTTAGCTTGCATTTCCTGACAGTAAACCAAATTGTGACTGCAGGAAAGTGACTCAGCAACACTGATATATGGAGAAATCTATTTGGGTTTTTAAAAATATATATTCATTAATAATCGCCAAGTGGATAATTTTGAGCTAACTTGAAAGAGTCTTTGATTCCATTGTAACCAACTGGTATCTCTGGGGTAATATGAGAGTTGAGGGAATAACAATCCATTTGGCCCTGATAGGAAGTTCTAAAGTCAGGCCTGTCTCTTCGAATCACAGGTGAGAAGTATCCTCTACAGAGTTTTTTTTTTTTTTTTTATGATTTGGGGATTTAGAGAAGTCACATGATTTGGGATACGGATACAGTCGCTATCTTTGTTTCCTCCAGGCTGGATTTCCTGGGCTTGGTGACGAGCATGATATGAATAGGTCCCCATGCCCTCCTCTGGGTTTGAAAATTGGTAAGAGTTCCATTTCATCCCCTGGGAGCTCTGAATATCCTGTGCCAATATTGAAATTGCTCCGGCAAATTCAAGGTTTCTAGTAAGTGCTCGGTAGGGCAGCAGTTTCTCTGATAGCACAATGGGTGGCGGGTCGACTGTTTGGCATCTAGCAGAGCTCACATCTTGTCGAAGGGGAAATTGACAGGGACATATTATGGGGATACAGGGGTCAGTAAGGCTCAGGGTGTAGTATTGATACTAGCCTGGTCTGGGTAGAAGCAGAGGCACTAAGAGGGCACTGGGCTTTAGTAAATGGGGAGAGCCTGTGGAAAATGTAAGAACAAATGAAGGAAACATGAGGACACAGAGTGATAGCAGCAGTCACCCTGGCGTTTGCAAATAATTTATAGTTTTCCTAGCCATGAGCTCTTTTGATCCTTCTAAGAGCACTCAAGATGTAGTGGTGGTTATTATCCCCATTTTACAGATGAGCATACTGAACCACAGAGACGTCATGGCTCGCTCAAGGCTGGCTGGGGCTACAACACAAGTCTTTTGTCTCTTGTCCCGCTCTTCTAGTTCTTTCATTCTACACGGACTAATAGACTGAGCGTCACCCTATTCGAACCGCCTATGTCATAATTTTGCCTGGGGTCAGCCTGAGCAGGGAATAAGTGATCAATGATGGAGGCATATCGAGGAGGCTGGACCTTTCCCCAAGGTTGACATGCACTAAATGAATGCCCATGACCAATGGTGTTTCTTTAGACTGAACTGCGTAATGGGGCTCTAATGTGGGTAAGAGAAGACCACCCAACTCACTTTTAACTGATGAAGCTGAAACCAGATCTCCAGAGGTGAAACACCTGTGCATTAGCCCTGTGATAATAGATTTCCAGATGGCTGGAATCGGACCTCTGTCTCTGGCCTTGGCTAGTGATATTGACCAATAAACTGCTTTATGTCAATCGATCATGAGATATGGTGCAAGTGAATGTTACATGTGGATAATAGCCTTTATTCAGGGTCTTTTATAAAACGATTTAATGTGTAATCTTTACCTAAGACTCTCAGAGGAGAAATGTTCCGAGAAACCTCTCTGGGATGCAAATTATCCATATGATCCATGCTTATTGAGGGTAACATATACTAAAATTAAGCAAGGTATACTCCTAAGAAGGAAAAAGGTGAAGGTATATACTAAAATTAAGCAAGGTGTACTCCTAAGAAGGAAAAAGGTGAAGGCACTTGTGAACGGTTTGAACAGTGCCCGTAAGAAATAGCATTGCCCTTCCAAGTGTCCTTTCCACAGATGTCATTTTAAAAGCAGTTTTATGACTGACACATAAAACGGTACAAGACAATCTGTTTTCTCATGGAGAAACACAGTTATTTTCCACTCTATCTTATGTAAATGTAAACGTGCGTCTCTGAGAAGGCTATTCTCCCCTGTGAATTAAGTGGAGTCCATCTGAAAGGGGGAGATGAGTGGGCTTCATGTAAATTATGACTTCCCTGGATGTTTCTTTGACATTCGATGTAAGGAGATTGATCTGGTTGAGGCCGGTAATTGTGCCTCTTTCCACGGGGGGGCGGTACACATATTTGCATGGAAGGGAAACTAAGGCAAAGGCGTATCTGGGCATGCCCTAGGTACTTGGGAGTTGGCAGGGGACCTCTCTTAGTGATCGTTTTTTAAAGCGTTGCTAGGAGAGGGCTGGGGAGTAAGCTATTTAAAAATCAATGGTGGAGTTTAGTCTCTGAATTAAATTCCTTATTCATGGTGAGAATCCAGAATATTATTGGGAAAAATACAACCCCGACACGAACAGGGTGGAAAGTCGAGGTAGTGCTCTAAGGAAGAAGCCAGCAGCCCACACGGGGCTGCGGTAGCCCTAGCGGTGGGGACATGCACTGGGCGCCCCAGGTATTTGTGTGTCTGTCACCCGGGTGCCAGTGAGGCTGCAGAGATGTAAGGGCTTCTGTACCAGCCGCGTCTGCAGTAGGAATCGGGATGAAGGGGGAACGTGAGAAGTCAACCACAGCTCTTAGGTGTCTCAGAAAGATGGAGGGTGACCAAATTTCCTGTCTCCCTTATCTCAGGGTTGGCCACGCTGCTCTGAAGAATAGGATCACCGATCTGAAAATGGGGCAAAATGAAAAGTCTTCGGTCTGTGTGGTTCTTGATTTCATCGTCTTTCCTCTGGCACAGTTTATAGCAAGAACCACAGGCGATGAAGTTTTCCGGTTATAAGAAGTAAGGGTGTTAAGAGAGCACAAATAACTTTGGCTTCTCTTGTACATTTTGTCCTCCATATAACTTAGGCGTAGATAAGTTTATGCAGTAAGTTTCTCTTAAGTTCTCTCATTTGCGGTTTCTGTTTACAAAACGGACAAGACGTTGTTCATTTCTTCAACCCAACAAATAACTCATTGAATTGCTTACCGTGAGCCCTGCTCTTTTCTGAGCGCTTTACAAGGCTTATCTCTCTTGAATCCTCACAAGCCCATGAGATTGTGCCTTTGGTCAGATTCCCCAGGAATCAGATTTTGAGATGGAGAGGCATGTGCAGAAAGTTTATGAGGGAATGCTTTTGAGGTCAGCCCCTGTGGGTTTCGAAGGGCATGGGGCCAGGGGGACAGTGGCGGGGGAAGGGTTACATTGCCAGGTAGCTGCAGCAAAGGTCTCTGCTGATCTTTGAGAGAGCTCTGGAGCTGGGAAGGCACTTGAGCGTTCCCATCTGAGGCGAGGCAACAAGGTTTTTACATCCTCGATGCCTCTCAATGGTCAGTGGATATCAGATGTCCCCAGGAGGGGGTGTGACCCTTAGCAAGGTCAACTCTCAACTCTGAGCGCCATAAGCTGTCAATACTCCTAGGAGCTGGGGACAGACGCAGAAACAGAGGCTCCACGAATTTCACATGTCCAAAGTCACACAGCTAAGTGCAGGGCCGGGATAGGCCCCCTGTGGGCTGATCCAGAGCCCATACTCTGAACCCTGCAGACCAGGTAAGTGAACTGCGAAATGAAGGAGATAATTTTGAAGAGAAGGAAAGGCTCTGAAGATAATTTGGAGTTAATATACCAAAGACGCTTCTGCTTTCATTTTGCGTGCGGCAGAGACCGCTAAGCATCCTGTTCTTCCTGATCACACGCCCAGATGGCATTCTCCGGTTTCTCCTGCGGTGACACGGGTCACTTCCCAGCCTGGCCAATAGAACCCCCGTCCACCATGCTCCTTCTCCAGACCTGTGGGCTTCAGTGGCTAGAATAGCCTTGGAAGCTGGTGCTAAAGACAGAAGAGCCACCATGGCAGTGGATGTCTCATAGATGTCATACAGCAGAGAGCAGCTGGCCTGGAGCCCTCCTGTGGGGCTTTTTGTGACAAGAGAGAAATAAGCCTCGGATTTTTAGGGGGTCAGCATTTAAAAAAATTTTTTAAACGTTTATTTCTGACAGAGAGAGAGAGAGACAGAGCACGAGCAGGGGACGGACAGAGAGAGAGGAAGACACAGAATCCGAAGCAGGCTCCAGGCTCCGAGCTATCAGCATAGAATCCGACACAGGGCCTGAACTCATGAGCGATAGTTTGTGATCTGAGCCGAAGTTGTATGCTTAACTGACTGAGCCACCCAAGCGCCCCTGGGGGGGGGGGGGGGCGTCAGTATTTTTAACAGGAGCTTTGTCTAATATCAAGAGTACAGTGTGGAAATTTATTTAAGATACTTTAGGGCGCCTGGGTGGCTCAGTCGGTTAAGCGTCCGACTTCGGCTCAGGTCACGATCTCACGGTCCGTGAGTCCGTGAGTTCGAGCCCCGCGTCGGGCTCTGGGCTGATGGCTCAGAGCCTGGAGCCTGCTTTCAATTCTGTGTCTCCCTCTCTCTCTGCCCCTCCCCCGTTCATGCTCTGTCTCTCTCTGTCTCAAAAATAAATAAATGTTAAAAAAAAATTAAGATACTTTAGTATAGTAGTATAATATATGAGTAGTGATTATTGGGATGGGATGATGGTTAATTTTATTTGTCAGCTTGGCTGGGACACAGTGTCCAGATATTTGGTCAAGGATCATTCTGGATGTGTCTGTGAAGCTATTTTTTGAATGAGATTATCATTTAAATAGGTGGAGTTTAAGTCAAGCTGAATACTTTCCATGATGTGAGGGGGCCTCATCCAATTAGTCGAATGCCTTCATAGAACAGAGACTGACCTCTCTCAAGCTGGAAGGAATTCTGCTAGTACTCTGCCTTCCAGTTTCTTCTCCTTTGGACTCACACTCTACTTTTTCCTGACTCTCCAGCCTGCCAGCCTCCCCCATCAGACTTTGGGCTCCTCAAGCCTCCACAGTCATTCATTAAAATCAATTTCTCTAGGGGCGCCTGGGTGGCGCAGTCGGTTAAGCGTCCGACTTCAGCCAGGTCACGATCTCGCGGTCGGTGAGTTCGAGCCCCGCGTCGGGCTCTGGGCTGATGGCTCGGAGCCTGGAGCCTGCTTCCGATTCTGTGTCTCCCTCTCTCTCTGCCCCTCCCCCGTTCATGCTCTGTCTCTCTCTGTCCCAAAAATAAATAAACGTTGAAAAAAAAATTTAAAAAAAATAAAAAAAAATAAATAAAATCAATTTCTCTATATAGACATATCTTGTTGGTTCTGTTTGGACAAGCCTGACTGATAGAAGTAGTCATTAGCATTTGAAGCACCCGAGTGAGGAATCTGAGGTTCAGAGATGGCAATCACATCTTCACATATCATTATAGAAATCTACTCCAGAAAGCTTGCTAATTAAGATAAAGAATGTTCGAAATACATTTTTTTTTAATTGCTGGTATTGATTGTATTCAAGATACATGGTTGGGTAAGAAGATTTTTCTGTCCCCATTACCGTGATCAGAATGAGATAGAAGGCTCTGTCAAGGCCCATAGCCTTAGGCCCAGATCACTACTGGGCCTGGTCATGTGTTCCACAGAGAACTCCACAGTGTGATGCAACCAGGGGCCTGGGTCTGCTGCTGTTAGACTTTCTTACGCCTGCCTCTGAGTGAGCCCCTCAGGCGAAGTGTTTGCTCCTGAGCTGGTGAGCCTGAGAACAGAGAAAAGGGTTTCACTCAGCTTCCAGGGATAGGTTATTAGACTGTGTGTGTGTGTGTGTGTGTGTGTGTGTATTTTTTCATCAATAATATACAGGTGGCAATAAAAAAAAAAAACCCAACACATTAAAAAGGGGTCCCTGGGTGGCTCAGTTGGTTAAGTGTCCTGACCTTCAGCTCAGGTGAAGTTCTCATGGTTGGTGGGTTCTAGCCTAGCATCAGGTTCTGCACTGACAGCTTCGAGCCTGGAGCCCACTTCGAGTTCTGTGTCTCCCTCTCTCTCTGCCCCTCCCCTGCTCATATTCTGTCTGTCTCAAACAAATAGACAGATAGATAGATAAATAAATAAATAAATAAATAAATAAATAAATAAATAAAATACAGGTAGCACAATCTGATATGCGATATCTCACCTTTAATCTCCAAAGGCTGTCATTATTTGCCCCCAAGAACTGCCCATTGCTGAGCGACCAGTTTGACTTAGATCAGTTCCCAAGAAAGGAAACAAGGCAATGCGGAATAGTATGTTGGTGAATATGGATGGGGTCTTCAGAGGACCTGGATTTAAATCCGGTATCGACCACCTGCCAGTTGTGTGGCCTTGGTGAACACACTCTTCGTTTTCGGTCTTTTATCAACTCTGTACCAGGCACTGGGGGCTGTCGGGAACAGCACATGAGCTAAAGCCTATGCCATGCTTAGTTCACTGCCTGAGTAAATGTTAACATACATCACCACTGATAATGAGCAGGGCTGTGGAATGGAGGGTTTCAGATAAGTGAAGGTTAATCTTTTAAGTATTGTTACAAACGCCAACAATTTTGACAGATACAGTTCTTACTTGCCTTCTTAATAAAGAGAATGAACGCTGAGAAAACAACACAGGGACCCCCTGATTTTTCAAAGTTTCTATTATGCCACGTTGCTTTTGCAAAAGGCGTACATCAGGACCTGTCCTGTTTTCACTAACTGCAAGGAACCCAAAGGGAATTTTCACTTTTATGAAAAAAGGGGAAAGGCAAAAATTGCGTTGGTTTTGCCGCCCGCCCTTAGAGATGCACCCCAAGCACCGAGAGTGGCGCCACCAAGCTCCTTGCCCGGGAACTACACTCAGCATCTCAGCGTCAGGCCGCCCCAGCTTTGAGTTGGTCTCTGCGGGCACCTGTGCTTTATCTTCATTTATTTTGTGGGTCGGTTAGCAAGATACATCCTAAGGTACCAGAAAAGCCTGAGGGACATTGTTTTTTTGGGTCTGGGAATGCTCAAAAAGTTTCCCATGTAAATGAACGGTAATTGCTTCTTTGCGTTAGGCCGTTTCTGCTTACCAAAGGTTTCATAGGAATGTTCTGCTGTTGGACAGCAGGGGAAATTTGTACTCCCCTACGCCACTAAACAGTGAAGGCTGCAGTGTTTACGGGCAAGGGGTGTGGAGATAGCTGTACCTTAATTCTTTGAATCACCCTGGACAGTATTTTCTGAGCCAGTTTGAGAGATGTTGCTATGAGCTTTGGGACCTGAGTGTTCTATGGTCAAGTAGGTTTGGGATATCGTGGTGCATTTGTCTGTTTGGGCTGCCATAGCGGAACACCACAGGCTGGATGACTGAAGCAACAGAAACTTATTGTCTCACAGTTCTGGAAGTCTAAGGTCAAAATGCTGGCAAGGTTGGTTTGCAGTGAGGCCTCTCTTCCTGGCTTATAGGTGGTTTCTTGCTCTCTCCTCACCATGACCTTTCCTCTGTGTGTGGGCACTCGTGGTCTCTCTTCTTACAAGGATACCAGTCTTATTGGATGAGTACCTCACCCTTATAACTTCACTTTACCTTAATCACCTTCTTAATTCTCTATCTCCGAATACCCCCAAAGTTTCATTGGCAGTTAGGGCTTCAACATAGGAATTTTGGGGGAACACAATCCAGTCTATAACAATGGAGTCCGAAATGTTGACTATGTTTTTTTGTTACAGGACTTTATTATCCTAAAGAGACACCCCAAAAGGACATTTAATAATAGAGTGTTTCCTAAACTTAATTATTCTAGGAGGTTCCATTTTCATTGTTAAGACCCCATTTATTAAGGATTTGGGAAAAACTACTCAGAATAAACCGATGTGCTCATCTGTACGTGCATTGGAAAGCTCAGACAGGTAGGACCGTTGGCTTTTGTATGAAATATTCTAGCTTGTCCTCGCCTTTGGTTAATTGGGTTTGATGCTGGTTTTTGTAACCACCCCAACCAGGCCAGCGAGAGGACTCCTTTCTTTGCAATAGTGAACTTGTTCATCACAGCGTGCCTCCTGTCACATCCACTATTTTGGTGGCTACTCATGCTCAGATACTCTTTCAGTTTCCCTGGAAGGCTGAGGGTGTACGACATCTAAATTTTAATAAGTGGTACGTCATTGTAGTTAGAGTGCAATTCCCTGTCTCCCGACAAAAAAAAGGAAACACTAAAATATTACGCTGTTGGACTGACATTGCTGTGATGTGATGTGCTCATTTATACTCACACAGAACTTCCAAACAAGTATCCCCGTCTGCAGATCTTTCTAATTAAATAGCTGGAAAAACCATCTCCCATTATCTCATTTGAACTCTGTAATAGCTCATTTCCTCTTCTCCTTTTTAACGTACAAATACAGCCTTCGGATTTTAATTTCCTTGGGACTTTTCCTCATTCCTAAATACTACCTTTCTGGACATTCTTTTCCACTGGTTTATTTAAAATAAAATTTCCTGACGTTATCTTTCTGATGCAAACTTAAAAGGCAAATTGGGGCATTCCTCAGTAGTGAGGAATTGTTATTAATAAATATGGTGATCCGTCACTGCAAAACGTGAAAGCATATCATTTTCTTCCCTGTGTCGAGCCTTGTTATTTAACAAATATGAGGCTTCATTATTACTTGGTGATTGTGTTTAGGAATAACATTCTCTCGAAGGCAGGATGGTGTGGCAATGTGGCCTCCCGTATCACAGAAGCCATTTATTAGCTTTCAGACTCTGGAAAGGGGGTGGGAGGGGGGTGTCTCACTTTTAAAATTTCTAAAATAAGGCTATCTTTTTTTTTTTTTTAATTTGTGTGATTCCAAGGATGACAAATCCATCCAAGGAAGCTGGAAAAAAAAAAGGAGAGTTTCCTCTAAAACCATGTTATCAGTTGATCATTAATTGACTTAGTGACTGACTCAAAAACCTTCGGCACTAATAACACCCAAACAGGCAGGCACGCACCCATACACCCTAACCCATCTATAGCTTACTGCTCTGAACCTTTGTTTAACCATTCCTCCATTTTGGGTGTTTCAATTGTTTTCAACTTTTACAATCACAAATCACGTTACAATAACTTTTTTGGTACTTAAATCCTCCCAAGACTGTGATTATTTTGTTAGAGAAGATTCCTGGAAGTAAAATGAAGTAGATCAAAATGTATATACTTAAATATTTTATGCATGTATTTCAAAATTGCTTTCCTGAAAAATATTTCAATTTACTTTTCTGCCTAGGGGTTTATGAGTTAGCCACCTCTCCATATGCCTACTAGTACTTAAAACCAGTATCTTGTTGTCTTAACTGGCATACCTATGGTTATTAGTAATTGGTTACTAGTAAGATGAAACATTTTCTAATACATATTTTTTTAATATTTATTTTTGAGAGAGACAGAGTGTGAGTGGGGAAGGGGCAGAGAGAGGGAGACCCAGAATCTGAAGCAGGCTCCGGGCTCTGAGCTGTTAGCACAGAGTCTGATGCAGGGCTCAACCCACAAACTGTGAGCTCGTGACCTGAGCTGAAGTCGAACACTCAAAGAATGAGGCACACAGGAGCCCCAATATTCTAATATTTTTATTAGCCGGTTCCATTTTCCTGAGAATTGTCTAATTGTACAAGCCTATCTTTGTATTAGATAATACTGCTTTTCTTATTAATTTATGGCAATTCTTTACATATTAAACCTATTAAACCTTTATTATATTATTTGCAAATACATTTTCCTATTTATCATTTGATATTAATTTTGTTTATACCATAATCTGGTGGACACAATTTTAAGTTGTTTTATGTGGAAAAATTAAATGTCTATTAAATATGGATGGTGGAATTATGGGCATTTATATATTTTTTCTAGCCTAAAATGATTCATAGGTAAAACAAATTTAAAGTCGTACTTGCTTATTAAATATTTCTCCATTTTATTTATCCTTACAAGGTCCTATTTTTCCTAGCATTATTTTATCAAGAATTCAGTTCTTCCCCCTTAGTTTACTTCATCGAGGGCTGTCATTATTAACTTTTTATTTTCCTACTTGACTGTGAACTAGAACCTTGCATCTCTGAGTCCACAATGTCAGTTAGGTCTCATTAAATGTTTACTGAGTAAAGGAAAGAACAATGTCTGGGGTAGAAAGGACCATGAGAAGGATGTGTGAGTTTGCAAACTAATTGGCGGCTACATCATCATCTTGAAACTGTGGGAATGATTCATCTTCAAAATAGGAAGCTCTCAGCAACATGATTTGACACAGATTTTATGGTAGTGACTATCAGAGTATTTTTATTTTATTTTAATTTAATTTTTATTTTTTTCAATATATGAACTTTATTGTCAAATTGGTTTCCATACAACACCCAGTGCTCATCCCAAAAGGTGCCCTCCTCAATACCCACCACCCACCCTCTCCTCCCTCCCACCCCCCATCAACCAACCCTCAGTTTGTTCTCAGTTTTTAAGAGTCTCTTATGCTTTGGCTCTCTCCCACTCTAACCTCTCTTTTTTTTTTTCTTCCCCTCCCCCATGGGTTTCTGTTAAGTTTCTCAGGATCCACATAAGAGTGAAAACATACGGTGTCTGTCTTTCTCTGTATGGCTTATTTCACTTAGCATCACACTCTCCAATTCCACCCATGTTGCTACAAAGGGCCATATTTCATTCTTTCTCATTGCCACGTAGTATTCCATTGTGTGTATAAACCACAATTTCTTTACCCATCCATCAGTTGATGGACATTTAGGCTCTTTCCATAATTTGGCTATTGTTGAGAGTGCTGCTATAAACATTGGGGTACAAGTGCCCCTATGCACTCCTGTATCCCTTGGGTAAATTCCTAGCAGTGCTATTGGTGGGTCATAGGGTAGGTCTATTTTTAATTTTTTGAGGAACCTCCACACTGTTTTCCAGAGCGGCTGCCCGAGTTTGCATTCCCACCAACAGTGCAAGAGGGTTCCTGTTTCTCCACATCCTCTCCAGCATCTATAGTCTCCTGATTTGTTCATTTTGGCCACTCTCAGTCAGAGTATTTTAGACGTGGCCATGAATACATGTCAACCTCCTCCCCAAACTCATCCCTTTTCCCAGGGTTTAAGTAGGGACATACCACCGTGGACACCCCCATCACCAAACTCCCTGAGCACTCAAGAGCAGGAACTGAACTGTACGATGTAACCCAGTACCTTGTGGTCAGTCAAGGCTTGGGGGTTGGTCTTGACTTAAAAAGAAGGCAAACTTCTCAAGTGACCTGGCCATGTTACTTGCACCTTATTTCCTACCGTGCCCAGAAAATTGCTCACTGTATAGTAGATGCTCAGTGAATACCCAAAGGATTATAATTTTCTTTGCTTTTGTAGATTGCTATTCTTAGCTATTTTGTATCCAACAGGAGGATTTTATTTAATTATTTAGTCTTCTCGGATTTTTGTTTCCAACCAGATGCTTTTTTTATACCCAGGCCTGAGAGTAAGTATTCTAAATATTATGTTAAATCTCAATTAAACACACAGGCTGTTTTTCAAAGGCTCATTTTGGATTCTTGTTTCAGCTCATGATTACCTAGTTATTTTGTGTCCCATGGTGGTGGGAGTTGTCCAGAAGATTCTTCTCTCATCTAGATGCAGCCCTGGTTCTCCCTTAAATCTGTAAAGCAACTTGTTGGAAAAGTGTGCATCTTGTTGTGTTCTTCTGCTCCAGATTGGAGGCAGATAGGAGAACATCTATGACGGACTAGAGAACCAGACAACACAGCGTGAATAAAGCAACTTGGTAAAGAGTAGTCAAAACAAGGGAAGTTCAGGGTCTGACATGTCCCCAGTAGGAGGTGTTACCAGCAGCACAATGTAATTGTTTGAAAAGCAGCTTTTACTAGGAAATCAACAACCAGCTATGTTGGCTGCATATAAGAAGCAAGGAAAAGAGGAAAGTAATATGCTAGAACATGAGGTCCCCGTGAGACCTATGAGGTATTGCTTTTCCACACCGGGTGCATCCATTTGCTTCTTCTAACCACTGTTGTTTTTTGCCTTCTTTATTATCAGCCTCAGGCACACTTTTTCATGAGTTTTCTGGAAGGTTTTTTTTGTCTTTCCCATTTTTAAAACTTGTGGTAAAATACACATAAAATTTACTATCTTGACCATTTCTAGGCATACAGGTTAGTGGTATTAAGTACATTCATGGTTTTGCTGTATTTTCGGCATCAAAATTTTCTGGATTTGCTGCCTCAGGCCCATGAGGCGGCTGAAAGGCAAACAGATTGGCACTCAGCATTGAATGAAATTAGCCTGGAATTTTTATTTGTGTTTTAAAATTTCAAAATTCATTGGGATTTTTATTCTTAAAGGGTATCATTATTGTTGTTAGTGGTGGTAGTGAAATGTGAGATTGAAAATAAAGCCTGGCTTTGTTATCTAATATGACATTAAAGGAAACTTCACTGGTATGATAATTCAGATGGAAAAATCTCTGGGGCGTCAGGAATCAATTATTTGTCACACCAGAGCTGGTTTTCTAGACTGGTGTTCCACTCCAGTGCTGATGCTGGGTTTAAATTTCAACTCTTCTGAAGTGTCTTTTTCAAGTTTATTTTATTTTTGGGAGAGAGAGAGAGAGAGAGACGGAGAGAGAGAGAGAGAGAGTGAGAGAGGATGGGGGCATGATAGGGGGCGGGGCATAGAAAGATAGAGAATCCAACCAGGCTCTGTACTGACGGCGTGAAGCCCGATGTGGGCTCAAACTCACGAACCACGAGATCATGACCTGAGCCAAGATCAAGAGTCCGATACTTAACCTACGGAGCCACCCAGGTGCCCCTCTTCTGAGGTGTAGTCTAAAGGCAGTGAGTGAAAACACATTGTTGTACGTCTTCCATGGTGCTCTTGGGGACCAACCAACCACAAGATTTCAGGAAAGTCACCTTTCTGTTTCTGTGCTGTGGTTCGTCCTGCAGATAACAGCAGAGTTTTGTACATTACCAAAGAGCTGAAGGAAAGACATATATATAGATGACTAGTGTGAGAAAATCATGTTGTCTTCACGGCCATTGTCACATGGCCCAACCCTGCTTTGTTCCTACAAAGCATCTGGTGTACCAGGAGTTGTCAATATCCTCTGGATGGGGTGTGTGTGTGTGTGTGTGTGTGTGCGCGCGCACGCACGCCTGTGCAGGAAGTAATTGTGAATGTATGTTGCTGCTTCCGCTAGTTATTCAACTCGTAATTGAACAGAGGTAGTGAAACAAACGATGCTCACATTCTTCACTGCTCACTTGGCAGGGAGTCTACCTTGCTCCGTGTGCTTTTTTGCAAACCGAGAAATAAAAAGGCCTGGGCAGAGTTGTTCTAGGAGGTGTAGGCTTCTAGTTCCTTATTCCCATTCTTACAGATTTTCTCTTTCCTCTCCCTTCTTCCCTCCTTTCTTTCTCAGGCATGGAGCATACTAATTCCTCACGGTCTTTCTTGGGTAACTATCACACTTTGTGACCACACCAGTGACACCTGTAACGGTTTCTTTGCAGGCGCATTTTATTGTTAAGGTGTGGGGAGGGATACTCTAAAGTTGCTCAGTTTATTACACTTGGTGTGCCGTAGCCAAGAAATACAATTCTGGTTTTCGCATCTTTTTTTAATGCTGCAGTTTGTACTTCATAATATCCTGCACGTCAAGAACATGATTGCTGCTAATTATCATTTAGAAAATCGTTCTTTGCTTGATTAGAGATTTTAGCTACGTGTACTCAAATCTAGTGGGTCTTCATTATGTGCATTACTTTCTATTCTATACTGGCTTAAATATTAATATATGGAAATTCAGCTTCATCTGCCATACCTTTTGATGTCAGAAGCATAATCAGTGTAATTGGCTTAGATTGTTTTCTCTCCTGTTTGTATTTCATATTATCTAATGTCATTAGTGAGTTGGCTGCTGAGTGGGTAATCTGCATTTCAGAACTGCTTCTCGAGCACATTATTACCATTGATTTTGATTATTTTAATTTCCATTCACCCTAGGCAGGCCCTCAAGCTGTGTCATATTATTCAAAGAACTGCTTTCTTCTATTCACTGAGCCAATCTTTCTGTTTCTGAAAACCCATCAGCATTCTGATAAATCCTGATGTTTTTACTTAGTCTGGGGAGCAACTTGAGTTTTGCAGCATATGGGAGGGGGTAGGTAGCTCAAGACTCATGTGTCTTCATGCTGAGCGGTGGTTAGCATAGCGGCGTCTGGTGCCCAGAGGGAAGCTGGGTGCCTGCTTGGGTCTGCTTTCAGAGACTGAGCTGGGTAATCATCCCGCTTCTCTGAGCCTGAAGCCAGGACTCCCCATCCGTAGGACTCCTGTGCAGTTTACTGTTGGTACGCAGCAGCCATACCTCTCCCTGCTCTCCCCAAGGCTTGCACGTTTATCTTTTGCCTTTGGAGAATGCTTGCTGGCCTGCCTGAGGGATCGGAATCCAACTTCCTTTTAGTTTTTGAGTGTATTCCAAAACTAACTGTAAAAAGAACCCCACATTAAGGTCTAAGTTTGGCTACGGTCAGCCACAGAGTCTGCTTAGCCTCTGGCTTGGATGCATGTGCTCTGTTTAGCTGCTGGTGGTGATTAAGTCATTTGTAGTTGCACAGAATCTTGAATGTTGAGGCTGCAAAAGAAATGACCAGCGCCAGTAATCTACTTCTGTCTTTTTATAGACAAGAAAACAGAGGCCTAGAGAGGCCAATGACTAGTTTGAGGTCACATGGCTACCGAGTGTCAGAGCTAAGTGGCAGAGTCCCCTTTTTGCAGGCAGTGCTCTTGACTCCTTAATGGCACCTTGTTATTGGATGAGCTAGTGTAGCAACATATTGCACACACCTGCTAACCACCAGTCAGGGTGGGTGATCGGCAGCTATGTATGTATCCATGTAGTTCCATGTGGTTTTTTGGGGCAGAGGGTTTTATAAGGGAAATGAGAATATACAAGCAATATAATGAGAAGCACGTGTGTAGGTGTCTACACACATGTACATGTCAGAGGTCTAGCAGGGGGATTCTGCCCAAACGTGACCCACGTTAGCTTGGATTAAAGATTCTCATTCTCCTTTCCCCCACCTGGGCAAGCTTCTTGCTCCTCTAGGGCCGGAGAAACACAGTAGTTTGGCACTAAAAGTTCTGTACTCCTTGGAAGGCGTGGCCTGAGTGAGATGCCCACCGCCTTAGCCCTTTTCTTCACTGTCTGGATTGACCCGAGGATGTGGAACCATTGGTAGCTTCCTTTGGGACACTGGAGGTCGAAGATTGTCTGTTTGGAGTTTCTGATTCTAATTATTTTAGGGCCCACCAAACTAGAGCTCCTAACGAATTTAATTACTATAGGAATTCTTAATTGTCCAAAGGATTTCTAAATGTTGTAGCCAATAAGCCTTGGGGGTGACTCTTTTGGAATACGTGACACTGGTTCCCATAACCGGCAGTTCTTTTAACAGTTAATTTGGCTCCAAAGGAAGCAAATAAAATTGATCCAGGCAATATTTGACTGTACATGCCTAGAAATGAGCATCTGAATCCTGAATAATCGCTTCCTGCTGTTTCCTCCTTGGGCCAGGCCTCTCCTCATTTGAGTTCGCTTCTTTCTGATACAGGGATGTGAGCTAATTCCCTCCCTTCCCAATCGTGTGTGAGAACCCGGTCTTCTGATGCACCCAGAATGGGCCTCCATCATATGACCTTTCTTTTCACTTGAGTGAAAAACGTAAGGCAAGTGGGTTGCTTGGCACCGAGTAAATCTTGGACAGGCCAGAACGTTTGGAGACTGACTGAATTTTTGTCTGAGCTTCCAGGGACTTTTGATTTGAATGGATTTGGGTACTTAGCTGAATTTACTTAAAGAAAGGGACAAAAGGGTGGACTAGACCAGCGGTTTCTGGACTCTTGGATTTCACTGACCAATAACATTTCTACCATGATTTTTTTTTTTTTAATTTTTTTTTTCAACGTTTATTTATTTTTGGGACAGAGAGAGACAGAGCATGAACGGGGGAGGGGCAGAGAGAGAGGGAGACACAGAATCGCAAACAGGCTCCAGGCTCTGAGCCATCAGCCCAGAGCCTGACGCGGGGCTCGAACTCACGTACCGCGAGATCGTGACCTGGCTGAAGTCGGATGCTTAACCGACTGCGCCACCCAGGCGCCCCTCTACCATGATTTTTAAGGCGGACATAGATTAGCATTTCTTTTTGCTAAGTGAGGGCATTAAAACATACCAAGGTATCCCCCACTATGACACCACGTGTGTGTGTGTGTGTGTGTGTGTGTGTGTGTGTGTGACAGAGAGAGACAGAGAGAGGGGGGGAGAGAGAGATTAACGTAAAGGAAAGTCCTTGCATTCAATGAAAACACTCTATGAAGAACTTAATATGGCGTTTTGATTTTTTTTCTCATTTCACCGAAGAGGGATAAAATTGACATTTAACAGCTACGGAGCCAAGGTGGCCTTCCAGAGTCCCTTTCGGAGATCACACTGACTTATATTTAACTTCTATCACTACGACCCAAAGATCCTTTGCATTCGTACTCATTTTTTTCCCTTCTTGGTAACCCTTTCCTTGCTTGTGACCGTCCTTCTTCCCCCACTGTACCTCCCCCAGCCCCCGCCTCTCCCATCCGCCAGTGTTTTCCCGGTGATCTCTCAATGGTACAAAGTCTGGGTGTCACCACTCTGGGGTACCCCATCCAAGGGGCTGGTTTCTTTATTGAATGGGGCAGTGCTCTCCAACCTAAGGAGAGTGCCATCACACAAAACACTCACGCCAGAGATCCAAATGTAAAACATCTTTGTTTGGCCGACATCCATCTATTCATGGCTACTTCATGGCTCTAATCCCCCAACTGTGCACCTCCTGAGTAGTTTTGTGTTCTGAATATTTTTCTAATTAGTCCCTGTTGTCTGAGACTAAATTAAAAAAAAAACAACTTCTTAAATCAAGATATATTAGGCTGTTTGCTTCTCTTCAATCTACTGGGCTATTACTCTGTCATAGAAATAGATTAATGGGCTGAAAATTTTGCTAGAGCTGGTTTTCTCAGGAGTTTTGCTGATCTAACTGCTTTTGTTTGGGCCAGAATTTACAGTAACCATGGGGCTGGTTGTTTTTCAATATTTGGACTTCTTGTTTCCATAAAATATTTCCAAAGTCTTCAAGAAGGAAGGGAAATTAAAAATATTTTTATAAATTTTACAAATAGGCCCATTTTCGATACTCACAAGATCAGCAGGTTTGGCTTTTCGATAGTAATTAGGTTAGTGTTCCTCCTTCAAATGACTTCTGGGGAACTATTTTATCAGTGAATTTGAAACAAAAACCCCTTTTCTTTAATGAATTACAGTGTTGTATTCTAATTAGCATGAAATAAAGTATAGCAGCTGGATAGTGGCATCTTAATTGATTCAGGGTTTGAATTCAAGGACTAGATAACATCTTTTGATTAATGGAAGAGAATACTGCATAAATTTCTTAAAACTTCAGAGAGCTATTCCTTTTGTTCTGTCCGTAAAAACAAAAATGCAACCAAGCCTCAGTTTTAATCAGGTACCATGATTCCCTCAAACATTTTGGCAGATTTCTTTGGTCAGAGATGGTTTTGATATCTGTGGGGTATTTAGGACCTTCTATAGTGGGAAATAGAATTAAACGCTCAGGAGATTCTAAGTTCTTCACATAAAAACATTGTGGTCCATAGAGTCCAGGAGTTAAAATACCAACAAATCCATGGTAATGCTGAGATGCTGGCTTTGCAAGTTAAATCTGAGAATCAAAGTTCCAGGAGAGCATGGGGTCTTTTAAGCTTATGGAAGTTCTGTGTGTCACGCATTGGATATGCATGAGGGTCACCTACCAGCTCTAGAGTCTTGTGAATGGCTCTACCCTACCTCAGCCGTGATATTGTGGACAGGGCACTGAACTTGGGCAGAGAATCCCTGGACTCAAGTCCTGACAAGCCCCTCTCTACCCACTGACTGAGTCACAGTCTTCTCATCCGGGAATGGCAGTCCTTCACTCAGAGGGTTGTTGTGCAGATTAAAAGACATAATGTGGGGGCGCCTGGGTGGCTCAGTCAGTTAAGCGTCCGACTTTGGCTCAGGTCATGATCTCACGGTTCGTGAGTTCGAGACCCGCGTCGGGCTCTGTGCTGACAGCTCGGAGCCTGGAGCCTGTTTCAGACTCTGTGCCTCCCTCTCTCTCTCTGACCCTCCCCTGTTCATGCTCTGTCTCTCTCCGTCTCAAAAATAAATAAACGCTAAAAAAAAAAAATTAAAAAGAAAAATAAAAGACGTAATGTGGAGAAAAGTCTTTTATAAATTGTGGTGCTCTTTCAAGTATTTGCAATTGCGTTAACCCTGTCAGAAGCCAGTGTGGTTGAGAATTGAAAGGGGTCGGGACACCTGGGTGGCTCAGTCAGTTGAGTGTCTGACTCTTGGTTTTTGGCTCAGGTCATGATTCCAGGGTCATGGGATCAAGATCCGCATTGGACTCGTTGCTGACAGCTCAGAGCTTGCTGGAGATTCTCTCTCCCTCTCCCACTCTCCCCCAAACCCCCAACTCACGTTCTTTCTCTGAAAACAAATGAAGAAAAATTAAAAAAAAAGAATGGATAGGTGTCGGCCAAATACATTCCTATCCTCTACATTTTCTGGATGGTGGGTAGCCCGTCTGCTATCCTCCTAATCTGCTCTGGTATGTTGATTCGATAGCAGTTATGGGGCATCAGTCTTATCACATGATTTTATTTGGTCTCGGAACGTCACCAAAGGGACTCCATGTCAGGATATGTACAATCTTAGAGTTCTGGAGGTTTGATGGTAATCATTTCCATCTCAGAGTGTGGGCTGATATATCCTTCAAGAACTAGAGGAAAGAAGGTAAGTATTAAAAGCAAGTAAGACTTCTGCCTCAACATGTCATCTGGTTGGAGGTGGAGGGGAGAAAATTCTGCCCTGGTGGCATCTGAGCCCTGACAGAGTGGGAGGCATGTGGAGACCCATGCTTTGTTCTTGGCATAAAGAGCCAGCCTAGGGGCACCTGGGTGGCTCAGTCGGTTGGGGGTCCGACTTCAGCTCAGGTCATGATCTCACAGCTTGTGAGTTCGAACCCCGCATCGGGCTCTGTGCCAACAACTCAGAGCCTGGAGCCTGCTTCAGATTCTGTGTCTCCCTCTCTCTCTGCCCCTCCTCTGCTCATGCTCTGTCTCTCTGTCTCAGAAATAAATAAAAACATCAAAAAAAATTAAAGAAAAAAAAACCCAGCCTACCGGGCTCCTTGGCAGGAATGAACTGAAGCATCTGCTGGGAGTAGAGGGTATATTTAAGCAGAGTTAGTTTCCATATTTCAGTTTCTTGTCACTAGGGATGAGCAAACCCAGCACTGCTCTATGTTTTCAGAAAGTCTGACTTATTTTTCAAGCATTTTGGGTTTGGCTAAATTCTGTATGTGTTTTGCCAGCTTTCCTTCCTTAATTATTAGTATTAAACCCGTGTGGATGAATTTGAATGAAAATTTCATAGCCATTTTAATATTTATTTACATTTGAATTCATCCAGAAGCTGTGTTGAGTAAGAGCAGTTCTATCTTGTAGAATCTCTGAAGACAGTTGATAAACATTTCTCTTCATAAGATGTGACATCCATTTCAATCTTTCTTCTCTCAAAAAGAAATTTGGATTTGGGGATGGTTAGGATGGGATCCCAATTCCAAATCTGTGATGCTTATGGCGTGGTTTGAACAACACAAAGCAAATTCTCACTGTCTTAATTGCGTTTGAGTTGGAGGCAGTCATTTTGGTAAAATCCCTAAAAGGATTTTCGAGAAAGCACATGCTCTTTTCGAAAACAATATTCTCCATCCCTAGATCTTGCATACAGTTGCCAGAGCCATGGAAAAACAATTTCCGTGGCCCGTTATTTATTTACTTATTTTTTGCCAAGAACAACAGACAGATTGGTTCCAGGCAGTCGGAGATGAGTAAAAAGAGAAATGGTAATTTCCAAATACGTCTTACCTTCTCATTGCCGGGTAACCCATTTGGATCTATTTCAGGCTTTGTGCAAGATTAACTACATCAGTGATACTGATTTAAAGGAAAAGGCATCATTAATGACAAAATAATAGTGTTATTTTGCTCTGATCACAAGGTACTATTCTATCCATGACAGTTTGTTCTTAGATAACAGCAGTCGCGGTTATTTTGGTTTTATTACCTTTGCAGTCAGATCCAAAAAAATCAAGGGTAAGGTCAAGGAGCTTACTGCCTGTGTTTTCTCCTAGGAGTCTCATGGTTTTGGGTCTTACTTTCAACTCTTTAATCCATTTGGACTTAATTTTTATGTATGGTATAAGAGAGTAGTTTAGTTTCAAGATATTGAACATTTCTATCACACAGTAATCCCTCAAATTACCCTTGTATCTCTCCCAACCTCGCCTGCTCGTTAACTCTTGACAACCATGAATCCGTCCTCCATTTCCATAATGTTTTCAGTCCAAGAATGTTATAAAGGGAATCATATAGTATGTACCATTTTCGGATGGACTTTTTTTTCATTCAGCATAATTCTGCAGAGATTAATCCAGGTTGCTGCATGTATCAATAGTATATTCCTTTTTATTGGTAAGTAACATTCCATATTATGGATACAACAGTTTGAAGAATGTCTGGGTTTCTAAATTTTGGTTGATTCTAGTATTTTCTATTTGTTTAATGAGCCTATTTCTTTGATGAGACTTATTTTTTCATTTGTTTCAAGCACCTTTATTTTTAAATATGTATTTATCTTGAGGGAGAGGGAGAGAGAGCATGCGTGTGCGCACATGAGTGGGGGAGGGAGAGAGAGAGAGAGGGAAAGAGAATCCCAAGCAGGGTCCATGCCATCAGCATAGAGTCTGATGAGGGACTCAATCTCACAAACTGAAACCAAGAGTTGGAGGCTTAAATGACTGTGCCACCCAGGCACCCTGGTTCCAAGCATTTTTATAATTGTTTTTTGAAGCATTTTATGACGGTTGCTTTAAAGTCTTTGTTAGTTCACATATCCCTGTCATCTCAGCGTTGGCATCCACTGATTGTCTTTTTTTCAGTCAGTGTGAAATCTCCCTAGCTCCTGGTATGATGAGTGATTTTTTGATTGAAACCTGGACCTCTTGGGTATTATGTTAGGAGATTCAGAATCTTATTTAAACCTTCTGTTTTCGTTCATTTCCTCTGTCATCACTCCAACAGGGGGAGGGGAGGAAGCATCTCAGTATCAGCTGGTACAAGTCCTGGTTCTCCACCATGCCTTTTTTGATGCTCAAGGGCTCTCCATATAATTGCTGGGCAGACACGAGAGCTCTGATGTCCTGCCTTCACGAATACCTCCCTGCCTGGGAGGGGTAGTGGGGACGCCTGGTTACTGCTCCCCACATGGCCTCCACTGACAGCATGGGAGGAGAAACTGTCTTCTTATTGCAAGTGACAAGGGTAGTGATGAACGTCCTCGCTCTCAACGAGGTCTCCTATGCTCACTCTAGCAGGGGAGAGAGGAACATCTCTTTACTGCTGTGTGTCAAGTCTAGGCTCTCCATATGGCATCTCTGGGAGTGAGAATGGGCTTGTTATCCTTCAGCAGGAACCAAAGCCCTTGCTCCCTGCTTGGCACCTCATCGCACCCTCCAGAAGGTGAAAGTCTAGGCTTCCCTTAGCCTTTGTTGGTGTCGGTAGGGGTAGGGCCATAGATTTTTCTCTGGTGTTTGGTTGGATCACTGTCTAAAAGTTTTCTGTCTTACCAGGCTGTTCCTTTCCTGGTCTTTTGGCTAGAGGGGGCAGGCTTCGATGTTGCTGTCTTTGTCTGGCATTAGTTGGTGTTTCTGGGTGGCTAGCTTCTTTAGCTACCAGTTTGAGACATAGGAGGCAAAAAGACAACCCAGAAAACTTACCACCCTTTTGTTTCCTGGGTCTTGACCTTCCTAATGGTTTGCTTTCTCCCCACCTTTCAAAGTCTGACATGTTTATTTTATATATAATGTCCAGGCTTGTTGTTGTTGTTGTTATAGTTAGTGGGAAGAATAGGAAAAAGTAATCTGCTCTACCTTCCCATGTTTTTGTTTTAAATAGGAGGGGAAGGGGAACCTGGGCGGCTCAGTTGGTTGAGTGTCTGATTCTTGATTTCAGGTTGTGACCCTAGGTTCATGGGATCAAGCCCCACGTCAGGCTCTTGGCTAAGTGTGGAGCCTGCTTGAGATTTTTTTCTCTCTCCCTCTCCCTGTTCCTCCTTGCCGCCCCCCACCCTGACCCTGTCCCCTGCTTGTGCTATTTCTAAAATTAAGGAAAATATAAATAAAAAGCAAACGAACAATAAACAGTAGGGGAAGAGATGAAATTAATGTCAGATAATAAGTTTTGTTTTGTTTGTTTGTTTGTTTTTTAATGATTGCTGCTGATTGAGAAAAGCAATCAACTTTCCCTTTGCATTAAAGCCAGGCATTTGCAGCTTGGCACGCTGCAGTCAGCCCCTTGGAGGGAAACCCTGGGAGGTGATGTCACTTTGGGAAGGCTCCTATTTTCTGACAGGTCCAATCTCTTCTGCTGTCCGTGTCTTTGCTCCTCACAGACACAGTGGTTGGTCAGCAGTTTTTTTTATTTTATCACTCAACCCAGGGAAGCGTTTTGTGTGGTAACATGTTCCTTAGGAATAACATTTTGGGCCCATTAAAATGATCGTCATCACCAAAGCTCTATTTGGAAGACCCGTTTTCAACTCTGCTAGTAACTTGGTCTTGAAAAACTGTATTTACACATCCATCCATACACACGTGCAGCGACTCCCAACTTAAAAATTGGCTGTTAGCTTTCATATGTTATTGAACCAATAAATTATGAGTTTAACATTTTAGTCAAATTGAATGCCAAGTGTTTCATTTCAGGCCCTAGTGTCCGTATTGACAGGACTTTAAATCTACTACTTGTGCATCTGGAGCTTGTTAGATGTTTATAGTTTGAAGGGAGCCAAATGTCAATGGCACCTTTGGTCTATGGAGAGAGATCCAGTGGAGCAAGAAGTTACTCTGCCTCTATGAGGCAGAAAGAGGCACCAGAAGGCCAGGGCCCCTCTGTTCTGCATTGTGTAAGCAAGGTCTTGGTCAGAGGGGAGATTGGTCGCGCTTATAGTTACAAGTGTTCTCATAATTCATCTCCGAGAAACAAGGAATATGTTCACAGAAACATGCATAAGTGCTATGGTGGGGGGACCGGTACAGTCTCTCTGGAGTAGTACTGTCCAATAGAACTTTCTGTGGTGATGGACTGTTTCTGTATCTCTGTCATCTAACACGTAGCCACTCACCACATGTGACTACTGAGCATTCCAAATATGGCTAGTGTGATGGAGACTGAACTTTGACTTAATATTAAACATTTTAATTTTCATAGGCATAGGTAGTCAATGATTACTGTGTTGAACAGCCTGGCTCTAGAGCCAATCCAGATGTGAAAAAAAATCCAAGGAATCATTTCCTTTTCTGTGGCCGAAATTACCCAGTGATGAGTTGTTATTGTATCTAGCCAACCACTCACCCAACATTGACCTGTGAAGTGTATGTTAAGCATTTCTACAGCAAGGCACTGTGACGAGTAGAGAAGACTCATAGGCACATGCCATTCCTAGCCTTTCTCTTGGTTCAGAATGTCCATTGGAATGAATTTCTCTACAAATGCAGCACAAAACATCATGAGGAGATATGGCTGGTGGCTTCAGACAGGTTTTAATTCCTGGGTTTCAAGTCTACCTCAGCTCTTCCTATCTCCTTAGGCATGTTACCTAATCTCGCTGAGCCTCAATCGCTTCATCTACAAACTGAGATTAAAATCTACTTATGATGGTTCATTTTGTGTTCCTCCTTGGCTGGACCATGATACCCAGATATTTGGCCAAACGCTAGTCTGGTTGCTTCTGTGAGAGCGTTTTTGGGTGAGATTTCTATGCAAATTGGTAGACTTTGAATAAAACGGATTTCTATCATGTGGGTGGGCCCCATTCAATCAGCTGAAGGTCTAAATAGAACAAAAAGCTGATCATCCCCGAGCAAGAGGAATTCTCCAGCAGACTGCCTTTGGGTTTTATCTGCAACATTGGCTTTTCCTGGTTTTCCAGCCGATTGCCTTTGGATTGGAACTGCCACTTTTTCCTGAGGCTCTAGGCTAGGGGCCTCCTCCATCACACTTTCGACTCACCAAGGCCTACAACTGTGTGAGCCACCTCCTTAAAATAAATGTCCTCATAACTATCTACCTATCTATCTATCTATCTACACACACACATACACACACACACATACACACACACACCTATTATGGATGGGATGTTTGTGCATCCTCTAAATTCATATGTTGAAGCCCTAATTGCCAGTGTGGTGGTATTTGGAGATGAGGCCTTTGGAAGGTAATTAGGGTTGGACTGGGTAGTGAGTATGGAGCCCTCATGATGGGATTATTGGCCCTATTAAAAGGAGAAAAGAGAGAGGGAGAGAGACATTGATTTCTCTCCTTCTCTCTTTCTGTCTCCTCTCTCTACCATGTAAGGACAGTTAGGAGGCAGTCCAGGAAGAGATTGCTCACCAGAACCCAACCTCACTGGCACCCTGACCTCAGTCTCCCCGCCTCCAGAATTCAGAGAAGTAAATTTCTGTTGTTTGCACCACCCCGTCAATGGCCTTTTGTTATGTCAGCCTGAGTGGATTAATACAACGTCCTACTGGTTCTGTTTCTCTGGAGAGCCCCAACTAATACACTACCTCACAAGGTTGCTGAGGAACTTGAATGAGGCAAAGTACCTGTCACAGTGCTTGGCATGAAGAGAGTACTTGCTGGGTATCAGTACTTTTGTCCTTCCCACAGCATGAACACTGCCCTCTTTTCCAGGCCATTCCATCCCCTTCATGCGGTTTGTTCTAGATGGCATGACTTCCCATCTCTTCCCCGTGATTCAAAGTCTAGCCATCTTTCTAGGCCAGTCCATGTCCTGCTTCCACAGTGCTACTTTCCCAGAAGACTTCAATGGACAGCAAGGTCTTCTTTTTCCAAACTCTAGCATACTTCAAAATCTATGCCTTCAATATTTCATACTTTTGAATATGCTTGTTTTAAATTAAAAAAAAAAAAAACAACATAGCCACTATTTAGTGACTACTCACTATGGACCAGGCACTGTAACAAGCGCTTGCCATGCATCATCTTGTTTAATTCTCACAATGACCTTATGTCATGTCATGTAGGCATTAGCATAGTCATTGTACAATTCATAGATGAAGGAATGAAAGTCTGGAGACTCTTACTGTGTGCACTTGTGCTCTAGCAGAAAAGATACTTGGAATACTTTTGATGCATTCCCCGTCACTATTCTGATATCGCCCCTTCCCCTACAGCCCTTCTGCCATTACAGCGGAGCAAAGAGTTTTGTTGGCCTCAGAAGGAGAGAGTGGGGACAGCCTGGAACACAAGGTGACTGTGTGTCCCTCTGGCTTCTCTCTGGCAGCACTACCTTCCATGATAATGGTGGGTAACGCTGGGAAGGCACTTTCCCAGCGTCCTTTGTTGCTAGTCACGGGCCGGAGAGTCTGTTCAGACCAAAGCAACTGGGGAGGCATTGCCAAGAGCTTCTGGGAAATCGTTCATCCCTGATTCAAAGAGGGTCTCTCTGCTCTCCCTGATTAAAAGAGGAGCAGCGTCTCCTCTCTTCTTTCTGTCCTCCTGTTGATACCGACCAGCGAGGCCTTGCCACTGCAGCCATCTTGCAACCACGAAGGGAGGGTTGCCAGCCCTCTGTTCATGGCTGAACAGGAACATGGTGGGCCCTTGACACCCTGCCACTGGTGTCCTTCCCCGAGGCCACTGTGGAACTACCGAACCAACTCTCAAACTCACCTACATGCTTACCTTCTTGTTATGAGAGACAATAAAAATGTTTCAGACAGTTACATATTCTGTTCCTGAGAGATAAAAGGTCTATGATGAATCTCAAATTACACTTTAAGAACTTTTTGAGTCCTGGTTGAGGCAATAATAATCTCGAAAGTTAGGGTTCCATCACTCAAAGAAGAGTCAGCACATACTGATGTGGAGAAACAAGTGGAAGGAAGTTGTTCATATGGCCTGGGGGGGGGGGTCCCTAGGAAATGAGTCCTCCCTCCTCCAGTAAAAGAAGGGAATACATCTCCATGAGTAAACCACAGAGGTGTCACAGGCATGGAAATACGTAGAAACAAGGGAGCTGTAGAGGTCAAGATGGAGAAAACCAAAATACCATAGAGATGAAATCATCCATCATGTAGTCTTTACCAAAAATCGTTCTTATTTAAAATTTTATTTTAATTTTTGAATTGAAATATAATGGACATATAACGTTATTTTCAGGTGTATAACGTAATGATGTGGTATTTGTATACATTATGTGGTCTTTGAGTCTGGCCTATCTTACTTGCATCATCCATGTTATTGTGCATATTATTGTTTTTTGTTTTTGTTTTTTATTGCTGAGTAGTATTCCAGGGGTACCCATAGTTTATTCATCAATTCTCCACTTGAGATACTAGTCGTTTTTAGTTTTTGACAATTTTGAATAAAGCCACTATAAACATTTGTATACAGTTTGTGTGTGTGTGTGTGTGTGTGGAAACATAGGATTTTACTTCATTGAGTAAATATTTAAAGAGGAGATTCCTGGGTCATATGACAAGTCTATGTTTAAATTTCTAAGAAACTGAAAAACTATTTTTTCCAGGCAGCTGCATCACCTTGCCATCCAATTAGCAATGCATCAGAGTTCCTGTTTTCCATGTCCTGATAAGCATGGGTTACTGCCCACTGTTTAAAATATCAACCTTTGTAAAGGATCGCATCATGGTTTTAATTTGTGTGTGACTAATGATGCTGGACATCTTTTTATGTGATTAATTGCCATCTGTGTATTTTATTTTTTAAATATATTTTTTAGGTTTATCAATATTAAAATGTTTATTCATTTTTGAAAGACAGAGAGAGACAGAGCACTAGTCAGGGAGGGGCAGAGAGAGAGGGAGACACAGAATCCGAAGCAGGCTCCAGGCTCTGAGTTGTCAGCACAGAGCCTGATGCGGAGCTCGAACCCACGAACCATGAGATCATGACCTGAGCCAAAGTTGGACGCTTAATGGACTGAGCCGTCCAGGATGCCCATGTTTATTTATTTTGAAAGAGAGAGAGAAATAGAGAGGGAGAGGAGGGAAAATCCCAAGCAGGCTCCACACAGTCAGCTCAGAGCCCGAAGCAGGTCTCAAACTCACCAACTGTGATATCATGACCTGAGCTGAGATCAAGAGTCAGACGTTTAACAGACTGAGCTACTCAGGTGCCCGTCTATATATCTTCTTTAGTGAAGAGTCTGTTCAAATCTTTGGTCAATTAAAAAAAAAAAACCTAGCCTCTCCCCCCCCTCCCCCCCATTATTGAGTTGTGAGAGTTCTTTATATATTCTGGATATGAGTTATTACATAAGTGCTTTGCAAACATTTTCTCCTAGTCTCTCTTTTCATTCTCTTAACAGTGTCTGGTGAAGAGACATTCTTAATTTTGATGAGTTCCAATTTATCAGTTTTTCTCTTTATGCCTCATGCTTTTTGTATCCTAGTCAATTTTCTAAAAGCTTTGTAAGTTTTACGTTTTGAATTTAGGTTTATGATTCATTTGGAATTAGGTTTTGTCAGGGGTGGGAAGTGTGGCTATTTCCTTTTTTTTGTATACGTGAAAGCAATCGAGCACTATGTGTTCAAAATATTTTGTGAAAAAAATTTAAATTAGCCAACAGAGTGACCCTTCAGCAAGAATGGTTTGAGGAGCAAGGACTTTACACAATGGTTTCATTTAGTTCCTGCCCTGAGATCCAGTCTCAGATTATCGTCAAGATGTCCAAGTGTCCTTCGTTGAGCCACAGCTACTCCCCTTTCACTAAAATTATTCACAGCCTGGATTAGGAAGGCAGAATGAGCTCACACCTGATTCATCAAAGGATCGCTTTTTAGCTTTCTCTGTTTGGTAAATAAAAGGCATTCTCAGAAATTCAACACAAAGCGTTCTTTCTTCTTTTTAATCTTGGAACAATTGAGCTTGCAATTTTTCTTCCCAAAATGTTCTAAATCTCTCTGGCTGCTGGAGAAACTGGATTAAGATTCCCTTCTATCCTCATTTTATCACACATTGCTCGGTTCCAAATAGTTGGAAACAGCTGGATTTTTCATTCATCTGTGGGAAACTTGGAAATCGCCAAAGGCTGGCAAATAACTCAAATCTGTGCGTGAAATCCTACATCACATTCCGGAAGAGAAAGCGGTACAGCTCAAACGGCACTGCGTAGCAGTCTCCTGTGGAGGGATGTTTGGCAGAAAGAGGCACCTTGTTGATGAGGGCGGTCATGCTCTCACTTCTGGTGGAGAAACTGAGGACTGCGCTCTCACGCTGGCACTTGAATAATTAGGCGAACCTTTGTGTTGGCAGGAGAGTAACTAAGCCGTGTTGACGGCGTAACCCAGTACTGGTGGGAAGGATACAGTGTTGCTGGAAAGTACATTTCATCACAGGGAGAGTAATCCGTTATTCTTGGCACCACCCAGTTAGTTCTGAAATTTAGGCAAATGCAAAAGGGAGATAAGCATATTCCTCCACCTCCTCTCTCGTCTGCAATGTGTTGGGCTCTATAAATTTATCAGTTCATGACACGGTGCAGTAACAGTGGCTAGATATGTTGGTCTCAGAGTCTATGCGACTCTGTTGAGTTGTCTGGGAAGTCAGGAGTTCTGTTCTCTAAACCAAGAATGTTTCCTAAAATGACAAGATGCTACCAAAGCTATTTTACATGCAGGTGACCTTTACCCTGATCTACAAAAAGAGGATAAAAGTGGAACGCTGAGAAGTCAGAAAAATCACTGGTTAATGGAAGGGTCTCTTATCTCGGAGGTTGGTGCTCAAAAACCTAAAACCAAGCCCCAATGCTCTCCTGTTCCCATCTTAGGAATTTTTTTTTTCCTTGTTTCTTTTCTGCAATCAAACTTGCTCACGTGGACTGAATTTGTCAGGAGGATGTGGAGTGTGCCATGGCCCGGGGGGCAGGAGTTTTAGCCAGGTATCTGAAGAGACTGATAATGGCTGGGTGACCAGTCGGTTCTAGGGAGGCCATGCTCCTGCCCCTCTCTGCATGCTTGTTTCCTTCTTCTATCACGAGCACACTCCCCTTCATCTTCTGGTGAGCTAACACAATTGCCCCAGCTTCATGTCATATCACTTCTCAGTTTAAGTGCCCAACAGAGACGAACTAGAGCCCCAAGTCCCGCCATATTTCCAGGTCCTGTTTGCTAACACCGTGTGCTAACCGAGGCCTGTCTTGACTTGGGTCCTCACTTCTGATTTAATTGGCATGGCCTGGGTCCAGAGCCTGGGGCCTGTTTTCCAACCACATAGGTGGAGGAATCACACTTTCTATAAAGAGACCTGACCAGTAGGTCAACTGGCTACGCTTTCCTATAAATGTCACCACTACAAATATAATGTGGAAGAAGTGCTAAATGATATAAATATTGAACACTGTTCAGAAAGAAACATAGGTTCCAGTATAGCTTTGCTCTCTGTCCTTGGAGCCAAAACGGACGGACGGGATCCAGAAGGATCTGCAATGACTGCATCATGTGACCCTGGAAAGAATGGATCCTGTAGCTGTCTGCACCCATGATGGCTTTGCAGTGGCTTACCAAGCTGAATTAATCAAATAGCCTTCTAAGCCACCATCTTCCTGGACATTAGGGCTCCTACAGCTCAGGGGAAATTATTGTTCCAGTTCAGGTGACTACATGGCGGCCATGGTGTTGCCTTCAACATGGTGTGGACCATTTACAAACTGACCAAGAGAGGTTCCTTGTAGAGAAAGAGGACGGGAACACACTAATAAAGTCATTTTTTATAACTTAGAGTTTGTCCGAGTGGATTTGCCTCTGTCAATAAATAAGAGTTGAAATAGCCTTGTCACACTTTCTCATTCTTTAACGTCAGCCTCTTCATTTGTAAGTTTTCTTTCCCACTTGTACCTTTTCCCTGCTTCGATACTTTATCATGCATCTGACACAACAGGGGCTCCTCTGCCTTTCCTTAACAGGTGCTCTCTTTGTCTGCTATCTGCTCACGGAGGCAGGTAAGCCACCTATGAGTTACAGTTTAGTCACCCACCTTTCACTAGAGACTCAATGGGGCAAAGACTGAGCCCTTCCCAAGAAGCTGGGTCCATCCAATGAGCCCCACAGTTTTGATGGTGGTAGGAAAGAACATTATGGATAGGAAGAGAAATCACGTTCAGGGGTAGAAATCCATGTTTAGAAAGCAGCAAAGGGTGGGGACTGGGGGAGAACAACTAGACATGGAGAGTGGGTCTGACTCAGAGAAGAGATTTGGGAGAGACTGACTGAACAGGACCTGTGTTCACTGAGGAATGAAGGGGGAGAGGTGAGCCAGCATTTCTAGGAAATCAGACAGTCTGTGTGTAGATCTCCCAACACAGAATCCCTCCTTTTATCCTGACTTGCTTGTCTGTCATGTGTTATTAATTCATTAAGGAGGTGTTCCCAGAAGAAAATGGCATGGGAGTGGTATGAGCCTGATAGGGAAGGAGGGTGTGATTTCCAGAAGGGTCCCTCGGATGCCAGGTATGGCATGATCCCAAAAGGAACTCTGGTGATAAATAGTTCTGTCCTCAAAGCATGTCCCAATCCAAGGTGAGGAATTTGGTCTTTCACACTCCTAAGCCCCTTAGTCATTGGTTAAGCACTTCTCCCGGGGGTTCCTAGCTGGGTTTTAATTCAGTCCTACAATCAGATCTTTCAGCCTGTCTCTGAAAAGACTCCCTTATACAAGTAAGTGCTTAGGCCTTTAAAAAATGTTGACATACAATACATGGTTATTTCCAAAGATGTATCAATTCATTCATCCATCAAACTTTTTCTGAATGCCTCCTATGCATGAGAATTTTGCCAGGCACTGGGGATGCAAAATCAACCCCACATAGTCCTGTTTTCCAAGTAGTTTAGACAAAGAAATCATCAATTCTTATAATAACAGAGCTATAAAAGGGTGCTGCCCATCTAATTATGGATGGTATAACTTTGGTGCCCACTGATTCAATTGTCACATAGCATCATCAGGGAATGGAACTGTCTCTTTCCTAGATTCTTTTCATGACCTATTGTTGTGTCCCCTTAGTGATTGCGGACGACGCTAATAAAATATACTACTATATTTAATAGTATACTAAAAAGCATAAAGGAATATTCTCTTTTGAGTTTTTTTAACTGTTAGTTTTTGAGAGAGAGAGAAAAAGAGCACGACTGGGGAAGGGGCAGACAGAGAGGGAGACGGAGGATCCGAAGCTGGCTCCGCACCGAGAGCGGTGAGCCCAACGTAGGCTCAAACGCATGAACGGTGAGATCGTGACCTGAGCTGAAGTCAGACGCTTAACTGAGTCACCCAGGAGCCGCTCTTTTGATTTCTTAAGAATGACATCTTTCTGCTGGTTATTTCTGAATTGGCCTGGTGTCTCATTCAAAGAGGTAAATAGATAAAGGCATAGATACTTACTGAGTATTAGTTATATGTCAGGTACTGTGCTAGATACTGGGAATGTAGGTAACCCTGCAGAACACCCCCTCAAGAGTTCTTGTTAAGATTAGGTTTGGAAAATGTAAAAACCTTTCAGGCTGATTGAAAGAAATGCTATGTGTGTGTGTGTGCGCGCGTGCACATGCACACACACATACACACACACGCATGTATGTGAGAAAACTAACAATGAAGCTGCCTTTGATGCACGGGCAGTGCTCTTCCTCCAGAAGGCTGGTAACCAGTGAAAAAGCTGTGCCAGCAGGGTCTGCGTCTTACCAGCCCCGAGGCATAGGCAATCCCAGCATTCCTCCAACAGGGCTCCAATCTTCACTAAGCAGAGAGGACGCTTACTTAGAGAGCAGCTAACCGATGGGACAGTCTACTCCTCCTTGCTTCCGGGCTCCAGGGGAACATTTTGGGTAACAGTGGATGAAGCACTGGGGTGGTGAAGGAAGAGGATTGTGGAAAATACTGGCAGGGCCATAAAAAACAGAGAAAGCGGAAACTTTGCTTTGGATGAGAGACAGAAATTAGGTCACCAAAAGCTAGTCTGCACTCTCTCTTCCCTTGTATTTTGGGGTGCAAGAGAGATTGTGAAAACTGTTGGTGAACAATTTTAATTTACATATATATATATTATATATATAGTCGGCCCTTCCATTTTTACAAAAAGTTGAATAGTCACAGAAAGGCCAAGAATAGCCGTGACGAAAATGCTGACCGGTAGGCACAGGGTCTGGTCCCTTTCAGACCAAGCCTGAGGGAACTGGATAGGGCTTGAATGGCAGCGGGGGGGAGGGGGGGCACCTGAAACTGTTATCCTGGACCTGGTGCCCTCAGATCAAACAAAGATGAGTACAGCAAGGGAATAAACAATTGGATTAGTCACGCAGCCTAAATAAGGTCTTTCCCTCTGTCTATGAGACATGGGAACCTCCGTGTATTGTGGATGAAATCAATCAGAGTCTGGTGGCATTGTCAGCTGGAGTCAGCTCTGTGTCCAAACTTAGACTGTATGTCTAGAATCTCGGTCTTAATGTAAATTGGCTTATGGCTAGGTCTTCCCTGGGGCATAAGCTTCCGTCATCCAGATGGCAGAGTGACCCTCGTGGAAAGAAACATATGGTAGGTTTATGTCTGTTGTGCACAGAAGGAGGATGCTCTTCCAAGAGCCACTGTGGCCGATGCCACAAACAGTGGATATCTCTGACAACAGATTGCCAGGAAAATGCAACTTTGGGGTGAGGAGTGTTGAGAAGTAGGGAAGAAGGGACCTATCACCAGCATGCTGATCAGAAGATGCGGAAAAGGGAGGGATATAAGGGAGGTAGGGAAACATTAAGGCCTGGGTATATCTTGTGCTTTGAAGTTCTTCTGTGGGGGAGTTATCAACAACAGGGACAGCAAGAGAGATTTCCTGTGGTTTTGGGCCAACTTCCATATTCTTTGGAGAGAGATTGCCTTAGTTTGGATATCCTCAGGAGAAGACACTAAGGCAAGGATTAAAGTGCAAGTAGTTAATGTAGGGAACACCAATAGGGGCCTGGGGAAGTGAGACAGGAACATGAGAAGGCAACCAGCTAAGGGTGTTTATCAAGCCAGTCACCCCTGTGGTGGACTGGTATTCAGTTCCTCTGGTGAAGCAGCAGCAGCAAGGGTCAAAAACACTCCCTCAAAGTCATTTTACCCAAAGGGCAAGGGAGTTGGGGTACTTAGGCACCAACTGTTTCTAGTCATGGGTTGAGGACTACTCCGGGGACATTCCTCCTGCGATACTTGGCCCGTCTACAGAGAGCAGCACAGCAGGTTTGGGCAATGTGAAAATGCTCTTTGACAAAGAAAGGCTGATGTTGCACTTGGAAACAGGGCAGGTGTATGCAGATGAGGCCGAAGGGAGGCAGGAGGTGCCCTGGTAACGTTGCAACTACGATTTCACAACCGAAAGAAATTTACAGTGGGGATGGGAGAGCAGAGGACACACACGTGCATATACCACATGGAGGGACATATTTACACTTACATCAATATAGAAATATGAATTTTACTTGTTGAGGAAATAATGCCCGTTGATGGTTGGAAATCAGCACAGAGAAGTACAGGGAAAGATCACAGTTCTATTATAGAAAAATCATAGCACCTAAGATTGAACAAAACCTTTTCCCTGTTTTATCTCAGGTGCTTTCTCCTCTTTGGAAATGGGGCATAGCAAATGGAAGATCTCCTTCTTATAACTGAAAATTATTTGAAGATAAAAATACTAACAGCAATTATTCGCACCTGGAACTTGCTCTAAACCTACCTGAAACTTGTGATACATTTTTGTGATAACATCGTAAGCGACAAAAATAGTCAAATCATTCTCATGAAGTAGAACTCACTGTGTCATGCCTATCAAAGTTTTATTGGGGAACTTGCTGCACTGAATTATAAAGAAAAGCATTTATTTATCGGATTTTTTTAAGGAGCCATTTGCTACAAAGAGCCATCTACTGGATGTTGCACCTTGGTGTTGACAAGAGTTCCTGTCCCTAGAAGAAGATAAATGAACATAAAACAACATATTCTCGCATTTCACAGGAGGGAGAAAGTGAGGCACAGAAGGCTATATGGGGTAGAGTATCTTCAACTTTTTACATAGGGGCTGTAGAAGTATCCATTCCATTGGGAGACACATTTGATTCACTGTCTCATTTCTTCCCTGTGAGCGAGGGAAATAGAACAGTGAGGAGTCATCATCGAGGGTCACAGTTAGTGGCTAATGGCGTTTCCTTGCCATATGGGAGATTAGCTGTACCATGATATGTCCAGATGTAGCTACTCTATGTTAAAATCCTCATGCACACATAGGAGAAAGGGAAGCATATAGCGGATAAAACCTAACAAACTGGGGCCACATAGGCTGTGGTTAATGTAAGTAAGAACCAAAGGTCTACTTGAAAGACCAAGACTTATGTGAAGACCCAAACTGGTGGACCAGTCCTGCCTGCAAACATGAATGCTCAGCTCAGGAATGAGCTTCTCTTGGGCTAGCTCTATGCATTATGAAATAAAGAATATGACATAATCCTGTGAGACTATAATATATCAAAAATACAGTTGGATAGTTGAGAACTAAAGGTTTTGAATGAGGGAGGATCTTAAGTTTCCTGTAGGTGGAATCTTAAAGAGGCATCACAGTAAAGTGGCTGAGAGCATGAACTCTGGAGCCTTACTGCTTGGGCTCAACTCTTGGTTACACTATTCATTGCCTGCGTGATTTTGGGAGGCACGTATAACCTTCGTAGGGTTATATAGGGAACCTTCAGTTCCCTTCATAGAATCTATTTCCTAGAGCTATTTGCAAATATTTACAATAATGTTTGGCACACAATAAGCCTGTGTTTTTAAAGGAAATAAACCTTAGCAGAGGCGCTTTCATTGAGTTCCCTCTGTATCTCAGAGTTTTCTGAAGATTTAAATTCAGCAAATATTTACTGAGTACTCACTTGGACTGGGCATGTTCCGAGTACTGGATAAAAGTGAATTTCTTAAATCTCTGTCCTTCCAGGTGTTCATGAGATAACTTTTTTTTCCCTTTTTTTTTTTGAAAGCTAATTTTTAAAAAATGCTTTGAAACAATGATAAACTTACAAAATGATTGGAAATGTAATGTAAATCATTTGTCCCTCTACCTGAGAAAAAGTTGTCACATAATGCCCGTCACCCCTGATTACTTCAACGTGTTTTTCTTACAAGAATAAAGACATTCTTCTCCATAACACAATCCAACCACCGCCATGAGGAAGTAACAGTGACACATTGCGACCATTTAATCCTCGGACCCCATTCAAGCCTGTCATTTGCTCTTGTCATGTTTTCCAGTTTGAAATTACATGGTGCATTGGGTTACATCTCTTCAGTTTGCCTTAGACTCGAACATGTTATCTTTCTTTCCTCGTCTTTCATGACCTTGCCACTTTTGAAGATTATAAGCCAGTCATTTTGTCCTCCAATTTGGATATGATCATGATTAGATTTAGGTTGTGCCTTTGGGGAATGACAACATAGAAATGATTTTGTGTTTTTTTCATTGCACCTTGTCTAGTAGCACCAAATTTCAAGTTGTTCCATCCTGTGATGTCCATTCTGATCACTTAAGATGGTGTCTACCAGGCTTCCCCACTATAAAGTCATCCTTTGTCCTTTGTAATTTATAAACATTTTGTGGGGAGGTACTTTGAAACCATGTAAAAATTCTCTTCTTCATCAAGCTTTCAATTGGTTTGTTTATTTCAGTATGGACTTCTAATTTCCTGTTGTATTCAATGGGCTATAATCTGTTACTATTATCATCTCTCAATGCTTCAATTGTCCCTGATTTAGCCAATGTGAGTCCATTGAAGCTGGCCTCTGTGTTCTTTTGACATTTTTACCTTCATCTTCGAGTCTGGCTTTCTGGCATGACAAGATAGGTGGAATATCTTGTACTTTGCCTGTTCCAGCTCTGAAGCAGATGTTTCTCTGAGGAAGAACCCTGGTTTCTTTTTGTGCAGGATGGTAGTTAGAGGTCGGTACCTAAGTACACTAGGTGTGCCCATTGTCCTTGTGGTATCATCAGTCCCAGGCCCACAGAGTGGACACAGCTATATTTCTTTCTGTTTTTTTTTTTTAACGTTTATTTATTTTTGAGACAGAGAGAGACAGAGCATGAACGGGGGAGGGGCAGAGAGAGAGGGAGACACAGAATCGGAAGCAGGCTCCAGGCTCAGAGCCATCAGCCCAGAGCCTGACGCGGGGCTCGAACTCATGGACCGCGAGATCGTGACCTGAGCTGAAGTCGGACGCTTAACTGACTGCGCCACCCAGGCGCCCCTGTTTCTTTCTGTTTAATGTTTATTTTATTTTTGAGAAAGAGAGAGAGAGAGAGAGAGAGAGAATGAATGAATGAATGAGGGAGGGATAGAGAGAGACACACACACAGAATCCGAAGCAGGTTCCAGGCTCTGAGCTGTCAGCATAAAGCCCAATGCAGGGCTTGAACCCATGAACCATGAGATCATGACCCGAGCCCAAGTCAGACACTTAACCGACTGAACCTCCCAGGTACCCTGAGCTATATTTATTTGAAAACCATTCATTCACATTAATATATCCCATTCCAATCCACTATTACGCAGGGCCCATTCTGGTTTTCTGCCTCTCTGCTGTACTTAAAATGTTTACTTACCTGATCAGTCCTCTTGTATGTAACCCATGTCCCATCTCCATTGCTCTCAAGTCTTTCTCCTTTGGATGCTCAGGCTCTGAACCCCATTCTTCACTATGACTCCACTCGGCCACATGAACACCCCCCTCACCCTGCTGGGACTCTCACTCCCTGGGCCTGGCTAACACTCCCACCTCCATATAGACACCCTCCTGCACGGGCCTGGGCTCCAGCCCCCCATGTCAGGCCACCCCTTCCATGCAGATGCCTTCTACAACCTGCTCAGCCTTTCTGGCAGTTATGTACAGGGTGACTGAGGGCAGATCTTCAAAGGCTCCTCTGGGGCATATTGAACTGAATTGAAGAAACCAAGCTAAAACAAAACAAAACAAAAACAAAAAACAAAACTAAACCCCCGAAGCAAAAAACACCTTGATGTAATCACAGGTATCACACTTCAAAATATGTAGCTAAGAGTACTAAGATGAAATTTGTTGAGGCTTCTCCTCTCTTCCATTTTTAAACTTTAAATTAAAATGAATGATAGCACTTAGCTGTGAGATCTCAATAGCTGACTGATGGAAAAGGAAATGAAGTCAAGTTTAGCTAGGTTCACACCTGAGTCAAGTGAATGCAAGTCTAGGGGATGAGGAGTCAACCCGGACCAGGATGAAAGGGGCAGACTCTTTTCTGCCTTCATGAGTTTTGATCTTGACCCCAGAGTCAGATATCCTGATTAGGGAAGAAATGAAGATTGGGAAATAGCCAAGAGTTCAGGAAAGGGCAACCGATGGAAGATGCTTCTGGTATACCCGGGAGACTTCCGTGGGCGAGAAAAGAAATTTCATCCAATTTGATCTAAGTGAATTTCCTCTCAACCCAGAACAGCAGGACATGTAATCTCCCAGGAAAGATAGTGTTGAAGATCTCATTTTCTAGTTATCACTTCTCCTATGCTAGAGAAACAATTTTACTTCAAAGGCCTAGACTAGGGGACGTTCCCTGTGAGTGTGAACGGATTTGAACAACTGGCCGGTACTCTGCTCCTTTCTGGTAAAATACCCGTGGGGGTGGGGGCAGCCCTTCTAGGGAGCGCAGCTTCCCTGGGCCCCTGTCTTCCCCTGGGGGGAGGGAGGAGAGCTGTCCACTGCAGGAAGCCAATTGTCCTGGTTTTATCTTCTTCCTAAACAGTGTGCTTCCTGGGTGGGAAGGCAAAGGAAGAGGAGACCCCGCCTCCCCACCCCTCTCTTCTGCAATCTGAAAGTCTAAGAGAGTCCCTCAGACCAGGTCAAGTCCCAGGTAATTTGTTGGAGTTTCAGGGAAGGAGGAAACAGATCCCCCGTTTTGCTCCAGCCCTGGTCAATCCAGCAACCTCTCAAGGGTCCACAAGGAACCAGGGAAACGCTATTTTGAGAAGTGCTAATTTTTCTCGGGCATGCCTTAATCAAAGGGCATCCTCCCCCCCCCCCTTTTTTTTTTTTGCTTTGTTTTGTTTTCCTTTTTAAGAATAATCACTTCAAAATGATTAATGATGCCTGAAGCCACCAGTCTCGCTTCCTGCGGTGAAATGCAGAACTTTTGTGCATGTCTGGGTTTGTAGGAGGGTGTGCTCCAAACGGCAGCAACAGATAGTTTCCCATACTGGGCAGACAGTTGGGTCTTTGTTCAGCAAAGCTGACTCTCTGGAGGAAATGTGCTACAGAATGGGGACCCTATCCCCTGCAGGGAGGGACGGCTCTGCTCCAGTTACGGAAGGGAAGGGAAATCCTTCACTTCTTAAGGTGCCAGAACAAGATTGCTGCTGGGTTAGCTGGAGCCTAATACTTATTTTATTTATTTACTTTTTTTGGTAGGCGCTAAGAACAATGCGGAGGGTGTCTTTGAAAACAGGTGGGATTACTGAAGGATTACAATAGAGGGATAGGTAACACCAAAAGTCACCACCCTCTGGGGATGCTGCGGCCTTACTGGACCTCTAGGCTGAGCTGGGGGAAATAATTGCCAGGGGAGCAGCCTGTTCCTCCAGCCCATTTCCCAAGACCAGGCTAACCCGCTCTTACCCTCTCTTCACCGAGGACCCAGAAGGGGAAAGACAGAGCAGGTTGGCAGCAGCTGAGTTTGACATTTGTGCGAATCCTGTTCGGGAAGGAGTCTACGTGATCCTTGCTTATGAAAACTAAAGCTAAATACACAGGACTGTGGATAGACTCTTTCACAGAATTTTCTAAGTCTACAATTTTGTCATGCAAATCCCCGCGCCCCTCTGCTAGCCTTCCTATGACTGCTCTGGAAAATGCGATATGGTGAAGTGAAAACGAAATTCCCCTTTCTGGAGCTCACAGCAACCTCTACCATGGTCCCTTCTTTCAATAAAGTGATTTATAGGGGAGCCGAACTTCCCATTCAGAAGGGCAGCAGATAACACGGTGAGGAAGCGGGAGGGGATGTATCACAGTGGAGGTGTGAACGCTAAGGGAGGTATCTGTGAGGGCGTAGGTGTCCACACGCGAATGCACAACATACATGTAACCAGCCTTCTCCCTTCTGGACAAATTAATGCCAGTAGGTCTGTTTCCTTGGGACCCACGTTTCCCACTCACGGGCGGCATCGGAGGCGCAGCAGATCGCAGCAAGGAAACGTGAAAGCATCAAGTATTGCTGTATGGTTATCTTGTATTAGAAAAGTCAGATGGCAGAAAACAAAACAAAGCCAAAAAATCTTCCCCAAACTCAAAGCTGGTACCGGCTCCTCCCGGGCTGAGCCGTTCTTAGGTTACACTGGGTAAACCAGGCTCTCATTTTGCAGAACTATCTTAACATCAACTGTGTGAGAAATTGTAAGTAATTTTGGGCAGTGTGCCCAAAGGGTTGGAGCCAGGAAGACGGATCTTTATGTTAACAGGCAGAGCACCTGCCTGAGAAATCTGGGAACACACGTTTTCTTCCCACGACGCCTTCTCCATGTGAATTAATCTATTAGCTGGTACGTGTGTCGGTTTATTTAGGAGCATGTGTGCTGACAATTGACTTCTGACTGTAAAATATGGTCTTCGGGGAGAAAATGATTAATTGCCTGTTGCCTGCTTTAACGTGTGTGTGTGTGTGTGTGTGTGTGTGTGTGTGTGTGTGTGATGACAGTCACTGTTAGTATGTGTGTGTCTACAAAACTAAAGACAAATAATCGTTAAGAAACTGGAAGGTGTGAAGAAATAAAAAAAGCTCTTGGTATTTGGACATTTGCGCCCTCTTTATGGACACGAGAGTCAAGGAAATCTCATTTCTTACTGAATGCATTGTTTCCAAATATAAAACAGGAGGCAACTCACGGCGGGAAAAAAAATTACAACCCTTGAGTTTTCGGTTTTATGATGAAGCCTACTTTCTTGGGAAGAAACTTTTCGTCTCTGTATTTTCACTTTTAAAATGCTGTGATAGTAAACTCTTCATTTGACCTGGTAAGAAGGCAGAGACCACAGGTAGATGTCCCGAACAGGCTAGCTGATCTGATTTCCAAAACACAAAAGTGCATTTCCCAATAAGGATACTGAAGTAAGGGAAAATGGCCACTGTTTCATTATAGAAAGGACATTTTTTAGAAGGCGGGAATATATAATCTCCTAAGTTGAAGAAATGTAATGTGGTGGGAAGCTCACAACGCTGCCTTCATCTTTCTCATTTTCCCTTCATGGACATTCAGGAAACCTTCTTTTGTATTTTTCTTCTTTTTTATTATTTCTTCTTTTTTCATGTTTTTTATTTTTGAGAGAGAGAGAGAGAGAGACACACACAGAGTGTAAGAGGGGAAAAGGGCAGAGAGAGAGACACACACAGAATCCGAAGCAGGCTCCAGGCTCTGAGCTGTTGGCACAGAGCCCGACACGGGGCTCGAACCCACAGACCGTGAGATCATGACCTGAGCCAAAGTCAGACGCTCTACCGACTGAGCCCCCCAGGCGCTCCTATTTTTATTTATTTATTTAAACCTTCTTTTCTGTAAGTGCTGGAGGCAGCACATTGGAGGCTTTTGACACTGCACTAAACATATCCTGACAGCAGCGGTGCTCAGAGTGAATTAAAGGGAAGAGAGGAGGGAACAGGGTGGCCAGTTTGGAGCCCAGCTCGTCCAGGGGGAGGAGGACAAGGCTCACTAAGTGTCTAAGGCCCTCTGCTAAGTGCATACATAAGCCATTACCTCATTTAATGACCATCTAGCTTCCAGAATCTGTTGAGGGGGAGGCTTGTTTCAATTCACATATGTTCCCAGGCTGTCTACACTGGGGTTCCGGAGAGTGACTGGGGCTGGGAGCTTTATGAAGTCGGCAGCGGGAGACTTGGAAAGGAGAATGCTGCTCAGACAAAGAGGCTGTATGGGAAGCTGGAAAGGGTGGTGGTGGGGGCGGGCGGTGAACTCGAGACTTAAAAATAAACTCGGAGAAGGCCGTGACACAAAAGGCAGGAACGTCAAGGCATCAGATGCCACAGAGGGGCAGGGAGTGGAAATGCGTAGCAGCCCGTATTGACTGTGCATATTGACTAGGGTGATTGGGAAATAATGTAACATCTGGAAAGCAATCCAGTTGGCACCAGAAATCCACTTGCAGAGGGGTGGGGACCGAGCAAGGAGAAGTTTAGGGAGAAGGAAAGCAGAGATGCAGGCGTAGAGAGCGGTTCCAGAAGGCAGCAGCGCGATAGCTGTATTTCCTTTTTTTAGTGCAAAGACTTGAGCGTTCTTTCAATCACTCAACAAACATTCATCGGATATGTGTTACGTATCAAGGATTGTGAAAAGTGCTGGAGCCTTCGAGATCAAAGGAGCAGTCTCTGCCCTTCGAGAGCTCTCAGTCTGTGAACTTTTTGAGGGAGACAGCGATGTGGACAGATAATGCTGACGTTGTGGGGTAAGAGCTCTGGGGAAGGAGAGTTTGAGGCTCTTGCCACACAGGGCAAGAAGTATTCATCTTTCCCGGAGAGGGCCAGTGGCTGGGAACAGCATCACAGGGTTCGAGGCTGAGCTGGACTTTGAAGGATGACTAGGAGTTCTGTAGGCAATGGATGGAGGAATACCTTGCAGGCAGAGAAAACAGAGGGTGCAAAGGAATGGCGAGATGTCAGTGAGTTGTAACGCTGGATCGGAGGGCACAAGGAGTCTAGTAGTGTGGAGGCGGGAGACATCTCACGAGTTTCCTACCATGCTGTAGACTTTGGATTTTAAGGTGTCAGTAGATCCAGAGGAAGCAGCCCGTTGAACAAAGATGAGGGGATGATAGCTGAGGGGGAAGGAAGAGAAGCTGAGTGAAGGGAAGAGTGATTCTGAGGTGATGAGGAGGAATGTCAAGGTTGTGGGTGGGGGCTGGCCTTGATCGCCTCCACAAGGTAGTGGCTTTGGCCATCTGGCACTGAGGGCAAGACTGGGAGGGGGAGGGGGGTCTGGCAGAGCTGCTCCGGGGAATTCTAGAGAGAAACAAAAGGATCGCCATATTGTCATTATTTGAGATTCACAGACTTTCATCAGACACGTAACTGATCTCACTGACACCATCACCCCTACATCTGTTGTTCTGCTTTTAAATGAAGTGCGACCTTACTTTCCAATATCCATTTTCTGTAAAGATATCGAGTGCCAGACGCATGGCCGTTCTGAACAGGAGCCAAGGTATATTGATTACATATACTCTGTCTTCTTGTTGAGACTTGTTTATATTTCACAGAGTCAGACAGCAACCAACAGGAAGGACTCTTTATGGAACACCAATTATTTCTATCGGTGGGAAGTTTTCAAGGAAGAAGAAAAGCAGGACAAGTATTTACACTCGGTATTTATCTGAAAGCGAATTCCTACCAAATTTTCTATCTCGAAGGGAAGAACGGCATAGAAAAGATAGCGTGGCTACCATGAAGAGCACTGGATCTGGAGTCCAGAGGCTGAGGTTTTTGTCTGGGTTATGCCATTAATAACTCTGTGACTGTGGGCCAAGTTTATTCTTGGTTCCGGTAGCGGCTGGGTTATAATTTTTCTCTCCCTGTTTCCCCACCCCCAGCATAATTATAGAAACATACTAATTAATATATTAGAAACTTAAGACTTTCAGTTTATGATTTTATAGGTGCAAATAAACAACTTCAGGAAGTAATTCTCAACTCTGTCCTTGTGCCCAATTTATGAAATGAAATCGACTAACATCGGTTTTATCGGTTCACGAAAAGCTAAGTCTGCTCAGGGGATTCGCTAGTTTTAACACCTTAAGGGAGGAGGATGGTGAGGCCGGAATTTGACAAAACCAGCATGTGGAGAATCAGAGCTGGAAGGACAGGTTGGAGGAACCGTATGTGGTAAATGGAACATTGGCTCTGCAGATGTCTGATGTTTGCGGACGGTATCCACAAGGATTTTGTCATGTAATTTCGATAATTTGCGGCAAGTTTTCAAATAGAAGGACATATGTGTGAGTCCTTTTTCCCCATAAAAGAAGATAAAGGAAAAAGGAGGATAGTCTTTTCACAAGGATAGGGATGATATGAACTGCTCACCCAAGGACTTGTAGTTTGTTAGGAATCAACTCTGTGGTAGGCAGAATAATGTCCCCCGCCCTCCAAAAGAGATCGACATCCTAATGTCTGGAACTTATGAGTGTGTGGTTTTACATGGCTGAGGGACTTGACAGATCTGATTGAGTTAAGGATCGGAGATTAGAGACGATCTTCGACTGGCCAGGTGTGCTCAAGGTAATCGCAGGTTCTTGTCAGGAAAAGGCAGGAGTGTCAGAGTCAGAGAGAGGGAGATGTGACACCAGAAGGCAGCACAGGTCAGTGTGATGCCATTGGAGGAAGCAGGGCATAAGCCCCTGAGCCAGAGAAGCCCATGGGCTCCAGAAACTGAAGGCGGCAAGGAATGTATTCTCTGCTAGAGTGTCCAGAAAGGTTGTGGCCTTACTGATACCTGCATTATAGTCCCTCAGGCCCATTTTTGGACTTCTGATCTCTGATGTGCTAACACGATAAAGTTGTGTTGTTTTAGGTCAGTAAGTTTGTAACGTGTTACAGCAGCAACAGTGGGCACGGTGGCTGGCATGGGAGTAAGAACACAACCACTGGTTGACTGAACAGGTGACATCAGGGCCAGGTGAGGAATTTTCAAACGGATCAAAAGGGTGGGATGGATCAAAGGAAGTGTATCTGCCATTTCTGGCCTGCTAAAAAACTGGAGGTCACACTTTGGGGATACCAACTGAAAGGGTTGTGAGGGAATGTGAGGAAGCATCTTTTTATCCCCACGTTCCTTGGGTCCAGCCATTTTCTTCTCTTACACTGTGGTCTGATCAAGTCTGGCATGAATAGTTAGCTTGTGTGGGTGATTCAAGCAGAGTGGGCTGTGAGGCCTTCTGAGGGGACCCATCCAAGAAAGATCTTCGCCAGCTCGTTTAACTCATACGCCCTGATAATGTGTTGGAAGCGTTATATAATCCCTACGTACACTCATTCCTCTTCATGCTCTGTGTTGGGTTTCTTGGGGTCAGACCTTCTGGAGACTGCCCCTCGACTTCTGCTCTTTGGCCTGGGCCTGGGCCCAGCCTTCAGACCTTCTTTGATCTCTGGAGCAAGTAAGTCTTTTCTGTTCAGACCCCAGTTGCACCTTCTGTGAGCCTTCGGCTGAGTTCCGGTGAGAGTTACCTTCTCCATCCCTGGGGTCTCACCAGGGATTTGGCTTCCTATCTTCGGTCTCTGCACTTGACAATGCTTGAAAGGCTGCATGTACATTTCATACTTTTGCGTATTCTCAATCTGCCCTTCTTGGATTCCTGTGCCTCTGGATGCTGCAGAGGGTCTGTTCGTCACTCTTGCTCCTTTCTTTTTCTTCCCCCTCTCTGTCCCGGATGACTTTATCAAAGAAACTCCACTCGGCTCTTTCTAGCACTTTCCCTTTCAGCACCAACCACCCAGGGCGCCCACCTGAGACTTCCTGGTCTACCCAGCCCGGCCTTCTTTTCTCCTGCTACCAAATGACTGTTTGGTAGGTCACACCGTACACTTTCATGGTGAAGAGAACTTCAATCTTTTCCAAAGAAGTCCCCAGGGGGTTAAAAGTGTCTAACATTTAAAAGCACTAAAGGAAGAACATGGGGGTGTTGTGGCTGCAACTTCTGTCACTCTGCTGCTTGCCAGGGTAGGTAGAGTTAGCTGATGGTGAGGAAGAGCTTCCTACCTCCTCTCTCACCAAGCTAATGACGGCTCTTTCAAAGACACACGCTAGATTGAAGCAATGGCCTTCTCTGATAGACGAAGACATTTTTGGTAAAAATAATTAAAATCAAATGGAGGGCATATAACCCTAAGAATTGCAAGTAGGGACTGGCACAGATATTTGTATACCTATGTTCACAGCGGATTTCTTCACAATAGCCAAATGTGTAAACAACCAAAATGTCTACCGGTAGATGGATACACAAAATGCGGCACATGCACGCAATAGAACATCACTCCTCCTTAAAAAGTGAATTCTGATATAGGCTACGATGTGGTTCAACCTTAAACACCTTCCGCTAAGTCAAAGAAACCAGGCACAGAAGGATAATTATTGTATGATTCCATTCCTAGGAGACACTTACAAGAGTCAAATTCATAGAAAGTAGAATGGTGGTTATCAGGGGCTTGAGGGTGAGTGAGGGGAATGGAGAGCTATCGTTTCAAGGGTACACAGTTGCAGTTTGGGAAGCTGAAAAATCTGTGGAGATGGGATGTGGTGATGGTTGTACGATACCCATGTACTTAAGGCTTCAAAATGGTTAAAATGGTAAAATTAATGTATATCTTTTCACAAAAAAAATATTTAAAAAATAATATGGTGCCCGGGGGGCTCAGTCGGTTAAGCATCTGACTGCAGCTCAGGTCATGATTTCACAGTTTGTGGGTTCGAGCCCCGCATCGGGCTCTGGGCTGACAGCTCAGAGCCTAGAGCCTGCTTCATATTCTGTGTCTCCCTCTCTCTCTCTTTCTCTGTCCCTCCCCGGTTCATGCTGTCTCTCCAAAATAAATAAGCATTTAAAAAATTAAAACAAATAATATGGAAATTATGGCCTGCTGGCCTTTCCATGATTCACATTCACTTTTTGGTCAAGGTACACCTAAAAATGTCAAACGGGGCACAAAAATTGTTGAGATTACCTATCAGCGTGGTTCCTATTTTGTGTACTTCTTTCTGAGTAATGGTGAGAAAATCTTCAAACAGTACTCAAGTACACCCTCCTACTGAGCAATTTTTTTTCCTGTGCCTGTAGCACACTTATCTAAGAAAGAACACATGTTCCATGATTCGAATGTGTATTTACAAAAGTTACCAAATAAACTCGGTGACCATGGTAACACCTTGGAGCTGTGCTGGGTAACCCGGATTTTGTAATTCATGCCCACGCATGATAGGACACTTTTGTCCTGGGCTCCTTTACTTCACATAGGAAGTTTGTGCCCTCCAGGTAGCCACGCTCCGAAAGGGAGCTTTGATTGAAACAAAGCAGGCAGTCGGATTCCTCTTGGTTTAGGTGATGTTGTGGCCGATTGTCATGTGGAACTTTTGAAAGAGAGATACCATCTGGTCACCCTGGGAATGGGAGTTTGTTGTTTGGGTTGAATAAACGCAGATTTGGTGGCCAGATGCCCTGAGCACTTGGTAGGCTTCTTGGGTGATTTCTAGGGAGTCACCTTGCCCCTCTGGACCTAGATGCAGTGGGGTTGTCACATCACATCTGCCCAGACTTCCCAGGGCAACCCAGGTTGCGTTCCTTGTCATAATGTGGGGTGCAGGTATGGCGAGAATAGAAGCATCTCTTTAGTGCAGTTTAACATAAAAATAACGCCAGATTGAGATACCACCTCACACCAATCAGAGTGGCTAAAATTAACAACTCCGGAAACAACAGATGTTGGCAAGGATGTGGAGAAACGGGAACCCTCTTGCACTGGTGGTGGGAATGAAAACTGGTGCAGCTGCTCTGGAAAACAATGTGGAGGTTCCTCAAAAAATTAAAAATAGAACTATCCTACGACCCAGCAATAGCACTGTTAGGAATTTACCCAAGAGATACAGGAGTGCTGATGCGTAGGGGCACTTGTACCCCAATGTTTATAGCAGCACTCTCAACAATAGCCAAATTATGGAAAGAGCCCAAATGTCCAACAACTAATGAATGGATAAAGAAGATGTGGTTTATATACACAATGGAATACTACTTGGCAATGAGAAAGAAGGAAATCCTGCCATTTGCAACAACGTGGTTGGAACTGGAGAGTATTATGCTAAGTGAAATAAATCAGTCAGAGAAAGACAGATATCTTATGTTTTCACTCATATGTGGAACTTGAGAAATTTAATAGAAGACCATGGGGGAAGGGAAGGGGGAAAAATTTTCAACAGAGAGAGAGGCAAACCATAAGAGACTCTTAAATACAGAGAACAAACTGGGGTTAATGGGGGGGGATGGGTGATGGGCACTGAGGAGGGCACTTGTTGGGATGAGCACCGCGTGTTGTATGTAAGCGATGAATCACGGGAATCTACTCCTGAAACCAAGAGCACTCTGTATATACTGTTAGCTGATATGACAATAGATTACATATATAGATATTTTGCATTTCTCCCTAATGATTAATTCAGAACTGTTTAAAACGTCAAATAGTAACTATTTCATAGTATTCTTCCTTTCTCCCTCCAAAAGACTTTCCTAGTAGAAAACGAATGGGGCCCCAAGGAAAACAGGCAGTCATGTAGTGCTTACTCTTTCTCTTTGAGATGGCCCGAGTGGCCTAGGTGGGGACTGGGCATTGTGCTTCCACCTGATAGATACCTTGCCCCCGAAGACGCAGTGGATCCACCGAGGCCGGAAGGCTGGGACAAGAGAGATCCCACTCCAGGGCTCTTGTTATCACTTCCAGGAGAGACAGCAAGTGGGTCCTCTGGTTTCTTTCAAAGTTGTCCATATGACTCAGATTGGCATGATAGTAAAAGCGGTAGATACACTGTCCCTGAGTAAAGATTACGTATTTGGCCCTTTCTCAATGACCCAAGTGGAGGTTGGGTTTGGGTGATGGGAAACTCTTCTAGCAGCATTTGAGATGTTGCTCAATATGAGGAGTAATAATAATTACAGCTAATAGGGCAGCTAAGTGCTTTTTCTGCATCATCTCATTTCAACTGTATGAGGCATTGCTATTCTTTTCAAACATGTAAGATAGGTAGTATCATTATCCATAATATACATGGTATCTCATTTTCCGTATTCAATCTCAAATAAGTTATTTGCCCAAGGACAGGGTGAGTAAGAGGCAGACTCTTCCTTATAAGTCTATTTATTGCCTCCTTCTTTTACTCTTTTCAACACTATTAATTCTTATCTTTTGCTAAGAAATAATGAGATCCACTGGGTATATCAAGAAACGAAGTGAAGTCTTGTTTGAAAGCTATCTCCGGGAATTTGCTGCAGGTAGGAGAGGGAAGGTAGCTTCTCTGAGCCAAACGTCTTGTTGGCGAAAGCAGGAAGTACTTCCCATCATCTGGCATAAATCAGGCTTGATTTAATTTTATTGGGATGTGGGGGTGACAGTGGAAAACAGTGTTGAGGTATAGTTTTCTCGAGGTGAGGTGGAGATAAAGTTTTTTTAAGTGAGATTTTGGTTTCGGCAATAATACTTGTACAATTTTGAATTCCAGATGAAAGGAAAAGCCAATATTATAGCGTTAACTAAGGACACAGAACTACCGATGAGGCAGGCAACGGCAGATGGTAGCCACCAGCCGGAGAGAAACCAGCTTAGAGCCCCATGGGGCAAGGGAACCCCAGTGGAAGAGCTCTCTAGCTGCACTGGTTATTCTCTGCTGCCTTCTCTCATTGTCAGCTCTGTGCCCTGGGAGCCTGACCTTGGGGACCGTGCCTTCCGGGCTCCCTTGCACTCCGTCTTCTGGTTGGGTTTGACCAAGAACAGGGGGAAAGGCGGAAGTATCTCTCCCTACTTTGGTGATGTCTCCAGACTTGCTGCCTCCTCTTTGAAGTCAGCTCCCCTGGGGCAGCTTCTCCTCAATGGTTCTAGTGCAGGATGGACTCAAATAGCACTACCTCCCCTTCATGTTCCCTCAGCCCAGGGATTGTAAGAGTGGCAGCTGTTGCCGGTCCAAAATTCCTCTCCATCCCTGGGAGTTCTGTTCTCTGGCCCCACTTTCCCAGGTGGTCCCTTCAATGCACCGCTCCTTTTGTTCCACCCATGGTGGCTGAGGTCTCTTTATCGGCAAGACCTTGACTAAGACATCACAAATGGTGGTGCGTCTCAAATGGGATGTTCCTAGGAGTCACCTGGGGTCTGGTCAAATGCAGATTCTGATTCAGTAGATCTGGAGTGGGGCCCCAGAGTTGGCGTCTCTAACAAGTTCCCAGATGATGCCGAAGCTGCTGGCCTGGGGACAGCGCTTTGAGGAGGAAACAATAGCACTTCCCTTATTAACTGTATTGGTAGAGCTGTTGGCAAATATAGCCCCAGCGATGGAAAAATTGAGTCTCATTACAAAACACGGTGAACAAAAATGTAGGCTTCCACTTATCCTGAAAGTCAGAAATAGATAGATGTAAAAGCAAAACAGAAGACATTTGCTTTTCAGGTTTGGCTCCTAGCCATCCAGCTGTGTGTGTGTGTGTGTGTGTGTGTGTGTGTGTGTGTGTGTGGTATATGTTATATACATAGGAAACAGGAATTCCTACCTCCACTGATTGCTGAATGGTTGTGGGTCATTTCACAAAATCAGCCTGGACACAGGGACAGGTAGGGTGGGATGGTGATATAGAATAAAATCTTGTTTTCTTAGACCCGACATTGGCAAACTACGGCCCCAAAGTCAAACTTAGCACACCACCCAGATTTGTAAATGAAACTTCACCGGAACACAGTCATCTTCATTTGCTTCTGTACTGTCTACGGTGACTTTTGCGCTACAATGGCACTTTTGAGTTGTTACTACAGAGATCCTATGGCCACTCAGGCTAAAATGTTTAATGTCTGGCCGTTCACAGAAAAATTTGCTGATCCCTGCTTTAGACTATTGTGCAGAGTTTCTCAAGAATTTAGATCCTTGAGCAATGTGAATCATACGAATCATCTTGTCTCATTTCACAGATGGGGAAATGGATACCCACATTCTCCCAGGTAACTTAAAGGTGTAGTTTTAAAAAGACACATGGGAAAACCTGGAAGGAATTTAGAGAAGAAAAATCAACAATTATTAGATGTCCTTTGAGGAAGCCAAACTCGAATGATAGAGGCTGAAGAGTTGAAGGTGAGACAATAATTACCTCTATGTTATCAGAAAGTATTGGGGCGCCTGGGTGGCTCAGTAGGTTAAGCGTCCCACTTCGGCTCAGGTCACGATCTCGCGGTACGTGAGTTCGAGCCCCGCATCGGGCTCTGTGCTTGACTGCTCAGAGCCTGGAGCCTGTTTCGGATTCTGTGTCTCCCTCTCTCTCTGACCCTCCCCCGTTCTTGCTCTCTCTCTCTGTCTCAAAAATAAATAAATGTTAAAAAAAAAGAAAGTACGCTGAATTGTTCCTCTCTCTTTCTACACAGGAAAGGGTTTCCCACATGTAAATGAGGCAGGCTGGAATTAGGATTCCAAGGGAGGTCAGAGCCTGGTGATCTTTAACAAAACGTTGGGGAACCTATCTCAAAAGCTGAGATTGAGGAGCTTTCTGAGGCATCACCTGAACTTGTCGTTCATTCATTCACTATCAAATAGTCAGGAGGAAGGCAGGGACCGAAGGCAGGGGAAGGACAATTTAGCATGCCATCGCTGGTGTGTGCATACACACACACACACAGGCACACACACGCGTGTGCATGCACAGAGGATTCCGTCGTCTCTGTCTCTGACCATGCTGAAAATCATCCTGAAGCTAGTCAATTGCCAAACATTGGTATAATCATGTGTCATCTGGGTTGAAGGACCCCTTCAAGCTTATGAATTCTGAGAGGCGAGTGATAGGGCTTAACCCCTTTAAAAATATAATATATAAAATACAAGTATATAAATGTGTAAGTATAAAATATAAATAAAAATATAAAAATACAATATGGTAATTTGCAGCACTTGTAGATTCGAATAGCACTAATACACTTTTGATTTGAAAACAGAAACCGGGTGCAAAATTTGAATTTGTCATAGTATAGATCATGGTCTAATATAGTCATTGCTGATGGGGAAGTCAGCTACAAAATTTTGGCGGTGTTTTTGAGGAAGGTCTTTCTTTGGGATGCTCTAAGCTTCTGACAGACTCGTCTCTCTCTACGCTATATAGAGAATGCATAGGTCTCCCATTTTACGTCTGAGCTCTGCAGCAGTAAGAACTATGTATTAGTTAATTTCTGTATTTCCAGCGCTTAATGCAGTCCTGCGCATTGTAGGTGCAAGATAAATGTTTATTTCTTCCTGGGGTTGGGGAGAGTAGCAAGTGTGCATTAAATTGTAGCACTAAGTCTTTGTGGCGAGCCGCCCAGGAGGGAAGATTAAGCGGTATGATAACAAGGATTGGCCTGGAGATAATGTGTTTTTCAGTCGGAGGCACTCCTGCCCTTCCCTGTGCATATCAAGGTCATCCTGGTTTCGATCTGCTGACAGGTGGGAATTGCTTCAGCAGCACGTATCTGTCAGTTCACACTGATGTCTTGAACAATAATGCTGGAATTTTTATTGAGCCTTTCATCTTTGAGGTTCAATGTTCTAACTCTAATCTTTATGACTTCCCCTGTGAAGTCGGAGAGGGTTTGTTTTAATTTCATTTTTTTCAGGTAGAGGGGAAATGTGATAGAGACATAGATTCAAGGACCTGCTGGGCAACTCTGAATGGGTCAAGGCCAGGGTGGGAATGGAACTGGACATTTTATTGCTCAGTATTAGTCTTTATTATCTTTTTCCCAGTGAAAAATTGGGTAAATGAAGCATGCCTTTTTAAAAAAAATTATTTTTCAATTTGAATTCCAATGTACTTAACATGCATTGTTACATTAGTTTTGGTTGTATGCAACATGCCTCTTTTTATTCTTAGGACAGAGATGCTTGCACCGCTTTTTTTCTAGTGTGTTCCAAATATGTTTAGAATCAGAGAGATGGAAATCAAAGAAATTGCAAGGTCTATATTTGTAAAAGTCTCTTCTAAAGGGCTTATAACACCTTTGGTCCGACTGCTGGATTTAATTTGGAGCTTAGGATACAGTCATCATTCCTACTTTCCCCTCAGCCTGGCTTTTCTTCTCAGCTTCCCATCTGATCTTTCCTTAAAGTCACTATTAAAATGTCTCTGTTACAACTCACAGGCCTATGATGCCTTGGTGATTACTAGCCAAACTCAAGGCTTTAGGCAGATTACGTCTCTCGGATCACAACACAGACCCTAAAGTTTGACTCAGCAGCTACTGTTGAAAACTCAAGACTCTATAATTAAACCACGATGGTTATCTGGAGGACAATGGAGAATGGCAATACAATTTACAAAGCGGTCTCAGTACATAAGGAGACCTGTGGTGGTCTCATTTATAGAGCAGATGTAAAAATAGATGTGAGGTGAACACATAATACCATCTTCCCGAAATCCTTGGCACTTAGTCCATAGGACATCCTTGATAAATAATTAAATATCCTAATTTGAACTTTGCAGAAGAGACGCACCAGGAAGTTATGACCTGGCTACACGCCATGGTTGCAGTGGACATTCCGTGAAAGCCTGGCCTTTCAGACAGATAACTCTCATTGCACTGTTTCTCAAACTTCACGCTCTTTCACGGTTACAAGATAAATCGTGAGAAAATTTATTTTAATGCTTTTTCATTTACTTTTGTTAGAAAGAGACAGAGGTGTGAGCTGGGGAGGGGCAGAGAGAGAAAGAGAGAGGGAGGGAGACATAGAACCTGAAGCGGGCCCCAGGCTCCGAGCTGTGAGCACAGAGCCTGATGCGGGCCTCGAATGCATGGACCTTGAGATCATGACCTGAGCTGAAATCAGGCACTTAACTGACTGAGCCACCCAGGCACCCCAAGAAAATTTGTTTTCACTTTAACAAGTCTATGCCTGATGGAAAATAAAAATGTGCTTAATTTACATCAGAATTAATCCTTGCCTTTTGCCAGCCTTATCTGGCACAGATAAGCCGAGCCTGATGTGAAGCTCGAACCCACAAACCATGAGATCATGACCTGAGCTGAAGTCGGATGTTTAACTGACTGAGCCACCCAGGCGCCCCACTAACATTTAAGTACATTGGTTTGAAGTAAGACTCTGCTACCAAAATGCATCTTGTTCAATTGCCTAGAGTAAAAATAGGCCTTAAAAATATAGGACACGACTTGCCAAAGCCAGAATACCTTGTCTAACAGACATGGTTTCCTTCCCTCTGGCCAATGTGCTGTGTTGTAGACGTAAAATGTCAACATTTTAAGATGAAGTCAATTATTTACCCTTTGCTAACTCCCTTCAGAAAACTTCCTAGTCAATAGCATGTTAAATTAATAGAGATTGAAACATTCTGTAGAAACGAAGGCCTGTATTGAATCAAGATATGCTAAGTATACTAAAGTTTTAGATTACTAAGACTAGGTGATCATTGCCTATATTAGAAAAAATGAAAATTTGAGAGACTTTCTTTCTACACGTATTTTCTACATGAAGATTCTTTAAAATACTATGCTTTTAAAAAATGTGACTAACGTAGACTTGCGTGACATAAAACGATCATGGAGACAGAATTCTATAAAAAGATGTTGACCTTAAGAAATAAATGATTAAGTTATTCATTATTTTATGCTGATCTGGTTGTTTTAAAATTTCCGTTTCTTTAATATCGAGGAAAATATGCTCACATTAATAATTTCTAAGGATACCATGAAAGTAATAACACTAGCTAATCCTGAAAGAGTTAGGCATTGTTTCGAGACCTTTACATTTGCCAGATACTCTTCATGATAATCCTATGAAGAAGGTAGTGCCTACCATCCTAATTTTGCAGATGAGGAAACAGAGGCTCAGAATAAAAAACATTGACAAGGTCATAAACTAGTATGTGGGGAAGTCAGGATTTGAACCTGGGCATCCCAGCCCTGAAGGGTTAACGACCATTTGTACTGATCCCACTTGAGCAAACCCCAGGATGGAGGCACTTGGTCCAGGGTCCAAGGGTGAGGTGGGGAGTATTGAAGATATGCTATAGTAGGAAAATTTAAGGAAAAAATTCTCAGTGAAGAAAATCACATGGGAGCGATTTGAGGGTAAAGTAATTACAATGAGAAAAAAAGAGAGAGAGAGAGAGAGAGGGAGAGAGACAGAGAATCCCAAGCTCCATTAACAGCTAACAGCACAGAGCCTGATGCTGGGGCTCCCTCTCAAACCGTGAGATCATGACCTGCGCTGACATCAAGATTCGGACGCTTTAATCAACGGAACCACCCAGGCACCCCAGAGATGTTTTGACTTAAGTGTATTATCAGCTATACAGGATTAGTTTTATATTCTGCCATTCAACTTGGCAAGGGGAGAGGGAAAAAGAACAATGGTGGGCACTGGGAGAATGATGAAGGCAGTACCGTCATGGTTTTCAATCGCTTAAAGATCTTTCCTAGACCTGGGCATGATGCTGTTTGACTAGACCTAAGATATGTCTAAGTATGCATTTCGACCTTTGGCCTATGTGCACTATATACACGTGCAATATAGGTGTTGAAGATATTTTCAAATTCTCACCTACTGTACCTCTCAAATGTAATGATCATAGCATCTGAAGTGAGTCGTAATGATTTATTAAGAGCTTATTTCAATCATCCCTTTTTAAAAAGGCACAGAGAGATTTTTCAAAGGGAAAAACTACCGTGGAGTAGAAGCTGAGTAGAATTTGAAACTGAGCCCAGTTGGCGTCTTGCTGCTTAAGTCTTATCAGAGCCAGGGATGAAAGGCGGAAAAGACCAGACTCCTCCCTGTTTGTTTATTTCTTGGCTTTCTTGTCCTGTCTGATGCTTTGCCCCCAGAGCTCTGCAACTGTATTTATTTCCCATCTGCTTCCTGTTCTCTAGACAGTCTGAGACAGGCTGCTCACCAGCCAGCAGTCACAGACAGAGAGAAGTAAATATTGTAGTGTGCATAAAACCCACGGCAGCAGGCAGGAACGACTAGCATCACAGGCAGATTCAGGTGTGGATGGGATTAAGAAACAATGTTCTTTGGAGCGAGGCAGGGCTGCCTATTCAGGAGGAATTTTTTGAAGAAACCAGGTCTCTTGTTCTGTTCCCTCATCAGACGTTGGTTAGCATCTTTGGCAGTAGGCAGATGGTATCATCCGAACCATTTCTTAGGGTTTATTGGTTTATTTTTTTGGTCAATTTGACCAGTGCTTCTGGATTTCTGGCTATCACAGCCTCATTTAAAAAAAATAAAAAAGAAGTAAATGGTGTGTGTGTGTGTGTGTGTGTGTGTGTGTGTGTGAAGGGATGGGGCAGATCTCTTTAGGATTGTTAGTTTTTGTTTTTGCCAAATACAGACATTAAACATCTCCTCCTTGTTTCAAATCTGAAAGGACAACTTAATCCTGAAGAGCACGGTACAGGCCCATCCTTCCTAAGAAACATAGTCAACAACTCTAAATGTTGAGAACGATGGATTTAAAATTTTGGAATGCAGAACCATGAGGGAACATCCCAGTTAATCATAGTAACTGTTAGAAACTGGTTTACTTGTTACAGGTTTGTCGATTTGCAGATTTGTGTTCTACAGCATGGAATGGAACCCAAATAGTTTCTAAGAACATTTAAAACCAAATAGTCAGTTTCTAGGAACAACATTTAAAAACCATATTCAGTGCCCCAAATCCAGCTTCTCAAAACTATGTCAATGCGAATGGAACCCTCGTTCTTGGGGTTATTTCAATGAATTTGGAAGTTCCTGGGCAGGGTAGTACCTGTGGGTGGCTGCGGCCGTGTAATTTCCAACTACCTTCCCACTGATAAGATTCACACTCAGCCTTTGTTAAGGTGGAGGGCAGGACAGTGGTGTTCACTGAGAGGAAGGACAGAGAAGGAAAATTGGTGACAGAACTCAGTCTTGGCTCTGATTGATCTGAACCAGCAAAAGCTGCCCCCAACCTTGAAAATCCTACTCAACAAAACCAAATCCTTTAGCTAGCAGGATCTGTTGTTCTCCTGGGAAGACAATCAGAGAGACAGCTGTTGTGATTTGAACATGCTCTCAGAGTGCTGCTCAACCCTATTCATCCAGATAAATACAATTTTCTTTGTATGATTTCATTTTAAGTGATTTTAAGAACTCCTGTGGTATAGGAGGTTGACAGCCGGGAAGGATATTCTGCTGGCTTGACTCCTTAGCAGGGTCCAAATTCTGTGTGAGCCCGCCGAAAAATCAACAAACAAGAGCCACATGACCAGTGGCTTCTCCTGCCCTCTCTCTGGGTTGCGAGGAGAGCAGGCTGTGGCCGACCAGGTGCCTGGCCAGTGCAAAGTACGTGAAGGGATGCAGGGAGCTGTGTTCAAGGGGCAGGGTGACAGAGGGAGGCCTAAAACACAGCAGGCAAGACGATATAGGAGAAATCTGTAGGACATGGAGGTTGCATTTTTCATCCTTCTCGACCCCGCACCAGGATTTGGGAATTGATTCAGACGTTGGTATGGGTTGCATCGCCCACCCACCTCCCAAATTTCGTATATTGAAGTCTTCACCCCCAGTAGCTCAGAATGTGACCTTATGTAGACACAGAGTCGTCGCAGATGTAGTTAGTGAAGATGAGGTCATACCTTTGACCTTGTTTTGAGGCAATCCATGGCCACGCCGTTCATCCTCCATTATCTGCTGGCATGGCTATAAAATGCCTTTAGACCAGAGATACTCGGGGAATTGGCATGAGAGGTGACCACATCTCTTTGTACTTTCCATTAAAATTCCTCTAACCCCCATAGCTGTGCCCAAGTGCACTCTGATTGGACTGAGGGTCACCCAGGCCAGATGTAGAATGCTGGAAATGGACTTTGAGGTCTCTTGGTAGTAGCTCCTGGGAGAATATTCCGAGCACGGCACGATTAACTGGGGTCAAGTTCTCACGAGTCTAACAGCAGAGACTTGAATGAATGAGAAGAAAAAAGCACGCCCAGGGTTGCACCTTTCTCCTAGGAAAGGGTTTCCTATGGATGCATTAATTGGACCTAACCTGGACGCAGAGCTTGTAAACTTCAAAGCACTTGCCATCTCCTGAGCATGTTTGGAAGAGGTATCCTCGTCACCCTTGTTCTCCAGAAGGGCACCTTGGGCGAGGGAATAGAGGTTTTATAACTGCGGTGTGGGATGCTGCCTGAGTCAAGTTTCCTAAGTTTCCATTCTTCCATTCTTTAGGCTTTGAGCGGTTTTTCTCAGTACCTCTGGTAGAAGACAAACCTAATACAGGGATAGGAGCAGTGAAGGGAACCGGGGTTAGATCGTAGATTGTCAGACTGGGATGCAGGCTTCTGAAACATCCAGGGGTTACTGACAACGTCCCTCCATCTCTGAGGCTAGCATCTTAAATTATTAAGGATAGAAGCTTCGTCAACACTTGGACTCCTTGGAGACAACCAGTGATTATCGCAGATTCTGTTCCCACTGCCACCCCTCCCCAACTTCAAAGGAACCTCGGTACGAGTCTCCGAATTCTTGAAATTACTTTCCCATCATCTCAAATGATGTACGTAAGTAGTTCCTAATGAGGGTCTAGCCTCACCCTTTAGATTACTCAAGAAGCTCACAGAAGATGGACTGTGATAACATTATTCCAAGGCAAGGTGTTTATCTTCAGATGGTCCTCCGCAAGATTTTATTCACTGGTTTGCTAACATCTTAGACATTTTATGTACATAGACTCACAGAAATCATTTATTCAAACTTCTTCCTGACCTCTGTTTGCAACTTAACACCCAAATTCGACCTCTTCTCATAATGAAGTATTTTATGTCTCGCGGATGAATAATTAAGAAACGCATATTAAACAGGACTGAATGTGATGAGCACGTCTGAGGTTGCCAGTAAAATCTAGCTGCCTTGGTTTTCTAGAAGATTGTATTTTATAGGAGAGAGATCAGGAGACTGAAACACTGTATGAAAGGGCAGACAGGCTAGTTCATTACTTTGAGCAGCGTTCCTGTTTAGATTTACCCTTGACATCAACAAAAGTAAAAAAGAGGCACAGAGAGAAGAGGCTTGTAGAAACAGATACCAAACTGTCAGGTAACCTATGTTTTTAAACCAGGGTGTTTTTCAAAGCTTGCTTACGTGATTATTTCTTTCTTAGAAATTTAAATAGAAAGCTAGATGATTAAAGTTGAGATGATTAAAGTTGAGATGATTTTTCTGGAGATCGTCTTTATATTGAACAAAACACAAACACAAACGCATCAGACTGCCCCCGTCCTCTTTAGGTCTTTATCCTTCCCCTTCTCCTTAGGCTCCCCCCAGTAGTAGTGGGGTATGCACCCACAGTTACTCACCATGTCTTTCAAGGTTACCAAGGGAGAGGCAGAGGTTGGAGTGCAGGGGTGTGAAATCGAGAGCAAGAATCTGCCTTGAAGAATGTTAAGGTCTATAGAGACAGTGGCTCGTGAGTGACAATCACGATACAAACTGACAGGGAGCGCTGTGCTGCTCCCGAGCTCCCAGGAGAAGAATCTGACACAACTATGGAGGGCAAAGAATATGAAACTGTGTCCATTATTGCAGGCAAATAGCAGGAACTCCTGTTCTATGTGCAGCAAAAATAGACGGGAAAACGGGCAGAGAGCTGGACCACTGGGTAGATGGAATCTACAGCTCGGTTCTTTGTAGATCCTATCCTCGGGGGATTCTTGGATCTTAACCTGATTCCTTTTTACTCACAGTGAATCTCTCATGTCCTGTTTCTTGCTCCAATTCCTGCATTAAAGCTGGAAAGTCTTTTGGGGAAATAGAACTGAAGACAGGTTATAGGTCACACAACTGTGGAAGAACTCAGATCACGTAAAAGTTCAAAAAGATGTAATGTTACCCATCATAGCTTTGTGCATTTCTGAATAGATCTTATTAGCTGTTTAGGAATCAAAAGGGAAACTTTGCCACATGAGCACATTCAGTTTTAACCTCAAACTCACGGGGCTGAAGGCTAACTGAGTCTTTGGATACAGATAAGGCAGGTGGAAATGCTTTGAAAACAAACTCTTCCCTGGAAGTCAAGAGGCCTGAAAAGAGGGGGAGGGAGAAGATTCAGGCAAAGGAGTCAAAAGGCAGGTGGAAGTTTCTCATTGCTTCTTCCTTTCTTTTGCGGGGGGAGGGGGGGAGCACTTGCTGTGGGTCCTGGGCACTCGAAGGAAAAGGGGGACTATCAAACAGATAAATGGGGCCCAAACAGATGGACATGAACTACAAAGTGGAAGTAAACAGAATGCAAAGAAAAATCGTATTTGGCAGATAATTGTAAAATGGCTGATTTGTTTCTCTACCGTTGAAGTTAACGCATTTCATGAGGGTAGTCTTACTGCGGTTTGCACTCTGCAGGAGACCCCATTCTCAAGTGGAGAACAGCAGCCAGTCCAGACCACTGCATAGACCTGCCAAGAACTCAGCCGGAAGATCTGGAGCTATAACGATGTAGGCAAGAAGAATAAGGTGCGTTTGTATGGAGCATAGACAGCATCCTCATCATGAGCATTGTTGTTCTTGGAATACCAGACCAGGCAAGAGGAAGCTAGCTATGTGCTTTTTTAATTGAAAACACTTTTTTTTTTTTTAAATTTTTTTTCAACGTTTATTTATTTTTGGGACAGAGAGAGACAGAGCATGAACGGGGGAGGGGCAGAGAGAGAGGGAGACACAGAATCGGAAACAGGCTCCAGGCTCTGAGCCATCAGCCCAGAGCCCGACGCGGGGCTCGAACTCCCGGACCGCGAGATCGTGACCTGGCTGAAGTCGGATGCTTAACCGACTGCGCCACCCAGGCACCCCTAATTGAAAACACTTTTTAAATATTTTTGAGAGAAAGAGTGTGAATGAAGGGGAAGAGAGAGAGACACACACAGAATCTGACACAGACTCCAGGCTCCGAGCTGTCGGCACAGAGCCCGATGCGGGGCTCAAACCCACAAACTGTGAGATCAGGACCTGAGCCAAAGTCGAAGGCCTAACTGACTGAGCCACTCTGGCACCCCATCTCTCAACCCAATGTTTAAAATGTTTGTTACCATTCTTAGCAAGTCCTGTTAGGGATCTTCAGGGTCTGCAAACTTTACTCTTTCTTAACGCAGAACCTAAAATCTTAGCCTGTTCACCCTTTTCCCACCAACAATCCACTGCATTCCTTTGTTCTGTTCCTCCTAACATGGCTTGTGAAGTTGGTGTTATCCGTTCCTCATATTCCCCCCAAATGTGCAAGCCCTTGTCACTTACTGGTTTTAAAACAGATCATAATGAAAACTGCAAAAGTGGAGAAATTCTAAGTGTTCAGAAATATTATTTGAATCCTAATCTAAAATACTGTTTTCTCCAACAGCTCTCATGAGAACTCCAATAGGGTTTCGTTTTCTCTCTCCAATAATTCTGGGGCGTCCCCAGGGAGAGGTTAACTCCCGGGACTGCAGCTCTTCTGCCCTGTTCTCCGGGGCCCCGGAATCTCTCCTGGCGACCCTGGAAGGCACAGCAATGCTTCGAGCGTTGCTTTGAGCACCTTTTGAAGGAGGAACGATCTCTGGTACCGCCAGAGAGAAGGCTCCCTTCCTTGTGTTACACTGTGGTAAAGGGGAGGCATGGGCTCTGCTTGAGCTAATGGCATTTATTGAAAAGCTGTTTTACAGAGTGTGGGCAGATCATTCTCTTTCCCTAGGAGCCATCTAAACCCGTGGCCCGTGGGGGTGGGCACACTGCCGCAAGCGGACTCCTCCCACATCCTCTGTGAACATGAAGACTCTGCTTTCTTCAGCCCTATTCTTGGCTCCTTCCTTGCAGAATGAGCTGCTTCCCAGAGCTCCCTGGTCCCGCCCAAGGGTGGAATTTTGCCTGGTAGTGCACCGGGTTGCAGCGTACCCAGACTGCCTACCCTCCAGCACTGTTCCCAGGAAGCTGCTGAGCCCCCAGGCGCTAGGCCTCCACCAGGCGCCAGCCACCAGCCCGCGTCCAGAGAGCTCTGACCCCAGGCAGTGGATGGCAGCGGGTCTCAGGCTAACGCTGAGATCCTCCTGTACAGCCGTGGTCTCTGGTTCCTAGTTCTGAAATAACTAGTAAATAGTAACTGGGAGAGCGGTCTGTGGGCTTTCTGTCCCTCCATTTTGTTTCTGAGTGTTGGGCTCACCCAACTCTCCCCAAGAGAAATCAGGGGTGAGGGTCCTTTCCAGGAAAGTCTACGGAGGCAACAGTGTGTCTCCAAAGCTCAGGGACTCCCTCAGTGCCTGCTGCCCCTTGCCTTTAGTCTCTGCTTTATCACAAGCATGCCCCCCTCCCCCGTGAGCATCACCTGACAAACCTCACAAGCATCATCTTCCACCGATGTCGGCTTATCTTCCCACAAATTCAGGATTCAATGAGATGGGAGTTGATGAGCTCTTAGTGATTTCGATTCTCACATCAAGATGATGTGTGGCAAATTATATATGCTTATGATTTAGGGTAGAGCACGTTTCAATTTTGTGAATATAAAAATACAATCTAGGCTCTAACTATCTAAACGGAATTGGGAAGAAATTTCTCCTATGCAGAAAAAACAGCTTCAGATGTCATGAATGTGTTAGACACAGATAAGAGCCAAGTTTAAGATAAGTAAAACATTTACTCTGACGGCTGTGAAGTATGCATTTGATTTAGAATCCGGAGTTATCTGTCAGTTGTCTATGAAATCGGCTGCGTTAGAAGAGAAACTAGAGAACTGAAAGCTATTTGTTACTTTTCTTTCTTTTGAAACTCAGTATCTTTCTTAAACCCACCCCTCTTTTGGTTTCAGCTTTTCTCAGAGACCCAGTGAGGTAGTTTATACAGTGCTTGGTAGCATAGAGATTCCATAAACTTGACTACTAATTTAAAGCAACATTTGCATTCTACCTGAAGTGAGTTGATTTATGAATCAGTGTTTGGTTAATGCTCTGAGATCTTCACAGCAGACACAAGATCCAAATACACTGTATTATTGCTTTGCTTTGTCTTTTGTAAAGCACCTGGTACCATGACAATATTCACTAGGCAAATAGCAAATGAAATGAAATATACTTCCTTCTCTATTTTAATAATGTACTATTCATGCATTCCCCCCCCCCCCGCCGGGAACAAAGAATCATTGTAGTAAGTTGCTTCGCCAGTATTAGACTGATATCTTGTTGCAAGCAGAATCAAGAGATAAAATGGCATGCCACAGGAAAACTGATAAAGTTTCTTTTCAAAATAAAAGAGAACAAGGCAATAACACAGATTATGAAACGCCGGGAAATGGTTCAATGGAATTAACACAAATATGAACATAGGTCCCTTGATTTTCTGTCACTATCCTTGCTATAAAGTAGCATCTACATGTCCAGGGCAAGGTTCAAATTAGTTTCTTAATCAATTCTACCTTTTTTTTTTTTTTTAATCTACTGTTCTTCTTTGAATAATCTTGTCCTGGAGAAAGCTGTCAGAGATGTTTAACAGAGCAGAGCCATTTCCAGACATTTCTAGTGGGCATTGAGCTACCAAATATTTTCCTCAAATTATAGAAAATTGCCATTTGTAGAGTCCACATTATACTTAGCTTCTTAATTTAGGATTAAACAACATCTATAACTTATTATTATGACATCCGGAGAGTTTGCAAAACTCTATAATATGAATATTATCTCTCTCTTTAGTCCCCATGGTGTCTCTTTGAAGAAAGTTGTTTTGGTCCCATTTGTAAAGCTTCGCTGATGGCCTAAAGAACCGGTGTATAATTCTAGAGTGAAAAAATTGAGGTCTTCTGCAATGCAATGTTGACATGTTTCACCCAAAATTTACTGCCAGTTGACCAAGGATCCAGATGGTGGTTACCCTTCTGACTACCTCACATATCCTGAGGGACCCAACGGAACATAGAGAAATGACAACTTCATCTCTCATTCCTCTGGCTTTGGCTAAAGACCAAAATGCTATAATAACACAAACCTTGGAAGAATTCAGGCATGGCCATAATCTCCCCACTAGGCTTCCCAGGTAATACTCAGGTAGCGTACAGAATCTTATTTTTAAAACATTCAAGGAGCACGTAGTGGACATTGAGATCTTTTAGTGACCAAATATAGTGGAGCAGCTTAAGGTTTCTGAAAGATCAAGGGAAATGTAATAGAACTTGAACCTTGCATTTAGAATCTTTTTATTTTAAGAAACAGAAGTGAAACGAAGTTCAAAGGCGGCTTTCTAGCAACGTCAACATTAAAGTTGAGCCTTGAAGGATGAAAAAGAGGACATTAGGATCAGATTCCAGAGAAGGTATGCTGGCTAAGGGAATCGTGGGTAAAACAAAGAAGTGGTAAAGGACATAGGGTTTTTAAATATTGACTGGTGTTCTCCAGGGGCCCTAGAGGTACAAATTTTAGAAAAGTTCTCCAAAATTCTACTCTTCCCAGTTATTGGCATTGACGTTATTCCTTCTGGAAGGCTTTCCTCTCACCACCAGTACTGAATTGAATGCCATTTTCCTTTCAGAACTCTCTGCCTTTGTCCCAGTGTAGTTCTTTGTACAAAATATGCATTTACTTGTTCTTATTTGACTTCCTCTCTGTGTTAAGCTCCTTACGGAAGGGACCTTGTCTGGACCACTTTTGTCTTAAAGCCCTGGGCAGCGCTCGGTAGGCACTCAATAATTCTTTTTGGAACTGCATGAATAATGCAAGCTTTTCCTTAAATAAGGACTTGCAAATGTTTGAAATTTTTTCAGAGGCCTTAGATAAAGCTTGGTAATTGTTCTAAAGGCATAAATTAGCATATTAATAAATGTGGCTATATTTTATAATTAAACTACTAAAAATAAAACTTACCCTCAACTGTTTTTTTTTTTTTAATTTTTTTTTTCAACTTTTTTTTTTTTTTTTTTTTTTTTTTGGGACAGAGAGAGACAGAGCATGAACGGGGGAGGGGCAGAGAGAGAGGGAGACACAGAATCGGAAACAGGCTGCAGGCTCCGAGCCATCAGCCCAGAGCCTGACGCGGGGCTCGAACTCCCGGACCGCGAGATCGTGACCTGGCTGAAGTCGGACGCTTAACCGACTGCGCCACCCAGGCGCCCCTACCCTCAACTGTTATAGAGGGAACAGAAAACAATACCAAATGCGTACCTTTTGGATCCAACCAAAGGATTTATCTGCCAATTGCTAAAAGGTCCTCTTTGTAAAAGGAGATTCATCTAGAAGACGACTGGCCAGTGTAAGGGACCACTGGAAGAGTGGGCAGAGCCCTTACAGCCTACTAAGGAAAGTCTATGTTGGAAAGAATTCTCAAGTTGAAGTCAGAGAACTTGGGACCCGGCTCTAGAAATTGCTAGGTGAACCTAGGCGATCCACGTGGTCTCTGATCTTCAATTTCATATCTGTACACTCAGGACCGTAATACCAGTTCTGTTTACCTCAGGAGTTGTGAAGATAAGATAATGTAGAAATGAGATGGTCAACTGCAAAGAATTTGCCTTCTTCTTATCACAATGTTGCAAGAAGTGAGTTGAATTGACCTCCGGAACACTAGGTTGTCTTTTGTCCACTGGTTAAACAGATACTAGACCTTAGGACTTTTGATGTGACATTCAATCCATCGATTGTACTGTGCCGCCCTGTCATAATCTAACAAGGAAAAGAATACAAATCACTAGGAGAGGAATGTAGGGTTGTAAAAGTTTGTCCTTGGCGGGATACTTTATACCTTCTGGAATGTAACACCAAATCCCAGAGTCAGATTCAGCCTCCAGGTAGTTTTCGTGTACAGCTTATCGACAGCTGTGTGAAAACATCCAACGACAGATTCTGGCCACCGTGATGTTGAATGTTGGCAGGACAGATGAGCACTGTTCTCTGGCCCATCTCTCCCCTTCTCTGCTTGTTTTCAGGCTGTCAGGGGTTGGGTCTGGCCAACATGTTGAAAGGCCCGGCCAGTTTTCCTTCAAGGCTGTTCACTCTAGGTTAGAGAGAGGATTGGCGTGGTTACCAATCCTGTATCTACACTGACTGTTCTGACAGCATTTAAACTTGAGAGGGGTTGGTCTCTCCCTGGTGGCCCTTTGTCTTGGTTTATGATGGATTTATTATCTTTGACCTACCAAACCCGGACAGGAGACGATGGGTGTTTGATTTCATATGCCAGGTACCGTTGGCTTTAATTATCTTCTTGAAATCAGTCCAGCACTCAGGGATGAGGGACCAAAGTCTCAAACTGCTCCATAGCTCGGATAGTCTGTAAAACCACAATGTGTATGTATTCTTTAGTTATTCAGTATTTGTCAAGAAAATGACACATTTTGCTGATTTGTGATTTTCTGATAGGCTTCATTTAAAATGATTTTTTTTGGAGATTTGTAATTCTGACAGGGAAATAGCTGTAAAACGTAGAATGTATAACCAGTCAGGGCTGGAACACATGCCATCTAATTTCTCCATCCGCTCTGCTGAGTTTGGGGATATGTAAGTCCTCGTCTTTGCTTGGTGATAGACTAAGTTGGCGGAAAGACTGAAAGAAAGAGGTAGCGGCGGGGGGGGGGCATCAGTTGGATTGTATTTAATAGCATTGAGAGTCAACTTTTTTTTTTTTTTTCAATTTCAAATATTCCTCCCTAAAATTCGGTCCCATTGCTTGGATCCTGTTTAGTGCCCTTTAGCTTGCGGAATAGTTCAGTCAGTTGTGGAGTAAGAGCTTTACAAAAAGCATAGAGCTGTGCACACACACACACACACAACCAGTCTGCCAGCACTTGGTATAGGAAAGGCCCCGGGATAAGAGTAGACCTACCACTCTTGAGTTTATAGAGCAGAGCAGTGGTTTTTAACCTCTCTCCTACTCCTTGGAGAATCTGACAGCAACTACAGACCTCCTCTCTGAGGAAAACCACACCTTCAGTTGCAGGGTATTCATCAACCAACAATGGGCAGGTTGAAGGACTTCTATTCCTTCTGGAGGCACAGATAAGTCAATGTAAATCACAGTGGAACAGGAGGCTCTATGTCTGAGACACATGCAGGTGCTATGGATTACAGAAGAGGAAGTGCTGCACTTTTCATCTGGAAGGAGAACCCTGCTGCCTCACCAATGGTCCAGCATATGCTCGGAGTTGTGTTTGTCAATGGCGGTAGACTTTTCCCGTCTCAGAGTTTTTGTGGTGGTGGTGTGGGGGACGGCAGCAAAATCGATAGGCAGACTGGCGAGAGTTCCGGACTTGGGATTAGAAGCTTAGGCTGTAGTGGTTCTTGGTTCACCACTCTCTAGTTGTACTAAATGGACACATTCCTTAATCTCTTTGTCCCATGATCCAGTCTGTGAAATTAAAATCGAGACATGTGCACCATCAAACTCATGGCCAGGGGAGGGGGGACCTTGTGATGAGAGGGAGTAGGGGGTAGGGTGTATGGTATAGCAAACAGTGAAGTTCTACATAAATTGTAAGGTCCTAGAAACATACTGTGTTGTCATCACCATGCCCACAAATACAGATATTTGAGTTATAGATAAAACTTGGTTGAAAAGGAGACAACCTGTTGCATCCAGGCTTCCTATGGCTCATGGGGACAAGAAAGCACTTACAGGCTGCCACACAGAACTCAACTTCCAGGCTCCCATGGGATACCACCATCTCGATTCTCAAGAACAACGCATCTAAGGAACTGCATTCAAAAGCCCTGATTGTGTTGGCCAGAGAGCCATATTTATAAATTCAGAGAAAATGGTGAGTAAAATAGTTAGAAGCCAGTGGTTTGATCAGTAGACATCCATTCATTTACTTTACTCTCATGTAGGGTTTTCAAAAACCAGGAGACTATAAAAACTTTGTCAGCGTGCCCACCCTTACTCAATTCATCCATCACCTCTTTCTTGATCTCTTACGCTCCAAGGGAGAGGCAGCCTGTGGCTTAGATGGCCTCCAGGCATGGCATCAGGTGGAGAATGTGGGGATCCCGTTCTTGGAGATTGAAGTCCTGGGTGTGAGTCTTGGCCCTACCCCCACTGAGCAGCTCCCAGACAGTGAACTATCCAGTCAATACCCCAGATTCTTCATCAGGAAAGAAGAGAATAACCAGTTTGCTTATCTTATCGGGCTGTTGAAAGCTCTCAGCAAATTTTTTTATAACGTGTAACGAGCCAGCCGTATAAAGAGGTATTATGATTGTGTGAATAAATGTACATGTTTATCAATGAAACGATCCATAGAGAGGAAAAGATCCCACATTATAGGTTTACAGACTGCTTAACTAAGGCAAACATCAGGCTGCATGGCTGCCTAGTTCTGTTTGTGAAGGATGGGTCTAGAAGCTTCTGATCAACATATATCCAGGAGCTCTGCCCTGGCTGCAGAAAGGAAGGCAATCTTCCACTGGTGTTTTTCACATTTCCTGTTTAGCAAAAGGAACTTCACAAGTTTGATTCTCAAGAAGCTATCAAATACATTCTATCTTATGTGGGAACACATACCAAACCCTCCCCCTGCTCCACACTTTTGCCATATGCTCCCTCTCAATTCTTATTGCCGTCCCCCTACTTGCCCTATCTATTCCCTTCCTCCTCCCCCACCCCTCCTATTGGCTGCGTATTTACAGTCCAGAAGTGGCAGCTACCCACACAGATGAATCTGAGTGGATTCATCATGGCACTGTATCCATAGGAACCTGAAAAGAACGAGGCAGGCTCTGCTTTCCAACCCACGTGTTTGCGGTGTGGCCAGACTGGCTGATGAACGAGTTTCGCTCCAGCCATGACACTTAGGAATAGACGGTGCAGAAACTCCCAGGCTTTGATCCAGACACTGGGATGTAAAACAGTGCCCAGCAGGGACCATTAAGGGCAGTTGTAGCTCTCTTCCTATTAACCCCTACCTCTTCCTCCAAGCTGAACATCCCCAGCTCCCAGCCACGCTGGGTATGTTGGTAAACTAGGAAGAGAATCTTTGAACAGGGAGCTTATCCTTTCAGTCAATACTCATCAAACGTGTACTGAATACCAGAGGCTGTGCTAAGGATTAGAAGAAAACCCAAATGAGATATGGTTCCTGTTTTTAAGAAGTTGACAGTCTAGTGAGAAAGACAAACACGTACAGAAATCATTATAATATGTGACAAGTGCTATTTCATGGCTAAGCACTACGGAGTCCATGGGAGGAAGTAGGGAGTTCTGCTTAGGTTTGTGAAGGTCTAAGAGAGGAGGGGAGTTTGGCGTGCACCATGAAAAAGAACTCCTATTCCACGTGGAAGAGACCAGAATGGCATTCACTGCTGGCGTAGGAATTGGCAAGAAGACAGGCAGAGTAGCATGCGGATGTTCAAGGAACGGTGAGTGTCCATATGTGGAATCTGAGAAACACAACAGATGGACATAGGGGAAGAGAAGGAAAAATAAGATAAAAACAGAGAGGGAGACAAACGCTAAGAGACTCTTAAATACAGAGAACAAACTGAGGGTTGCTGAAGGGGAGCTGGTGGGGGGAGGGGATACATGGGGGATGAGTATCAAGAAGGGCACCTGTTGGGATGAGCACTGGGTGTCGTATGTAAGTGATGGATCCCTGGGTTCTACTCCTGAAACCAACACTACATTGTATGTTAACTAACTGGAATTAAATAAATTAAAGAAAAGGAATGGCGAGTGTCTAATATGGCTGGAACACAGTATTTAGTGGGGGCACAAAGGGGCAAATGAGCGGAGAGGTGGGCCTGGGCCAGGTTGTGAAAAAAAACACTGCCAAGGAGACTGGATGCAAAAAGGAGTCAAGAAAGATGTTGTTAAGATACTATTTATCTCGAAAAATTCTAAACCTGCATGCAGTCCACTGCAAGTGCCTATGCTGGTGAGTGATGCCATTAAAATACATCTTTTGAATGCAAACTCTGGGGCAGTGAGAAATGGCCTGCTGGATGAGGACAGGGAGACCAATGGGAGGCAGGGAGGCCCATTAAACAGCCGTTGCGAAGTGGACAAGACTCCAGAGGGTGGGGCAGGATGACAGGAGAGCAGGTGAGTTGGACATAGATTTGGTAGGGCTCCAGGGACTGGTTGGGTAGAATGGTTTGGGGAGGCAGGGATGATGCTAACTCAGTGGATGGGATGGGGAGACAGTGATGTGGAGAACCAATATGGAGATCCCAGGAGGAAGCTCCCAGGGCAATGGAGAGCACAGGACGCCCTTTCCGCTTCAGATAGAAGTTCTCAGCCAGAATTTGCATTCCAACAGTTGGAGTTGGGAAGGCCCATGGCCCACATGGCCCACAGCAGGCCTGTGTCCTGACACAAACATCTAAGATATTTGCAAACAGGTATGTAGCCTTCCCTTCGTTTCACGATCAGAATAAACCATCTCTACTCTTTTAATCCTCCCCTCAAGGGTCTTAAATAACCTAGGCTGATCTGTACCGTCTCCTTTTTCCCACATCCCACCTAGAATGCAAAGCCCCAGGCTAGAGGTGACACATCAATCTTTCTCAAGCTCTACATATAATTACATATTTATATGTGCTGTGCACACTTTATTAAAGATTACTTAATTCCCACATTTAACACTTTATAGTTATTAAATGCCTTTTTCCTGCAAACACTTTACGATTATTCATTGTTTTTCATCTCCTCGCTACATATTTATTTCCGACGATGGGTTTGCCTGCCCTGTGCACAGTTATCAGTGCCTGTCTTTAGAAATCTTTGTAGCAAAACTCTTTTTCTCATGACCCTTAGTACAGGATTGCTGTTTGGATAAAGTTCCAGGGTCGGATTACATTAAGGGAAGAGATTCCTCTGGCAAAAGATAAAATGAAGGAACAGCCACATCCTGTCAGGAGGACACTGGTGGTCCGGCAAGATTTTCTAGGAGGCCCAAGGACTGATTTTGCACTGGAAGGATTGTGCTAGTATCTTGGATAGTTCCTCTGTCAACACAGGGAGAGAATGGCCTGAGAAAGAGGCTGTTTCCTGTCAAGACTTTGCCATCAGAAAGCATTGACTCAACAGTACCCCACCTGACCATTTTAGGCCTTCTGAATATCTGACAGGCAAATGGAAAAGACGAAGGAATTTTAGGAAGTGCTTGACTTGTATTCAAAGATATCCACAGAGATGTTCATTGCCCCCGAGAATCCTTAACTGGACCTGCAGGTTGTTGCTTGGACGACCCTCTTTCTGCCAGCCTCACTCCTTCAAGAAGGCCTCTCTCATGCCCTCAGGGCCATGAGACTCATGGCCCCCGAGGGCCAGAGTCTACAAAGGCACCTGTGACTTGCCATGCTGTTTATTCCTCCACTGGGTCCTGCCACCTCCCTGGACTCTCCCTGCTCCACAAGGCCAGGTTTTCTTGTCGCATCCACCTGGCACTCTGCTGACTCCCTAGCACCTTTCCCCGCTCACCGGGACCCTTCCCTGCCTGTAATCTCTTGATTCTCCTGTCCTTCCCTCTAGCCAGCCTTTGTTAAGTGGAGTTCCTCATCCAAACCACAGTACTCAGGGGCAAATTTTAAAAGTCTCCCAAGGCCAACACATAACTAGTCCTCTTTTAGATGCGTACGAGATAGGTTAATGCATGAGATACAGTGGATCTCTTAGGGCATTGAGGCTTATTTCTGCTGTGGAGGGAAAGAGAGGCTTCGCTTGTGGAATATTTTCCTAGCTTGGAGGTGGAGAAGTTCTAGTTCTCTCAGTCACCCCACCCCCCAACCGAGGACATGTCTCCCAACTATGCTGATGATGTTGGGACTCTCTTCTGATCTACCAAGGGATTAGGTTTTCACCAACTCTTGCCAGAAAAGAGATTCTCAGGGAGTTCTCCCGTGCAAAACCCAGTCCCGAAGCAACGTGTCCAGGATAGCCTATTAAGGCATGGCTCAAATCAGGGTAAGAGGAGGAAAATACTAGAGAAGAAGATAGACTTGTCCTCCTGTAACCTTTAGAGGAAAGCTAGCCTCACTTATTTCAGGGTCTGGCAAGTAGGCAAGGAGTAGGTTTGTCATGTACTTTAAAGGATGCGTGTGTGAAAGGAAGTAATATGCTAGCTGCTGAAGCAGATGATGCCCACAGCCCAGGGACGAAGCAGCATACAAATTTATTTCTTGCCCGTATCACAGGCCGGTGAAGGTACAGGTAGGGGTAGGTCACTGTCACATATAGTTAGTCAGGGACCCAGGCTCCCTCATCTTGGGCCTAGCCCTCCACTCTGTCTCCAGAGCCCTTTCCATTTTGTTGCAAGAGGAGGAAGGAATGAGGATCACACATGGCGAGGTTTCCATGCACCAGGCCTGGAAAAGACACAGAACACCTGGGCTCACATTCCCTTGGCCAGAACTCCGTTCTCTAGCTGCAGCTAACTGCGGGGAGGCTGGAAAATGTAGTCTAGCTGTACATCTGTGAAGAGGAAGAGAGCATGAGTGTCCGTGGTAGCCAAAGTTTAGATGTTTGGGGCCATAGGCTTTGGCTCAAAAGGATAGGAATTACTTGTGTGAATTAGCATGGCTCATGACGGACAAACTTATGAAGAAGTTCACGGTCACTGGAAAGTTGGTTGGAGAACAAACTCCTGCCATCTCTCCTCTGGAGCTCTATAATTGCAGTTCCCAAGCAGCATAGAGAGTCCTCCCACACCCCTGCTCCTACTTTTCCCGTGGTGCAAAATGCTTGGTTCCCATTACTGAGAAAAGAGTGGGTCCCATGGTGCTACCTCTTCTGCAGAAGATACTCTTCATTTTTCCTTCTCCTTTTTTGTGATGGCACGATGGATGCTGAGGTGATCTTGGTGGTGAGCAGACAAGATCTGAGGGCCTCTGCAAGGAGCTCTGCAGATGGGGAAGGCGATCCTGCCCATTGTGGAAATATGCATCTGGGACAAGAATTAGCACAGAGTTCTTTTGTACAAATAGAGAGTAATTCTGCTCAGCTTTATTTTTCAAGTGTAACATTCTGGAATCCTATGATTTGGGCATCGGAAAGGACACTAAAGCCTGTCAGTCTGGTCCTATTGTGTTGTACATGAAGAGGAATAGAGGGTCAAGCTCTGTCTTTAGGGTTGTACAGCCAGTCCTGGCAAAGCACAGTTAGAACCTGGGCCTCCTGAATCGTGGACCTGGGCTCCTCCCACCAATAGAATATCAGGATTTTCATGGCCTTAGAATATATTTACAATAGTTTTGTCCAGTTCCACTGATGTTCTGACCTGTTAAGAGACAGAGAGAAGGAACTGTGGGAGGCAGCAGACAGAGGAGAGCTCTGCTCTCAGCTCTGTGTGGCTTTGGGCAGGTGGATGGGCCTTCGGTTTCTCATACATACACTGAAGAATTTGGATTAGGCCATGGTCTTCAAATCCAATTTCCCATAGGGAGGCCCGGTATATTAACTTTTGTTAGAAGACTCTATGGCTTAATGATTTGAAAACCATTCCTTCCACTGGAGGAAATGGTCTCTGAGTGTCACTGCTTGTCAGAGTTGCAGATTCATAGGCCTTCGGGGTCATGTAGGTGATGTAAGAAGAGGCAGGAATAGGTAATGGATCGTGTCCCCCTCCCTAATACCTATGTTGAAGTACTAACCCCTAGTACCTTAGAACGTGACTGTATTTAGAGATAGGGCCTTTCAAGAGGACACTGAGTTAATAGGAGATCATCAGGGTGGGACCTCATCCAAGAAGACTGGTATTCTTGTAAGATGCAGACACAGAAGAGAGATCATGCGAACCCAAAGAGACAAGGGCAGCCATCCCTAAGCCTCCGAGAGAGGCCTGAAAGAAACCAGTAGTGCTGGCACCTTGATCTGAGACTCCTGGCCTTTGGAACTGTGAGAAAATACATTTGTGTTGTTTCAGCCACCCAGCCTGCGGTACTTTGTGATAGCAGCCCTAGAAGACTAATATAGACTGTGTGTGCTTTTGTGTGGGTAGGTGCTTGTGTGTGTGTGTGTGTGTGTGTGTGTGTGTGTGTGTGTGTGTGTAAAACAAGAGGGAGTGGTAGACACTATGGAAGTTTTGAGCGCGTTTGTCGTGATGGGAAGGCGGGGGGCGCCCTTCAGTTCCTGCTGATTATACGTAGACCCATATGGGGATCTTAACTGCGTTGCCAGATGTTCTAAATTTTTAAGAGAAGTGGACTTTTTAATTGTGCAGTTTCCCAGTCTTTAAGATACTCCACGGCGAACAAAACGGGTCTGTGGGCTGAATCTGACCTGCAGACCACCAGTTGTGACCAGTGACCCCCATGTCCAAGGAAACAATTGAGCACTGACCTCGTAAGGCAGGGTGTGACTAGAGAGCACACATTAAGAGACTGGAATACTGGTGAGGCGCCAGGACACCTGGCTGGCTTTCATGGCCAGACTGTCTTGCTGTTAGACCTGGAGCCAGATCTCAGTTCCCATTCTCGGCAGATGAGGAGACTAAACTAGCCTCTGCCAGCAAAGGTGATTGGAGATTTCAAGTCCGAGTGCCATACTCTGTAAACATCAGGGAATTATGGCCAAGATAATTGCTTTCTGCTTGGCTGTTTCTCTCTAAGAATAAGTGCCTGATGTTCTACAGTCACAGAGAAAGGGATTGAGTGTAATTAAGGATTTGAGTGCAGAGAAGTAGAGAAAATAGGCCCAGGTCTCAGAAAAAGCTGCTCAAAGTGGAAAAAGAAAAACGCAAAGAAAGCAGAGGAGTTGCTCCAAATGAATGTCGTCGCACATATCGGCCCAAAAGGGGAAGCACGGTTTCGTTACGAAAATTCCTTTGCTTTGCATTGAAATGGTCACTGCAGGGTTTTCTTGGCTCCTTTTTTTGGTCAGCATTTCAAGGAGAGAGTATGGTAGACATGGATTAATAAAAGAATTATTGAGGGGCGCCCGGATGGCTCAATCAATGAAGCATCCAACTCTTCCATCTTGGCTCAGGTCATGATCTCGCAGTTTGTGAGATCAAGCCCCATGTCAGGCTCTGGGCTGACAGCCCCGAGCCTGCTTGGAATTTTCTCCCTCACTCTTTGCCCCTCCCCCGATTGTGCGCACCTGCTCTGTAAAAAAAATAAACTTAAAAAAATTAAAAAGAGAAGAATTGTTGAGCCCTTACCATATGCCAGAGACTTTACACATACAGGCATTTCTTACTGTAACGCAAAATAACACTTCCCAGAATATTTTGTCCTCTGCAAAATTTAACCTAAAAATAGGACCAGAGCAGACCTTTCAGATTTCATGCAACTCTGATGAACCAAAACAACCACTGCTATCTGAGGTCACGTGGACTACCTTGGCAGCAGCTGAGTGGCTGCAAGCTGCCAGAAGATATTAAAATGAGGGGCGCCTGGGGGCGCCTGGGTGGCGCAGTCGGTTAAGCGTCCGACTTCAGCCAGGTCACGATCTCGCGGTCAGTGAGTTCGAGCCCCGCGTCGGGCTCTGGGCTGATGGCTCAGAGCCTGGAGCCTGTTTCCGATTCTGTGTCTCCCTCTCTCTCTGCCCCTCCCCCGTTCATGCTCTGTCCCTCTCTGTCCCAAAAATAAATAAAAGTTGAAAAAAAAATTAAAAAAAAAAAAAAAAAGAAAGACTTGTAGAGAATAAAAATTTATCTTCTCCACAACTCTACACCAACAGTTCCTGCTGGTAAGGCAGCAGTGGCCCCTTGGCCCTTCTCCATTCCCACTGAAGGTTATGGTTCTTCTCCTGAGATTCCAGCCCCTCTTGCTCAGGAAAGCCCACCAAGGATATGGGGAAAACCATCATGCGATTTCCACATGGCAACATAAAATTTTAATGTGCAATTATGTGCCATATAGCATGCAGTTTTCACATGTCAGTGACACCAGGCCTCAGTAGCCAATCACTGATGGGGTCATTCAAGCTACGGAAACACACACGTAGAAGAACAGAATGTATTACCCTCACATTCATGTGCATCTGAATTACTTGGAGGGCTTGTTAAAACGGATCACTGGGTTTCATCCCCAGAGTTTCTGGTTCAGTAGGGTCTGGGGTGTCGCCGAAGAATCTGCATTTCTGATCAAGTCCCAGACGATACTGATGTCGCTGGCCTGGGAACGACATTTGAGAACTACTAAACCTCAGGAAATGGCTAATTGGCAAGATTTTGTGATTTACCAAGATTTCTGCAGGAATGGGCCCTAAGGGGAGCCTCAATCTTGGGCCTCATGAGACTAGTATGCTGGAGAAATTGACCTTTGATGATCTATAAACACTTAAGAATGTGCTGGGGTTGGAGCACCTGGATGGCTCAGTCAGTTAAGTGTCTGGCTTTGGCTCAGGTCATGATGTTACAGTTGGTGGGTTTGAGCCCCACATGGGACTCTCTGCTGTCACTGAAGAGCCTGCCTCAGGTCGTCTGTCTCCCTCCCTCTGCACATGTGTGCTCTCGCTCTCCAAAGTAAATAAACATTTAAAAAAAAAAAAGAGAAAGTGCTGGAGTTGGTTTTTGTACCTGAGGAGTCTGTACGCCCACCTGGGGACATACTGTGTGGTCTCCTATTTTCTAAGACACCTCCCAAGTTTTTGGTATCATTTGCTATTTAAGAACTTACCTCTAGTGGCTGTCTGTTACAGTCCCACCATCCAGTGCATAACCTTCTTGCTAAGGCAGCTGACAGGCCACGGCCTAGGATTCGAACCCGGGCACTCTCATTCTAGCACCCATGTCCTTCCCCATCCAGCTGCACTGCCCCCTGAAGAGTTTCCCGATGGGAGCCAAGTGCGGAGGTAGGGGGGAGTCTACTGTGACATGCTCATGTTCCTATTTTGTGTGGGTTGTTTCAGGGCCACGCAAGACAAGGTATCAAAGTTGTGGCTGAATAGAAAGCCCAACTGTGAGAACTGCTCTGAACGCCTATCAAATCCCTTGATAATTGACTTGCTTTGTTTTTGAGGATTTAAGATTTGTGGCGAAGGTGGTGTGGTATCCTCACAGAAATGAGAACTTTGTCTCTGTGTAGCCATGAAAAACTCCCAATTGCAGAAAGTTGTAGTTGATTGCTGCATTAGTGTTGTGAGGTTATAGACTGAATTAAAAATGGGGAGAAAAGTATGGACTCTTCTTAAATGCCTCTTAACATTTCGGGAGATATGCCCCCTGCCCCGAGAGCATGACGTGACAGAAATCCGTGGGTTATTCACGGATTGTGTGATATTGGGAAATTTATCAGACTAGTCAAAGCCTCCATTTCCTCTTCTATTCAAGTGGTCTAATATTTATTTCACTAGATTATCATGAGGACAAAATGGCCACCAGTAATGCACATAGACTTTTGACCTCCACAGCGTCCTGAGGCATAGACTAGCTCGCTCTTTGGTTTCCCTGTGGTATTATAGTGGATCCAAGGAGCATCCTAGCAAATGCATTGTATTCAACCTTGCACTTGCTCTGTAAGGGCCAGAAACCAGGCAGCAACCTCACCTCAAGACAGAAGTGGAGGCCTGCTGAAAATTGACTTGGCTGAGACATCTGGTTCAAAGCGTCATGAAGCTAGCAGTTTTCCCTAACTTTATTCTAACATTTATACAAAGACATGGAAAAAAAAAGACAACACTGAAAAGACAACATTGGAACCACCAAATTCCAAAATTTTAAAGTAACTGATGATAATTACAAGGCAGATGGAGACGACCAAGAATAACCAGTGTCTCTTTCAGCTTATGTCATACGTCTACTTTGCCTCCATGATTTGGAGAGGTGGTGCCTGTATCAAACAGAAAACTTCCTGGTGCCATGAGGAAAGCAGAGTGCCTCTCTTTCTGTTTCTCTCTCTCCTTCCTCCCACCACCACCTGTCCCTCTGTCTCTTATCCCCACTTAGGTTTCCGTCTTGTTAGAATTTTGGCCAACATCCCAAATTTCAGCAAAGAAGTGTCCAGGAAATAATGGAGTGTTGGCAATGGCCCGAGACCTGTGGATGACATACTCTAGGTGATCCCAAACAGTCACACTCTTGAATAATCCTGTCCCCTTGAATGTGGGCAGTACTTGTGACTGGCTCTAAGACAGCGGAGTACGGCAAAGGCGATAGAGGTCACCGCTGTGAGGATATTACAGAGCAAGAGTCTCCTGCTGGCCTTGAAGAAGGAAGTCGCCATGTTGTGAGAAAGCCTGAGAAAGGCCACATACAAGGACCTGCGGAGCAGCCCCCTGTGGACAAATGGGGAGCAAGTGTGGCCGCAGTCCCAGTTACCTAGAGCAGAATACAGTCCACAACCCTGTGAGCTTGGAAAAGGGCCCCAACGTCCAGAAAGAAATGCAGCTCACCAACACTCTGATTCCAGCTTGGGAGGCCCTGAGCACAGGACACGGGCAAGCCGGGCCCAGACTTCCAACCCAGGGAAACTGAAGTAATAAATGTATGTTGTTTTGAGTTGCTGAGTGTGTGGTTGTGTAGTGCAAGAGGAGTAATAGAGTGAGTTACAGTCTCTGTAAAGTAGGCATTGTGTGGGGAATAAAGAAGCAGCCTGGGAGGAGAGCATGCTGGGAATCAGAGCGATTAAGTGGGTCCTCAGAAACCAGCAGCCAGATAGTGGAGGTCAGAGGAAGGTGCCACCTCAAGATGACAGAGGTAAAGTCTGTGGGAAGTGGAACTTTGCCTGGGAGCTGTAAATATGAAAACCTGTCCTGCAACTGTAAATCTGATAAGGAGATTCCATTACACTGCATGTGACCCAATGGGGGTGGGGGTGGGGGTGGGAAGGGAAAGAAAATCAACTTTTCATACACTTACCAGGAAATGTCTAGAAATATGAAGAAGGTTTAAAAATCTTAATGGGAGACTCATTTAAATGGAGACTTATTCAGAATTTGACAAAATAATTATAAGTTATTCAGAACAATGATCACTTCAGAGGAGCTGATAAACTTTTTGAAAAAGCCTAATGAGGAAGGCTTTGTCTTAGCAGAAAATAAAACATCTCAAAACTCTAATAACTGTAATAGGCAGCCAGATGATGGAACAGAAGTCCAGAAGAGACCCAAGGATAAGTATGTGTAGACCCTTGTGCATTTATTTTGTTTTGGGATAGGAGACACATTTTATTTCTAATCACTGGGGGAAGGCTGAGTCGTTTATAAACGCTATTGGGGGAAATGACCAACCCATTGGGGCAGACTATATCACTACCGCACGTAAAAATAAATTCTGATTAATTCACATTTGACTGTAAAAATGAGAATTTATAGGTTAAATAAAATATGGGTCAATATTTTGCGTGTCTTTAGGGGGTAGAAAAGGCACGTCCAAGTGGGATACCAAAGCTAAGAATCATCAAAGAAAGGATTGTTACAGTGGATCACACAAAGAGAAATTCTGTAGAGTATAAAATTACTCACAAAAAACTTGAAAGAAAAACAAACAGAGAAGAAATATGTAACACAAATGCCAGGTATTGTTAAGCTTTCAGCTTTTATAAGTCAATAAGAAAAAGATAAACAACAAATTGGAAAAGTGGGGCAAGGCTGGAAGGAGCCTTGTTTGCTTTGTCCCATGTGCCGTTTTTTTCCTTCCAGAAATCTTGATCTCTCAGGCTTCTGGGAGCAGCAATGTGAGGCGTACTACAATGATGGCCATTGTGACATATTTTGGGGGAGATGTGCAGTATTCATCTTTCCGCCAAGGTTCTTTTTCTTCCCCGTCACCCAGCAATTTCCAGTAAGTGATCAGACCTTCCTTTTATTAAATAATATCATCAAGTGGAGATTTTATACCCCCTCACACTTTCACCCTAAAGAATGCATCCATTATTAATGCCTGTTTTATTAAAAACATTTTTTTCCAAAATGGATACGGCTTTATTTTTTTATGTTTGTGAAGGCAGTTCATGCTTCTTGTGAAAACATTCATGCTGTTCAGAAAAACGTTTGGAAGACAGTAAAAATATGTTAATCTTGCTGCCCAAAGATAACTTATATTTTCTCCATGTGAGTGTGTGCATACATTGATGCACATTCACTCACACAAGCAAGTGTTGATTTATATTTTTACAAAAATGAGATCATACTTTTTCCCAGTTCAACTATACATCATGAACATCTTTCCATGTTAACACATGTAGATCTACATAATTTTAAAAGGATTCAGATTATTCTTCAAAATGAATGTGCTATAATTAACCACTCTCCTGATAAAATTTAAGATTTTTTTCTTTACCATTATAAAGAACTCTGTAATTGATTCCTTATGCATATATTTGGCCATGGGTCTAGTTATTTCCTAAGAATAAATTCCTAGAACAGAGATAACCAGTCAGCTGTCCTAAGGGAAGAAAGAGCCAGACAAGATGACCTGATGCAGTAAGCTACAGTATTTGAGGAAGAGAAAAGATTGTGAGTTTATCACAGTCCCTATCGCTTGAATCTGTGCCCAGCCCAGCCCTATGGATACATGTCTGAGTTCCAGTGAGAGAGAAGATACAAGCAACACGGCTTCCAAAGCCTTCTAACAGGGGGGGTCAGGGAAGGAGGAGAGGACAGAGTGGCTTCCTCCTGCTCTGCTTCAGGCTGAGATGGAACACTGCAGAGGTGCTGGGCTTGGCAATGTGAGCAGGGGGTACCCCTCCGAGGAAGTGTATGCAAATCTGAGAATCCCACTGGGACCTCCAGAAACACCGAACAGGGCATTTTCAGAGACTGGTGGGAGCAGGGGCCAATGAGGTTTGAGTTGTTAGTATTGCTTGATCCTGTCTACACCCAGTGGCAGGTGAGGCTAGGAGCAACATGTGGGTCCAAACCAACTCTGTGTGTTGACTACCTCAAGATACTGAACACATACTCTGTTTTTAAGCACATAACCAGGGCTTGCCCGATCGATAGTTTTAGAGTCTAAATTTTTTAAGGTTTATTTTTGAGAGAGAGACAGAGAGACCATGGGAACAGGGGAGGGGCAGAGAGGGAGCGGGAGACACAGAATCCGAAGCAGGCTCCAGGCTCCAAGCTGTCAGCACAGAGCCCGACTCAGGGCTCGAACCCACGAACTGTGAGATCACGACCTGAGCGGAAGTCGGACGCTCAACCGACTGAGGCACCCAGGCGTCCCTGTAGTTTTATAGTCTAGGAGTAGTACCTTGGGGCTTGTTCTTTCCCACCTGCTGGGAGGTGGGAAAGAACACCTCCCACCTCCCATGGGAGAAGTACTCATGGCGGAGGTAAGGTCTCTGGGATTCTATTGACAGTCATTTGCCACCCCAGCTATGCAGGATTCAAATTTTTTCACGTCTATTTAAAATCCAATAGGAGATGGGTTCTCTCAAACAAAGCCTTCAAGTAACTGATAATTATATAGAGATCACATCTTTTATCTTTATCCTCTATTTCTTAGAACAGTGCCTTTCCACAATTCAAAAAAGTTAAACCATGAGCAAGAACCCAAACTCCAAAGTAAGAGAATGGCAGGCAGTGTTTGTTATCACCCAATACTCATCCCCCTTCCTGCCCACTCGTTTTCACTGACAGAAGTCTAGTTTATACAGGAGCTAGCTAGAGACCCACGGGTTCAGCCCCTTTCCCAGTCCCAAAATATAAACCATGATTACTCAAGACCAGCCACAATAATCTCATTTTGCTCGGCCTTTGGCTGAAGGATAGCACACGACCCTGTTTTGACTAGTGAGATGTAAGGGGGAGTCTACTGAAATAAGTTCAGTTTCCCAAATGAAAAGGTAACGTCTCCCCACAAGCTGTTTTTCTCCTGCTTTTTCTACTTTCCTAAAACGGGGAGATCGTGCCTTGAAGTGCAGTGACCACCAGATGATAAGGGTGAGGGTGCTAAGACGCTAGATCAGCAAAATGGAGGGTGCCTGGGTCCCTGAGGGCAACGTGAGCAACCGAACCCCTCTAGCAATCGCTGGTCTTCATTCTTACTGTTAAGTAATAAAGGTGAATTCCTACTTAAAAAAAATTTTTTTTTAATGTTTATTTATTTCTGAGGCAGAGAGAGACAGAGCATGAGTGAGGGAGGGGCAGAGAGAGAGGGAGACACAGAACCAGAAGCAGGCTCCAGGCTCTGAGCTGTCAGCACAGAGCCCGACACGGGGCTCAAAATCACCAACCATGAGATCATGACGTGAGCCGAAGTCGGTCTGTCAACCAACTGAGCCACCCAGGTGCCCCATGAATTCCTACTTTTAAAGGCTATACTAAGTTTGATTTTTGCTTACACCACCAAAAACATTCCTAAGTGGTACACAGAATAAATAGAACAAGAGTGACTTAATTATCCAGGGCAATGAACTCTTGAGCCAGATTGCCTGGGTTTAAGTCTAAGCTCTTCTATGTGCTAGTTTTGTGACTTTGGTTGGGTTCAACTTTCGGCACCTCAGTTTCTCTATATGTAATATGGAGGAGCTAATAGCTATTACTTCCTAGGTTGTGTGTGGTAGTCTGGAAGAAGTAACAAACATCAGCTTGACTGTTTTTGTGGGGTCTGTCAATATATAGGTGTCCAAAGTTAGAAAATTGTGCTTAGATTATTTTTAATCAAAGAATGCAGGGATGCCTGGATGGCTCAGTGGTTGAGCTTCCAACTCTTGGTATTGGCTCAGGTCATGACCTCACGGTTGTGAAATCGAGCCCCGTGTCCAGCTCTGCACTGACAACACAGAGCCTGCTTGGGATTCTCTCTCCCTCCCTGCTCCTCCCCTCCTCACACTCTCTCAAAATGAATAAACTTTAAAAAAAGCACAAAACCTCTGGTAACACCTTAAGTACACTTGGACTGAGAGATGGTTTGTAAGTTTTTTTCAACTCTTCTCATATTTATTATGGCCAAATGTAAAAATCATGAGTCTCAAAGATGGTCTGGAATAGATGTTTGGGATTTTCCAGTCTCATTAAACCAAAGAGCAGAGTTATTCCACATGTAAGTCCTAGCCTTAATCTGCTCTAAGGAGTGGAACCTGGTTGTTTAGCAGCTATAGTTCTAAGTTCATATTTATGTGGTCACCTTTTTTCCCCCCTCAATGTAGTGTTCCTTCTTAAGTTTCTTTTTCCCCCCGAAACTTCTTTAACTCTGAGTTGGCATTTCTGCCTCTTTGTTTCTTTGGGTTATAGCTTTTAAAAAAGAGTAATCATCAAACAACAGAAATGCAAAGGAAGTAGGGAAGAGGTCTTTGCTCTCCTGCTGTTTTTAGTTTTGTACATCGGGACATGAGGTCACCTGATGTTCTGCTTCTACAGGTGGGTTTATTAAGCAGGAGCCGTTGGACATTTATATCTCAGTTGACCAAAAAACTCAGAGGTCTTCCCATGCCATTTCTGATGAGCAGGTGGTTACCTGAAGAGAACAAGGCAAAGACCTATTTAAATTTGGTGCTCATGAGAACCCTTGGAATTGTCTCTTATGGGGGTATCCAGGCTTCTGACTCTAAGGGAGTTGTGCTTGTCTGCTAAGTTATCCAACGACAATGGAGTGCTAAGACGTAAAGCCAGCATTCTCTATGGGATAGCGTCCTTTCTGACTCAAAGGAGAAAGATAGATCAGAGTTTTGGCACAGCTGGTAAAATGGTATTAACCATAGACCGACTCCTCCGGGCTGCTAATCACAGCTTGGACGTCATTTGCCTCAGGACCAACAAGGATTCATTAAGCCCCCATGTGGTACATGCCATTGGATTAAGAACTCAGATAATGCTGAGGCTCTGAACGTGGACTTCAATCTTACACTTTTGCTTGAGGTAATAAAACACTCATAATAACATTCCATGGAGATTCATGACTCCTCTCTGCCTTCTAATTTCCTAATACTCTCATGATGACTCAGGAAAGCTTCATTTCAGTGAGCCAACATTAGGGATCTATCCCATCCTCTGGCAACGGAGGCTCAAGGTCTGATGAACTAGGGAAGAAGAATTTCAAAGTAGTAAAACCACCTCAGTTTTTAGTCCAACCCCCTGAAATCAGACCTTTATAGACACAATCGTAGCATGTGAGAATCAGAAGGTTATTTAATGAACATTTTGGCCCAAAGTTCTCCAACTTTCACGTCCATTGGGATCACTTGGAAGGCATGTCAAGACACAGGTGAAAGTGCATAGTTTCTGATTCGGTACATCTGGGGTGGGGCCCAAGAATTTGCATTGCTAACATGTTCCCAGGTACGGTTAATACTTCTGGTCCCCTGTACCACACCTTGAGAACCACTGATTTAGACAACCCCTGCCCTTCACAATTAAGGAAGCTGGAAAGGAGAATTGGGGGGGGGGGGGGACTGTTCAAGGTAATTGAGGAAATGGAAGAATGAGAACCGAATTCATTTCTCTCGTTTCGGGTTTTTGGCTTTTCTTTCCATTCTACCATTGATGCCACAGATTAAATGCGTTCATAATAATTGCTTCAGAACAAAAGGACAGTAGAGCTCACAAGTCTTAGCTTTCCCATCAGGTAACGGATGGACATTGGGAAGCCATGCGACCTCTTTATGGTCTCAGTTTCTGTAAAATAAAATAATAGAAGTATAGGACCTGCCTCATAGACTAGTTGTAAGGATTAAAATAGACTACCTTTGGGGCGCCTGGGTGGCACAGTCGGTTAAGCGTCCGACTTCAGCCAGGTCACGATCTCGCGGTCCGGGAGTTCGAGCCACGCATCGGGCTCTGGGCTGATGGCTCAGAGCCTGGAGCCTGTTTCCGATTCTGTGTCTCCCTCTCTCTCTGCCCCTCCCCTGTTCATGCTCTGTCTCTCTCTGTCCCAAAAATAAATAAACGTTGAAAAAAAAAAATAGACTACCTTTGTAAAGTCCTTAGAATCATGCCTTGCCAACTGCTAGAGTTATTACTATTATTATTTCTTATTAACTTGGAAATAGTTTATATTCCCAATGTTCACTTTATCTGGTCAAACTGCTTGGTCCAAGAATGGTAAAGGCGACCAAAAGGAAAACTTCAGAATTTGTTAGTCCCAAAGACGGTGCTTCAAAATAGCTAGATTGTAGAGTTTAGGTGTTAGATCTTCTAAGTTATCTCCTCTATCCCTGTCTTCCTATGTGGGGAATGGAAAAGTTAGAAACTTTTATACCTAGTTAGCAACCTGCCAGTTTGAGAGCTCAGTTTAATTCCATTCATTGCTTTCTTGATCTACACCATCTTTTTGCATGTGGCATTGTCGTGTCCCCTTACAGATTTTTCTCTTTCCTACTGGTAGGGATTCAGCTCAGCCATACAGTTGACAACGGACCACCACTTTCATCTCATTTTTTCTTGGCTCTGAACGTTTTTCTGGAACCCTTTTTTTGTTATTGTTCCTGCATGCAGTCAAACGAGAGGACCTCATTTCTATCACGTTCTAACAATGCTCGGACAAGTATTTGAACTCACCCAGCTTACTCTACACTTTCTTGCCTAGTCTTCCTTGTGTGGAGAGGAGTCAAAGCCATGAAAATCAAGTATTACTCAGCTTAAAAATAGGGACTCATTTAAAGTATCTAAATTGCAACTTGGACAGCAAAAGGTTAATAGCGCATTGAAAAAAAAAATTCCAGCAGTCCACAAATCTAAGCATAATTATGTATGAACATGAGGCTTTTATTGCTGTCAAAATTAATCACTTTTCAACTTCCAGCTGTTCAAACCCTTCTGGCAGTTCTCCAAGCAATTCCCCTCCAGTTACTTTTCCTTCAATGAAATTCTGGTGCGGTTCACAGGCTCCTGTTACATAAGCAGCAATTTAAAAATGGACTTCTCGGGGGTTTCTTCCTGTCTTTTTTTGGTCTTTGCTTGAAACTAGCAAAGGACAGAAAATGAAGTTTGCTTCTCTTACGCTTTCAGCTCAACTTTGACTTAAGCTTCAGGCCTATAAGACAAGCAATAGGGGATTAAAGCGTTAGTGTTTATTATAAAGCACTTTCTCTGTGTGTAGTGATTTGTAGTAATTTTTATTAGCCATTTCTCTCAACTGTCCTCGGAGGTCAGTGAACGTTGTTATATTTGCTCTCTGCAGCCCCCCTCCTCCCCCCACTTTTCTTTCCCCCACAGCAACTCTGCAGGAAATGTCGTTTACAAACCTTCGGTGGTAGGTTTAGTCCCTATGTGATGCTACTGTGAATTTCTAGGACAGTGGTAACACTTGGTCCTCCTTTAAGTGTACAGGTTTGTCATGGTAAGAATGATCCTGCAAAGTGAAGCCACCTGAAGTGTCTGCAGCTGCCCAGCTTCCTGGACGCTCCAGTGGTGGACCCCACCTGCTGATTCCAGAAGCAGCTGCAGAGAAGCCCGTTGAGCAGTGAAGCACAAAGGCTCACGGCAGGCTAAGGCCACTGGGCCGAGTATGGATCCTCAGAGATTCAGAAATGGTCCCAGAACACGATTTTGGTTTATGAATGGAAAGGAGTCCACATCTTTGCATTCCCTTGGCACAGAACTGAGTGCTTGCACACACGGATGTTGCATTGGAATTACCGTCTTTCAGAATCCCAGAAAGGAAACGTGGGAAGAATCGATCTTTTGTCCTTTTTCAGAGCTGTCCAGGAGATGAAATGAGAAGTGAACCTTTGCTCTACAGGGACTGGCGATTCTGAGCCCTCTCACCTTCCCTGTGGTATCAGGGCACACGCCCTTCATCATTGGAGTTCACTCAGCCAGGGTCACTTCCCTGTCTTGTCTCTCCCAATTCCGTCTGATGGTGCCTGCTGTGTTTGAGTCTGGGCTGGAGAGCACCTTCTCTGGTCACTCCTGTGGGTCTCTGAGCCTTCTTCCTCACTCATGCTGTATCGTGCTGTTGCTGTGTGTTAAATGCAGTAATGAGCTTAATGAGCACATGTCTCCAGTTGGCAGTCTCTAATTTCTGCTCTCATCCTCTACTTCCATGCAAAATTAACGTATTTCCAGGTGCTCATTTCTTTCTGAGCTTTTCTACCTATTAGTAGCAGCTGGCATGAGATCGATGACGGGTCAAGGGGTAGGAAGAGGGCTTTGTGGCAGAGATAAGAGTATTGAGGTCTTGTATGTCCAAGAAAAATAAGAACGCAGCGAACACCTTGTAGTGCTTCCATTTTGCCATGAACATGCAGTTCTATGGTGTGTGGTTGGCAAGAGAGACTGCAGGTGAAGGCGAAATCTTCATTCCACCATCATCACGCACACTCTAAAGTGACTTGTCATTAACAACTTGGACTCTGACAACCTGAGCCAGCCACGGTTTAGGATACTGAGCAAGATTCTCTGTCCAAATAGAAGTCTTGCTCGTCAGTGGCCCAGGGAGTCAATGGTGTGAATTTACTAGAGCACTATTCCCCTCAGGCTGCCCTGGTTGAAGATCGCTGCTGGTCAAATCATATCCATGCTCAGGGAAATAGCTCCAGGCCTGGGCACCTTTGCAGGAATTTGGAGAAGGGACAGATTCATTGAGAAGTAATCAGGTTCTCTGTACTGCAGTGAGAAATTTGTCAATCCCTCCCTCATTCCTTCGTAAATTAGATACCTCGTTAGTTTGTTCTACTAAGATGCAGTTGATTTACTCCAACCAGTGTCATTTGGAGAAATCTTCCTGAGCTTGGCTTGATGGCCTAGAGAGGACTGAATCAGGATTAAGAGCGGCTTGGACTTGGGGTGCCTGGGTGACTCAGTTGGTTAAGCGTCCACCTTCAGCACAGCACAAACTCAGTTTGTGGGTTCAAGCCCCATGTTGTGTTGGGCTCTGTGCTGACAGCTCAGAGCCTGGAGCCTGCTTCAGATTCTGTGTGTCTCTTTCTCTGCCCCTCCCCTGCTAATGATTTATCTCTCTGTCTCTCAAAAACATTTAAAAAAATAGACAAGAAAAAAAGAGTGGCTTAGACTTGACACCCAGAGGCCAAGACTCCTCCATTGGGAAGCTGCCAAGATGTCCAAGAGACAAGATGGAGGTCATGTTGGCCTATCCAAGGCCAGGAAGCACTGGTTACAAAGTTTTGCCCTTCTCTTCATTATTAACATAACTTCTCTTTGCAGGGCATTTCTTAGAAATTGCCACATGCATAGTCTTTCTTAATTGACTTATATACCATATTCGTATATACCATAAATATTTCCAACACAAATATTTTGCATGTATTTTATTTGCTTGTTTTCTTAGTTTGATAATCCATGGGTGGTTTGGCCAAACTTGGTGTCCCTTAGACCTTTAGATTCTAGGATTCTAACTCCCAACATCTCACCAACTCTACCTGCTGGTAATTAAAAACAAATATATAGGCAATCAACAAGTTGGGGAGAAAAAGTTCTGCTTGGAGTTAGAGTCATTTTGCATTTGGCAAAATACAGTTACACTAATTTATATTGCTCTTATTCCATCTGCTTTCTGGTTTAAAATGTCCTGGATTGCTCCAGACTCTGTATATGCAATAGTTTCCATTTACAAAATTTTCCTGCCTAATCCATTTTATTTTCCTGAGAGCTTTTAAAAAATGATATTGGTTAGTTTCAAATTTGCAGAGTTCAGTTTTATGTGTTGATTCCTGGTCTTTTAAATGGGTGATACAGCCTAAAGATATAACCAAAGGAAACTTTTAGAGCTAAAATGTTTGTGCCAGGAGCTCAGTGCAAGTTATGCCAACCAATGGATGGCTTGGAGCAGCTGGTCTTTGTAGAGGCAGAACTCATGCATTCTCAAGTTCTTCTAGGGCCTAGAATTTTCTATCACCACTCTCTGGTTTGCTTAAATGCATGCTGCCTTAGTGGAACTGCCTTTTTTTTTTTCTCCCAGATCCACGGACGCATGAATACATTTTTTCTTCACTATTCAATTATGGAAGAGGAGTAGAAATGAGTAAAACTGTTGAAGATAACAGGATAACAGTACTGCATTAAAAAAATTGTGTTTGATGTCTTGACACTGCTTCACAGTGCAAGTGTCAGAAAACTCTTGGATTGTGGGAGCTGGTGAGAGGGAGGTAACCGTCTACCAGAATCTGGTACTTCTCCTGTCTGTGTATTTGCTGGCAGTTACACTTACACACTTCCGTTTACAGCCCTGGGGAGGGCGGGGTGGGATGGGAAGCCCAGAGTAAAGGGACTCGTCCATTCCAGCCTTATTGCCGAGTCTCAAGTGGTAAATAGGGTTGTTCTGAAGACAAATTGGCAAGGCTCTTGTCATGGTGATAGGCATTGTTTAAAAGGCAAATGATTTGAATTTGTTTTGTCTGGAAACGTTCGCAAGGATTTTGTTTTGCCTCTTTGAGCACATTATTTAGTTTACTGTTATCCTCCAAAACTGCCTTCAGATAAATTATAACAGTACCTTACATTTGAATGTTACTTTCTTTGTCCACATACATTTCGGAGTAGTTATCTCATTCAATACTCAAATACTCCTGTGTGCATGACTTAATTGGAACTGGGAAGGAAACTGTGATTTTGTTGATGTGGGCATATAAATTAAGAGAAAAATAACCAGGGTCCTATGTCCAGTTGGTGGCAAAGTCAAAATCTCCTGACGCCTACTACAGTGATCTTTGTACCAGAGAAGGCAATATTTAATGATACTCATTATCTGTTGATGTTCTTTCTAAGGATAGTTCCATCTGTGGTTAGTGAAAGGGGTACAACTGAGCTTTCCTAAGAGGACACTCTCGTGTAGGTTGTTGTTCAGTTTGTTGGAATGGCATCTGTGTGCAACAGCATGTCATGACAGGCTATTTTTACCTTTCCTGCTGGAGTTTTTGGGTACTCCACAGCCTTTGCCCGAGCGCTATATAGGACCCATTTCTGGAGCTTTCTGCTGGTCTGCCCAGGGCACTCAGGTTCCAGAGGTATCTGGCTACTTTGAGCTGCATGAAGTTGTGCTTAGGCACCTGGGAAGGGCAACTTTGGCTTTGCAACATGTACCTGCCCTAACGCTCTCCTCTGGTTACTGCTGTTCTCTCTCCTTTGAGCTCATCTCTTGCGGGGGTGTTCAGGGATGGACATTATTCTGCAACTGATAGTTTGGCTTCATTCCAGGAACTTTTGGTGTTGTGGTCTTATTGGCGGACATTCTGAAAGCTTCAGAGAGAAGGCTGATTTAACTGGTCTAGAGTGACCGTGGAATATCTGAGTTTTGCTGATGTGAAATCTCTCTGCTTTTGATTCTGGTGAGGAGCTTGATGGAGGATTGACATTACCATCACCCAAAAAGCATGCTGGTTTTCTTAAAAGGGCAAAGATAGAAGATACCATCGTTAGCTTGTCGACAACTTGCACATTTTATTCTCCCCAGCTTCCCAACTGCTAGAGCTTAATAACGATGCCCAACAACATCTACTCTTTTCTTGGAATTTAAGCTTGTTAATGGACGTACATGACTTTTTGGAAAGAGCTCATACTCTTGGTTTTTAGAAATGTGACCTGGTTCTTTGTTTAGGTCAAGGATGACCTTTGTTCCCTCTGCATATTTTCCAAGCTTCGGGCAGAATTTGTAACCAGGTATGACTTGTCTTTCGCTCTGTTCAGTCTCCACTTGAGAGCCTTCTCCACTTTCTAGATTTTTTCCCTTTCCCATCATGGGCCTTGTACCTCCCACCTGCTCACTAGTGTTGTTGTGCAGCCCCAGCTTGGTCTGCCTTTGATAGCATCTTTGGATTATTACTAGACTGACTCCTCCCTCAAAATTCACCTCTTGGCAGCCCTTCTCTTTCTGTTAATGGCAAACCATAACCTCCCTTAAAAAAAAAAAATAGCCATTTTAATTGCCACTATCATCACTAACACATCACCATTCCTCCTAACATGTACTGGGCCAAGCCCTGAGGATAAAAAGAATTTCCACGTTGTCATAGAGAAATTATAGAAATAGGAGGACTTAGCCCAATGGTATTTTTGGTAGACCAATGGGGATATTCAGAAGAGGAAGAAACCCGTAAAAATCATAGGACATCAATGGGGTCTACAAAAGCCTACCCCATACCTCTTCTCTCTCGCACCTTTCCTACTGAAGACCCTATAGTCATTGATAGACAATAAACCACATGGAATCAACTTGTAAGTGGGCCTATCCATTGCTGGAGGGATTCGATGGCTGTTGCTAGAGCTCATTCTAAATCACTTTTGTTGAGCCCAGAGCAAAGCGGAAGTGATGTACAGGAGCATCAGACCAGAGCTCCTGCCAAACAGAGGCAGGATACAACAAGACACACAAAAGCAAAAGTCTTCCTGTTTCTGTAACATTTCCAGCTGGAAAACAAATCAGAGCCACACATTCCAGCTATGCTTAGGAAACACTCAAATATCCAACTAGTAATCATCTAGGTATGCTAACTGCAGTGCAAAATAATTCTGGGGTTGCCAGTGCCCTATGCTTTGTAGGCTTCCAATTAACTCTTTTCTCCAAGGGCCAATTATTAGGCAAATTCAGCATTTCTATCTCCCATCCCCATCTTTTCAGAGAAAGGTTGTTACACACCAGAATGTCTGACCATTACATTAAGCCATTAAGCCATTAAAACGTAGATGTTGGAAGAATTTAGCCATTGAAACATAAAGACTTCAGATTTATGAATGTAGAATTTCATTTAATGCTTAAGAGTTAGAAGAAACCCAAGAGCAGGGTGACCATACATTTAATTAGGGTACCCTTGTCTCAGTAGTAATTAATGTTGCCTTTCTTCTCCCAAACATGACCAGTTTGGACCTCAAGTTATATGGTTATTTTGCCTGAAATGTTATCCAGTCCAGCTTTTAGTTTGCTTCCAATTTAATACAGAATTTACTTTTGTGCTTTTTCCCTTTTCCAAACAAGCAGTGGAGGGCTCACTACTTGGCAAGGAAACTCTAAGGACTTCTTGGTTCTGCATCAGAATCTTCCTTCTCCTAGCCTGCACTCTTTGTCATTCAACAGTATAGACCAAGTTTCTTCTTTCTTCCATAAAATATTTTTCATGTTGGTAAACTGAGTGTGATTTTGCACTGATGCATCTGAAAGACAAAAGCAAGAATTCTGTTTGGTTTCCATCCAGGGGTTCTAGGATTAGAACCCAACACATTTGTTTGGGGACGGTGGATAAAAGATAATTCAGAAGTTACTAACAAAGTAACCATGCCAGCATCCTGTAGTGACAATTTCTTTATAATTTATTTTATGAATGCAGGTGAATGATAGTATTTCTACAACTTTATAGGCAGGAAACAAGCATAACATGAAGAAACAAGGCTTTATTTTTATTCATTAATGTTTATTTATTTTTGAGAGAGAGAGAGAGAGAGAGAGAGAGAGAGAGAGAGAGGTGGACAGAGATAGAGGGAGACACAGAATCCAAAGTAGGCTCCAGGCTTTGAGCTGTCAGCACAGAGCCCAATGTGGGGCTCGAATTCACAAACCGTGACATCATGACCTGAGCTGAAGTTGAACACTCAACCAACTGAGCCACCCAGGCATCCCAACAAAGCTTTCTTTAAAGGCTATTCTAAACCAATGACAGAAGTAGGATCCACGTGCTTTGTTTTTTAAAATATTTTATGATTGTAAAAATAATACAGATGATTGGAGATATAGAGCATCTTAAAAACTAGAATTCTTACTTGTAATCTCACCTTCAGAGAGACGATTACTGTTAATATTTTTGGTACTTGATAAATACATTATTTGACAAAATAGGGATCAGGTATTGTTTTCTCTACTGATTTTATAAGCGTATGACAATCATTTTCCTATATCATCGAATAGGCTTAAAATCCTGGCTTTAATGGTTGCTAAATAGGCACTTTGCATTTTTTCTAAAGATTCGTCTATCGTTGAACATTTAGGTTATTTTTAACTACTCCAATAATGCCATAGGACACATCCATAAATTCTTGTCAACCTCACCGACTATTTCCTTAGGATAGACTCCTATAAACGGAAATTCTGCTTAAAAGGATTGTATTAGCCTGCTAGGGCTGCCATGAGAGAATATCATGGATTGGGGGGCTTACACAACAGAAATGGATTCTCTCACGATGCTGGGAGCTGGAAAGCTCAAATCAAAGTGCCAAATGGTCAATTCAGTTTCTGGTGAGAGTGTGCTTCTCGGCTTGTAGATGGTGGTTTTTGGTTTTTTTTTTTTTTCCCCACGTGTCCTTGCATGACAGAACTCTTCCTCTTCTTGTCAAAACTCCACCTTTTGGATTGGGATCCCACCCTCGTAACCTCATTTAGCCTTTGTCACCCCCTCATTGGCCTGATCTCCAAATGCAGTGTTATGGGGAGGAGGAGGAGGAGGGGGCAGTGGTTAGGGCTGGAACACATAGATTTTGGTGGGGGACACACAATGCAGCCCATACCAAGAGTGTAACCATTTTCATCTTTTTGATCAACTGAAAGGTTGAACCAATTTGGAGGGTCACCAGCAAGGTGGGGAGAGCTTCTAGTACCTCTTTATCAACACAGAGCATGATCGTTCAAGAGGGAAAGAACTGATAATGTGTTTTTTGTTGTTGTTGGTCAATATTCTTTTATTTATTTTCAATATATGAAATTTATTGTCAAATTGGTTTCCATACAACACCCAGTGCTCATCCCAACAGGTGCCCTCCTCAATTCCCATCACCCGCCCTCCCCTCCCTCCCACCCCCCATCAACCCTCAGTTTGTTCTCAGTTTTTAACAGTCTCTTGATAATGTGTTTTTAGAGAAGATTTTGCTTTAATTTGGGTTTGATTCCTAAATAAGGGGAATATTTTTTTCATGCTTATAGGCTATTTGTAGTTCTTGCACGGATGAACTCTTCAGGCTTTCCGTTATTTATTTGTTTACTTAACTTTGCTTATCGATTTGTGTGAGCTATTTACAGGGTGACAATAAGGGACGATCGAGGTTACTTAGCATTTTCTAGACACCAGACCAGGCGCCAGGCACCTCACATTCTGAATAAAAACTCTATTGTTTTCACACCCCATTTTAGAGACAACAACCCTTAGACACAGGGAAATGAAGCCAATTTCCTGTATGAGAAATTTACCTTTGCAGACTGCCATTTCTACGTGTGCTCCCGGCCTCGGTCCTACAGCATTTGAGTCTGGCTTTTATCGACAACCATCATTTGTTGATTGAATTTCTTTTCTTCATCCTCTGCACATGCCATCTCTTTTTTTTTTTTTTTTTCGACTTAAAGTACCAGCACATTTTTTTGCCTCCCTCTTCTGCCTCCACCTTTTCCCTGTTCTCTGGGAGAGCTTCTCAGGTTCATTCTGCACATGACGGACTTGAGCTCCCAGTGTCTGTTTCACTGTCTTCAGTGAGATCTTGCATTTTAATTCCTGCCCCCAGCTCCCCTGGCTCCCCCACTGCATCTAGTTGCCTTTTCATTTGCTCAAGCTCTTGCAGTTCAGCTGCTTGGCATTCTGCACCTGTTTCTAAGAGGCCATAAGTTCTCAGATCCTAGTGAAGATACAGAACATTTCATAATACTTTGTTATGAAGAGTCAATCATTTTCAAAGGTGTGTGCATCTTCTGGATCTTTAGGGTATTGTTCTCTTTCTCTTGAGCTTTGGCCCTTTTTTCATAGGCCTCCCTGGGCAGCTTATTGTTTTCTCACCCTCAGATTAGACAAGTTCCCTCTGGATTCAAGGTTTGCCAACAGATTTTTGTGGCTCTGCCATGTACAAATGGGATCTTCTCACCTCCTTGCTTGATTTCTCCAGCACTCTGAAGCCCAGGGGCTCTGAGAACGTCCAACTTGAGCAGGCACTGCTGTTCAACTCCATACAGCCTTCTTTCTTGCGATCTGGCTTCAGTGTCAGGGCTCCAGTCCCTAGGATACGAAGCATCAGGTACATCCCTTCAGCTCCCTGATCATTGTGTTCAGTCCATAGATGGGACAGACATTTGGGTGGGTTGGAATTAGGGCAAGAGGACACAACACGGAAGAGAGGGCCAGGCACCTTAGAAAGAAACACCTGTACAGCAGCGGGACAGTTACGCAGTTTTCCCTCTGGCATTGAACCTGGGCCTGCCAGAAAGGGCGGACGGTGGGCAAGGACAAGGGCCCACCTCGCTTTCTTTGCCTTGTGTGTGCTTTTCCACTCCGGGAGAGCCAACGACAGCCTGGCTGCTCACCCTTTCTCCAAATCTGCCTTCAGCCACGTTGGAGCCGGGGGAGATTGTTTTTGCATTCTGGCCACTGATCTTTCACTTTTGTGCAGTTTTCGCGGTTCATTCTTCCCAATGTGTCGTCCTATGTAGGTTTAGTGGGAAATTGGGAGAAGTTGCGGCAGGGGCTGCTAGCCAGGGATTGTTTTTTTTATAAAAAAATTTTTGAAAATATTTTTGAGAGAGAGAGAATTGAGAGGAGGAAGGGCAGAAAGAGACACACACAGAATCTGAGGCAGGCTCCAGGAACTGACCTGTCAGCAGAGCCTGATGTGGCAGGCTCACTTGAACTCACAAACTTAAGATGGTGACAAGAGCTGAAGTTGGATGCTTAACCAACAGAGCCACCCGGGTGCCTCCCCGGGGATTATTTTTTATATTTATTATTGAGAGAGAGAAACAGAGCATGAGCATGGGAGGGGCAGAGAGAGGAGACACAGAATGCAAAGCAGACTCCAAGCTCTGAGCTTTCAGCACAGAGCCCGACAGGGGGCTCGAACCCACAAACTGTGAGATCATGACCGGAGCGGAAGACGGACGCTCAACCGACTGAGCCACCCAGGCGCCCCCGGCCAGGGATCGTTTTAAACTGGAAAGTCTTCACATTGCTTTTTTTTGCTCACAGTTTCCTCCCAGACACTGAGCCTGCCTCAGTGTGTGTCGATGGCACTCTAGGAGCAGAATCATTCCAGACACCTCAAGTTTTCTTTTCTGTGTGGTTATCTTTCCATCCCCACTGTTTCCACCATGGGTGGTTTAGGTCTTCACTATTTGCCCAAGTGTTCTGTGGTTGCTGGGATCCCAGCCACCAGTCTCTCCCCCCACCGCCACCCCAATTACTTTAATTACACTTTAATTGAGGTCAGACTGGGAGTTTCTTAGCTTTCCAATTGGCAAAGCGGATCCTCTCTGTGATACTCATCAATTCCAGATTTACCTTGACATTCTAGGTCCTCCATGACCCATGCTCTACCTGACCAATCTGAACACCTTTACTCCTGTGCCTTATGCTCTTATGAAACTGGCTGGCTCATCGTTTCCAAATATGCTCCCTATTCTTCTGCTTTGATCTCTTAGGTCATAGGTCTTCTTGGATTTCCCTTTCCTTTTTTTGTTGCAATCTTATCCATTTTCTAGGCCCTCGTTAAAACGCAATCTTCTCTGAGATCTGAAGGCAATCTTTTCTCTGTCTGAGCCCTGACATCTGGATCATCAGATTAATTCTTTGTTTTGGGAGTTTGTATGTGCCTATGTGTTGTGTGTTACCTGCTTTCTCTTTTAGGTTATAGCTTACTCTATCTTGCTCAGCCTTATTTCCGGATCAATTAGTATAATATTAGTGCTTAACTCAGTCATTTGCGGCATTGTGAAATGGGCTAATGCATCCGAATTTTAAGCACAGAGCTTACCACAGTGGGAATGCTCAATGAATACTGGTAGAACAAATGAACATATGGTTCTTCTGATTTGCTACCTTGATCCTATATTATTTCCAGGGTGAGGCCTTTTCTTATCCCAAACCTCGCTAAGTTTGCAAGGCTCTCAGTACCAGTGGCCTTCTAGATTTTTCCTGAGCACTGCCAGAAAGTTTAGGGGCAAGGAGGGAATGATCCAATGTAACGAGCCTGAGTGAAAACCACAGGCGCTGAGCAGCTGGGTAATGTGAACAGACAAGTTCAGCTGAATCTCCAGAAACGCATCCATCACGGGATGATGGCAGCCTTTTGGGAACATTAAGAGATGTTTGAAAAGAAGCCAGAGCACAGAATAAAAAGATTGTTAGAGTTGGTTTTCAAAACCAAAGTCTCCATCATGCCCAACACCCTTTGGAAAGATGGCAAGTTGACGTGTAAACAGAACTCTTCATTTTCTTGAGACCCTTAGGAAATTGGAGAGGTTTTGTTTTTTTTTTGTTTTTGTTTTTTGAGCAACTTAATAGAAACTGCCTCAGAAATGGGGTCTGTCATTGCTTTTCCATGCAATACTGTTCCCCCTAAGGGGCTGTGCCACAGGCTTCCAGGGTGAATATTATAAAAGCCACTAATAATGGTCCGTCTCAGGTAACATTTTCTGGCAGAAAATATTTTGGATTCATATAGTCTAAACACATTGAACTATAATGTGGTTAACACGATAGTGTTCTGACATACAAAGCTATGGTCTTTACGGCTATCCTGGTTTCTGTAGCCTCAAAGGTCCACAAGGAGTCAAGACGATAAATCCTTAGCGAGGGCAACATAGAAGCTACCATGGTTCCACACAGGATTTATAGTCCGTTGTTTTTCTCCAGAGAGAAAGCACGGACCAACGTAAAGCGTAAATTCACGTGAACAACCCTGGCCGGGGAGTCAGGCTTCAGTCCTAATACTGCGAGAGGGCAAAACCAATAGGACCTGGGCCCAGCATTTAACCACTGTGTGCTTTATCAATTAGTTAAAAGGAACTGAGCAACAGTGTCCTTAATGGTTTTCCAAATATGGGCTTTTTAATTGTAAGATTTCTTCTGGCTGGAGAGTAGTGGGTCTTGATGACTGGGAATCTGACATCAGCAAGCTGGCTTTTGAATCCAGACTAAGCCTTTTTGTAGCTAAGATCTTAGACTCTTACTTGCTTATTCTGTGTCTCAGTTTCCTTTACTGTCAGTTGGGGAGAGTAATAACTTCTTGTTTCAGTTTGGATATGTAGCGGCTATCGATTCAGGGGCTCAGACTTATTAGGGAACCAGGCTTTTTATGACAACTTGACCATCTTAAAATTTTTTTCTGCCTATTTGTTGCTTTTAGAAGGCAATGGAGGTCTCTGCAGATAGGGTTTTCTTTCATAAGAAGAAGCAGGGGGTGGTGGTAGCAGGATTTAGGGAAAAAAAAATGGTATAAATGGAGGAAAGGTCCATATTTCAGGACTGCTTCCTCCAAAAAGAAAAGCTTCCCAGAAGTTCCCAAATGATTTCTCTTTCGATTTCATCGGCCAGAACAGGGCCACAAGGCCCCTCCTCTGTGAGAGAAGGTGGCAAAGTCTTTCTCAGCTTTTGTGCCAGTGGTTGGGAGCGCCACGGGGTTGGCCAGCAAACAGGTGCGACACGCGACCCCGTCGTGATGGCAGGAGGTTACGGGGGGATCACAGCGAATTCTAGTTGAGGGCTTAGCACGGAGACTGAGCCAGAGCTCAGGAATTAACTGACCTAAATCAGCCCCTCTATCTTAAAATGTTTTTTTTAGCGTTTATTTCTTGCAGAGACACAGAGTGCTGGGGGGCGGGGAGGAGCAGAGAGAGAGGGAGACACAGAATCCGAAGCAGGCCCCAGGCTCCGAGCTGTCAGCACAGAGCCTGGCGCGGGGCTGGAACCCCACAAACCGGGAGATTGTGACCGGAGCTGAAGTCGGACGCTTAACCGACTGAGACCCCCCAGGTGTCCCAGACCCTTTATCTTAGAGTCACGCCTTGAATGCAAGATTTTAGAGTTCTACAGAAGCTAAGGGGCACAGTGAGGGGACAAGTAAGCAGAGATCATGAGGAACAGAAGCTATGAATAGGTGCAAGCCAGGAGGTAAATGACTGAGGCCAATGCAGAAGCTGTAGAAACAGAGAGGGGCCGAGTTAGCGTGATGGGAACAGCAGCTGGAACTGCAGGGACAAGAAGATCAGACACCTGAAGCTGCTGCTTTGTCCAAGGTTGCTGGAGCTACCCTGTGTCCTCAGCCATGTTCCAAGTGTACCCTGGCCGGGTACCACCTTCCTTGCTCCCCTCATGTCCCTCTATCAGCCCCCCCAGTCTGGGTAACTTGCAAAAGTCTCCAACCCTTGTAACTGCTGAGCCTGGCTCACAAAAGAATTCAAAGAACTTGGAGAAGCGTGCTATTCTGCTCCTAACGGAGAACAAGCGAGGGAGACCAATGCACAGCCTCTCCCACACCTGTTGGCTGTTATGGAACAGCCACAGTCACGGTGGGAGAAACCTCTCCAAGCACGGGCTGAGATCCTGTTTTGTGCGGTCCCAGTGGCTCATCAGCCTGCGCCCCAGGGCCCCACGGCCCCCTGTCGATGGACCAGGAATTTCATCGGAAGGGAATTCAAGAGACCCGCTTTGCCACCCTACCCTGGCTCCATTTACATAATCCTTCCTAGGCTGTTGCTTGTGTAGTTCAATTACTTGATTGACTTCATATTGTGGGATGCTGGACGAGGCGAAGAAACAACAGGTTCTTGGCTGTACCCTCTGGCCTGTTCTGTTCGGTCTTGTTGGCTTTAAGGATTTCACGAAGCTTTGCATCGCTGCCAACTGTCTCCCCAGGTGTTTTTCACAAGCAGCATCCTGCTTCCCATGTGCCCATCTCCAAGGGATCCCTAGGACGTGGGACAGGGACCTAACCCTTCAGCTGCAGGCACGTGGGTGGGGTGTGCGGGCCACAGAGGATCCCCAGGAATCCCTTCAGGGGCCCCCCCAAGTTGCAGAATTTAGTGCTCTCCTTCTGGCTTCTTCCTTTCCTCCCCCCCACCCCCCGGAAGGAGAGATGGGGGTATTTATTCGGGAGGATCTCGTGCTGTCTGGCAGCTGTGACACCAGGGAACACAGCTTGAAGAACTAGCTTCCCTGACATTTTGGCTCGGCAGATTTCCGAGCACGGAACTGTTAAGCCACATTTCAGCTTCGTTTCCAGGCATGTGTCTTCTTTATTTATTAACTCGAAGACTCTGCCATTTCTTACAGAGCTCCATCCCTACGTTCTGTTGACACGTTTCCCCCCCCTTTCTTCTCAGCTTGAGCGGAGCTCGAATCAAACTCCCCCCTGACTTGTAAACAGCTTACGAGAGGTTTCCCATACGTGACTGAATGGCCCTGGACTGGGTCCCAGGAGGGGGTAGATCCCCCGGCCTATTTGTCCCCCACCTTCACTGGCTGAGTAAGCTTTGGACTCTGTGGGTGGGTGCGACACGGGGGTGGGCTGGGGGCTGGCTTGCGTCTGACAAGCGAAGTCTAAATGCATTTTCCCACAGAACAGTATTACTTGTGAAGGCCTGCAAGCCCCCTTTACCTTCACAGCTCTAAACGTCATAGTACAAGCTACATTCGTGGTTTCTAGACCATGACTATACATTAGAATCACCTGGAGGTGCGTTTAAATCCTGCCTGGGGCCCTTCACCACAGTCGGACTCAACCACCCCTAGCAGAAGCCCTGGGACAGGTGCTTTTAACAAGCTTCTCTGGAAATTTAAAAAAAAAAATTTTTTTTAACATTTATTTTTGAGACAGAGAGCATGAACAGGGGAGGGTCAGAGAAAGAGGAAGACACAGAATCTGAAACAGGCTTCAGGCTCTGAGCTGTCAGCACAGAGCCCGACACGGGGCTTGAACCCACGGACCGCGAGATCATGACCTGAGCCGAAGTCGGCCGCTTAACTGACTGAGCCACCCAGGCACCCCATCTTCTCTAGAAATTCCAACGTAGACGGAGGGTTGGGGGTTGGGGGGAGGGAAAGAGCCCTGGGATTTTACAGCCAGGCCAAGACCAGAGGGAGGCATCAGAGGCACCTGGGGGCCAAATTGAAGGAGTTGCTCGCTTTCACGGCGGTGCAAACCGGCCCTGTTTTGGGGGTTGCATTAGTCAACCCGTGATTCCAGGTTTCAGGCAGACGCAAGTTTTTAGTTTTAAACTTGCGTGAAAAAGCTTCTTCACAGGCCTCAGCCCGCTTACAGTTTGGAGATTTCGCCCCTCCTTGCCTGTTTCTCTTATTGTCACATCTTTTTGTAACCCCTCCCACCCCAAGCCTTTTTCTTGTTTTTCCCTCTTCCCTCCTTCCGAGAACTTTCTTCTTCCCCTTCACCTCTCCTCCTCCTTCCCCCCTGCCCGGCCCCGTCTTTCCTTTGAGGGCATAGCTCTTCACCTTCCCTCTGCTTGTGTGCTTTGGCCACTTCCCCCCCCCCCCCCTCCTTCCAAGCCTGTTCACTTGTTTTGGATCTCTGTCTGGTTTCTCTCCCCAGGCTGCTCCCTCCCCGCAACACACCCACCATCGCCCACGAGTCGGCCAACTGGCTCCCATTTAAATACCTCCCAAGGTTCTTTACGTTAAGCAAGCGTCAGCTGTGGCCAGCGCTCCAGCTGCTTTTCATGAACCACCGCTTGGCCCTCGTCGACACCAGGCGGCCCTTCTAGGCAGGGTGGGCAGCGGTGGGGGTGGTTTGGGAGCAGGAAATACAGATTGGCAAGCATAGAAAGATTCAGCAGCCACTCTTCCTCTCCCTGAAGCTCCTTTGAGGAGGAAAGACACATGTCTGTAAAAGTCTTAAAACCTTGGATCCTGGTGGCCTCTAAGGCAGGTTTCCCTCCTGCCCTCCTGTCTCTGGCGGCGCCGCTGCTCGGTCTGATCTTTTGACTGTTTCTGCCCTCTGGGTTTTCTGGAAAGATAAACAGTGCCATCATCTTTTTCTCAGGCCCTCCAGCACGATTGGCACTTCCGCAGCTGGGAATCAATCTTTTTATACCACAACCATGCCAGATCTTGAGAGCTGGGCCAGCATCCCCCTTCCTTGTGTGGGAAAAATGAGGACGAGGGAAAAAGCCGAGAGCCCAGAAGCATCAAGTCGGAAGCTTCAAAAGGCTTCCTTCCCGCCAGGTGTTGTCCACACAGGCAGAAAACGCAGTGTTCTTGGGAATTGGTCCCAGGCGTGGCTCGTGGGAGAGGAACAAGGCACATAACTGGGCTCTGCTCCCTCATCTATACGCACTCGTGGTCGCTCTGGTGGCCTTAGCCTGTCCCCACGGACTTGGTTCCCACCTGCCCCCCCCACCAGGAGGCAGGACCGGAGGGGGTGGGGGACACGATGTGGAGCAAGCCCTCTGCCCAGATGGTGGGAGGCCCTGCCATGGCCTGACTGCTCACAGTGTAGCCTGTCCACGTGTGTGAGATCACCTCATCCTTGGTTGGCATTAGTAGGGTGTGGCAAGGAGGCTGACACTGCCCGTGTCATACCGGTGAGAGGAGGGGCGGCATGGTGCCCACTATAGCCGTCTCACTGCAGGGATGCACAGGAGGAAAAGGAATCGGTGACCTCTTGGGCTTTGAGTGGGGTGGCCGAGAGGGGATGGGCATATTTTGGCAGGGGAAGAGCATACGGAAGTGGCGTGAGGGCAGCTGTAAGCAATGGCGACTACATGTAACATGCTACAGTCTCCCACTCATTTTCACATACACCTAATTTGAGCCGGAGGATAAGCCTGTGCAACAAACACAGCAGAATCTCTTAACTTCATCTCACAGGAATTCAGAGGGGAAGGGAGGCCCAGAGTTCACAGTGCTAGCAAATCACACAGCGGAGTCCTCTCTTGGCCCAGGCCCTGGAATTCTCTGTTGAAATGTCGTCGTACTGAGCAGCCTCGAGATTGGCCCAACTGCTTTGGTGAGACCCACGTTGGGTGTCATAAATGCAGTGGCATAAATGGGTAAGACAAATAGCTCCATGCTGACTCGGAAGGGGTACGAGAGCCAAGGCCAGCATAAAGCTGGAGCTCTTAGGAAGGGGTGGCCAAAGGGACTTGCCCTCCTGGGAGGGAGCAATGATACACGTGCCCCCTCAAAGGCCATTGACGGAGCTCAAAGTCAGTTCAGACTGGAATGGATGTTGTAGGAGGCGTTAAAGGGCCTAAGGGGGAGTGGCAGTGGGCTCTCTCAGTTGGCCAGGTGTAGATTGGGAAGACGGTGTGTCTGTTGTGGTCACCGTGGCAATCATCCGGAACAGGGTTCAGCTGGAAGGGACTAGAAGCAGCAGCAGCACTAATAATCCAGGTACTGGTTGTAGTAGTGTCGCAGGATTGTCGCACGGGGAGAGGGGACACCGAGGCTTTTCTGCCCGGGAAGCAGCTTGACTCGTTGCGCCGGCTCGGGTTTACTGGGCTCACACCCGAAAACCTGAGCCCTGAGCGCAGCGGGGTGTAGCCTTTCGTACAATTTTTCCTCCTTTGTCTCCCGTATATAGTAACATCCAGTCTGAACGGGCGGTCTACGTTTCAGAGTTGTGAGGAATAATGTGCATGCACCCGTAGCCAGGTGGCCTTCCCGCGTCTTGAGGTTTTTTTTTTTTACCACATTCCGTAGGGAGGGACTACAGCAGTGGCAAAAGACTATGGGTAGCATGAAAGATTTCTCCTTCTTCAAGAGGTTCTTGCCATTACTTGGTCTGCCAGTTTAGGCAGAAGCATGGTTCTAAGAGACAAAGACCGTGATACCCCTCCCCAAAGCACGATCCTGGACCGCTAATAATTCGCAATTTATCAGTTTCCAAATGATACTATTAGATCTTTCAACCTCCACGGAAGGCAAGCAGATACTCATCATCGCCCCCATTTCCCGACGAAGGCTCGAAAATTCACCAGCATCCAAAAATCTTAGAGCCAATAAGTCTAAGCAGACAGATCGGAACTTAAATCCAGGGCTTCCAATTCCTAATGAGTTCTATTTTCTCTGCTCTCTTCTGTGTGCTGAGGCATTTACCAGGCTAACGTCCTCAACTCTCTCTTGACCAGGTTTGAGTCTACAGATAGCAGCAGGCCAGCTATTCCTAAGTGTGGGAAGCTGAGGCCAGGGACGCTGGGGACTGGATGGAAGAAAATGATGCTTTCTTATACCTCACCTCTCCTCAGAGGAAGTAAGGGTGCTCGAGGGTGCTGCTGTTGACTTAGTGTTGGCGTTAGGACGTGAGGGCGGTGATCGACTCGGGGCCTCCGGACGTCACCAGGCCCTTCGAGAGCAAGGAAACAGCAAATTTCTCTCCCAAAGTCTTTGTGCAGTTTCCTTTAGCAGCAACTGGGTGTCTCCTTCCTCACTGCAGAACACATTTCCATAAACTTATTTCTGTCACAGAATAGAGCTTGGTTTTAAAGCTGCCCATATGTGAACCGTGCTTTCTTTTTCCCCGCCCCCCACCTCACATAGTGTTAAAATGTAGGCATGTAAAACACTTCTGCTTAACTGCAAGTCTGTGTCACGTTAGTACTCTGTGCCTGTCCGTTCCGTAACCTGATGGAACTGGGGTCTCAGACTTGTGGCTGAAGCCCCGAAGCTGAGGACAGGAGGCAAAAAGTTGTGTCCATAATCTACCGAAATCAGTCAAGGGGTTGCAGAATGGCTCCCTCTAGGCTTTTATCAGAGGCCACCAAGCTGGCCTTGGGCCCTCCACCTGCACCATCACATGTAGTCCATACAAGCAGAGTCATAGAAAGGGGAGTCCCTGAGTGGTGGGCTAAGAGCTTTGGGGGAGAAGACTGTGGATTTTCCCTCCCCTTCCCATGGCGTGCCCTCAAGTCTCCTGAGGGAAAGCCAAGAAAACACTTACCAGAACCACCCTAAAGTGGGGTCCCTGCCCTGACCTCTACATTTTAGAAAGAGGATCTCAGGAATTCCCCTAGCGCACTCCTTATGGAGCAGGCAATCTGTGGCATTAGGGGACGTGTCCTCTTGGAGCCCCTCCCCAGCACATTCCAGGTAGCCAGTTCTCCCAGAGTGCCTTCCAGGGCCTGTTGGGGTCCATCAGTCCAAGGTGGATGTGCTCAGCCCTGGGCCTGAGCATGGCCAGGGGGCAGCAGTTTTGGGGGGATATGGGAGGATCCTGGATGTGCAGCTTGGGTGGCCATAAGTGTGTGAGACACTTATGAAGTGAGATGCTTCTGGTAAGGGATGCTTCTGGTAGGAAGAGAAGCAGAGCAGCCTATTGGCCAGGGGCAGGGCCTTGGGATGGGAGACGCATCTCTCACAGATTTAAATGCCAAGGAGAATGAGAATCCTAAATTCAAACGGACCTTCCAGGCCATCATGAAGGGGTACATGTCAAGGTAGGAGGCTAGAAGATACTTTTACTTAACAGTATTGTTAGCTACATCTGTAACTTTTTAAAACATTTGGATATTTGGTTTGTGGGCCTCCATCTGGACTCTTGCCTTGGGCCCTGCAACATTAGGGGTGGGCCTGCCTCAAGGAGACCTAGGGGCCTGCAGGAGGAGAGGCTCACCCCTTGTCCTCTGGTTGGCTGACTTTAAGCTACAGAAGAGCAGAGGTTCACCCAGCACCTTGGGAGAGGTTTGTACTTCCCCGTGAAAGTTCGGGGGGATATGGGACCCTACAGCCTGGAGCTTGCCTGGAGCACCCCGAAATCAGAAAGCTAGCTGGAATAAGGGGAAGAATGTTCTCACATCCCTTGCCATTAAAAAAGTATTTATTTATTTATTCATTCATTTATTAATTTATTATTTGTTTATAAATGTTTATTTTTGAGAGAGAGAGAGTGCAAGTGGGGGAGGGGCAGAGAGAGAGAGGGAGACAGAGGATCTGAAGCGGGCTCTGTGCTGAGAGCAGTGAGCCTAAGGCAGGGCTCGAACTCACAAACCGTGAGATCGTGACCTGAGCCAAAGTCAGACACTCAACGGTTGGAGCCACCCCGGCACCTCTCCTTGGCCGTTTCTGACCTGAGTGGTAGCACTCCTCAGCTACAGGAAGAAGAAAGCTTCAGTGTGGAGGGAGAGAGAAGTTTTGACTTAAATAAAACTTTTGTTTTTAATACCTGAAAAGATTTTAAGTGCCCCCGTGAGGCTTGTTGATAGAGGTGGAAGCAGCCCAGAAAGTTCTAAGGTGAACCCAGGATGCTGTATGGGGGCGAGGGGGGTCTCAGAGAGCTTGGATTGGCATAAGGATAAGCTGGATTTCTTTCATATTCCAACGAGTCCGTTAGGCTGCTTATGTGCCAGAGATTCTGTGCTCACGACAACCTAACACCAAACTCCTAACCCTTTGCCTTGGCCTTGAATCTTACCCGAACATTCTTCAGCAAGGAAAATGATGTTGACTTGGTAACTGGTCTCTGAGTATGGGACCATCCTCTCTGACCGTCATCTTGAAGATGAGAATGATGGCACCTGCTCACGGGGTTAGGAAATGCTCAGGCGCCCAGCACACGCTTACTTCCCTGCCCTTTCTTTACGGGCCAATGAGCGTAAAAACATGGCACGGTCAGAAAAATGTGAAAATTCTCAATGTTGCGTGACTGATGCCTGTGACTCAGTCTCCCAGCCTTTCTTGGGGTGGCTCCAGCCCACTGACTGCTGGGCTGAGCTCGCAAGTCTGTGTCTAGATGGCGAGCCCAGCCCTTTCCTCGGTGTCTTCAGTGATGTCTTATGCTCATGCTGAAAAGGGCGAAGGTTGCTAGCTCAGCTTCCTCCTTTAACTCTCACATATTTAGATAATAAATATCCTAATCAATGTATGTTGATGTAGTATTTATTTTAGCACGATTACTGTATGGCCAAAGATTACCTTTGATACTGGCACCTCTTTTGTTCCATACATATTACTTTTCAGCTCAAGGTCGAGAACATTGGGCTCATTTTTTCCATCCAAGTTAGTGGGAAGGATGAACTTTCCATCGAAGACTCACTGGACGCCTACCTGGAAGTTCGTGAATCCACTTTTACGAGCAGGCTGTGCCTTTGGGCCTGAGTGTGGTGGGAAGGGAATATGCTTCTATTTTCCTTGCTGTTCATTGCTCTGCATTAAAAAAAAAAAAGAAAATGCCTCTTGACTCCTTTGACCAGAAAGTGGTGTTTCATTAAGACAGAGCACATATTGATTAGGCCAGCAGCAACCAGCTGAGGCCACACCAAATCGCTAGCTGCTCTGTGAGGGGACAAATCGCCTTACATCCCTTCCCGCTGGATATTCTCTCCCTGCCTACTTTACTCACCACTTCTGCCTCTGTCCCCATTTGCTTGTTTGGTTCAGAAGAAGATGGCCACCCCACTTCTGTGAGACGTGAATGGGAAGACCATGGAGGTGGCCAGGGAGCTAAAAATCACAGGGTCACAAGTGGCATAGGGAGGCAGTGTGATATCAGAGTGGCCTTGGGACCCCACATGGAAGACTGAGGTGTGAGGAAAGCTGAAATAAATAAGCGCCGTCGTGGTCCTTCCTTGGCTAAACTTTTGATCTGTGATGGGAGGGTGGCCACGAGTTTCTGGGTGGTATAGAAAGGCCCATTCTGGAGGTTCCTTGGTATTATTTGCCCACTGCCGGAGACGATACCTAAGCTTTGGGTGTGTGTCTGCTAAGGAGTCCCTATGTAGGGGATGCTCTCTTTGGTGGCCAGATCCAACAAGGCACTGGTGTATCAGCCATATTGTCCTCCTCTCCCCCAGCTCAGAAAGGCTGAAGGAAAACAGCTCCTCAGGGTGTTTAAGCAGGTCTGATCCCATAAGGGTATGTGTTGGCCATGCCTCAGACCGAGTCCTCTGGGAGCCAGAAGTCCTGAATGATGGTATTGTTGCATTCGAATACCTCTGAGAAGCTGTCTGAAAGAAAAGAAGAGATAAAGTTGAAATGTTAAACGTTTCCAACAAAAGCTATTAGGGGAGAATTTCCTGACTCAGCACTTCTTGACATTTTTTTGAGGGTTTCACAGACAACAGAAAGTTACTCTTTTTTTGCGTGTGGTGTTGTTGTTGTTGTTGTTGTTTAGGATTTTTTTTTCCGTTTTTTTTTTTTTTTTCCCCCGTTTTTAAAGCTTATTGGTTTTCATTGATGAGAGGGTTGTGCAACCCAGGGCCCAAGGCACTGCCAGAAAATGCCAGTAATCAGTGGGTGAGCGCACATTCTTGGTGCCAGAGAAAGCCTGAGCTGGCCTTTCCTTCAGCCTCTGCTGAAGTTTGACCCACCCTTATCTGAAGACACCAGAGCTGTTCTCCAGGGAGCTCTGAGTCTCACCTCTCAGGAATTCATTTCCTCCCTACTCGCGTGGAACTCTGGCTTCTTCACCAACAGGCCGTGTGGCCCTAAACTTGTGTTATGGGATGAATTGTGTCCCCTTCCCACATTCCTATGTCGAAGTCCTTACTGCCAGTACCTCAGATCGTGACTTTATTTGGACACAGGGTTTGGGGAAAGGAAAAAATTGTCCCTGCCCTTCAAGATTTTCCTGGCTGGTCCAAGAATCAAATGGACATCAAACAGATTAACAGGAGAAAAGGAAATTTAATTAGGTATGTGCAGGGGCTCCATAAGAATATAAGGCCCACACACAGTCAGGCAATTAAGGCTTAGAAGGAGAGAAGGGTGTAGGGATTTGGGAAGGAAGACGATCCACAGAAAGATGAAAAAGAGTAAATGTTTGGTGAACAAATGTTGGCTGGGCCGTACAGACACAATGGGGCAAAGAGAGGAATTTTCACAGACTTTGCTATGTTCCTCCCTGTCTACTGCCCCTAGTTCATGTTATACTGTACTTATATCTGTGGTGATAGCTCCCTTCCTGGAGGAGGACTTCTATCTACATTCTTTCAGGCAGTTAGGCAGAAAATCGAAGTTTCTTCCTGAGTTATTTTGTTTCTTAAAAATAACCAGCCTAAAATAGTCCACACGACAGAGAGACATATTTGAGGGTGGCAAATTTTGCTCATCTACAGGGTCTTTATAAGAGGTAATCAAGTTAAAATGAGGTCGTGAGGGTGGGCCCGAATCCAGTGTGACCAGTATCCTTATAAAAAGGGGAAGTTTGGAGACTGACCCCCACACAGGACGGAATCCATGTGGAAGATAAATGCAGAGATCAGGAAGATAAATGCAAGATAAATGATGTTTCTACATGCCAAGGAACGCCAGAGACTTCCACCACACTGCTAGAAGTGGGTGAGAGGCCCGGAATAGGTTCTTCCTCACAGGCTGGGAAGAAAGTACGCTGCCACCTTTGACCCTGTTAGGTCAAAGGACCTTGACCTTGGACTTCTAGACTCCAGATCTGTGAGACAACAGACTTCTGTGGTTTAAGCCACCCAATCTGTGGCACTTGGATACAGCAGTCCTAGAAAGCTAACGTTTTTCTCCATCTTCCTACTTATGGTTTTTCCCTCTCTCCCTCCTTTTCCCTCCCTCTTCTCCCCAACTCCTATTACATCATAATAAATTAGACCATGGTCTGGAATCAGACTGTGTTCAATTCAGAGCTCTGCCATTTACTAGTATTGTGTCCCTAGACTCTTGTCTGCCCGTGTTTCCTCGGCTGTAAAATGGAAATAATCATAGTGATACTGACTTCATGGAATAAATGGAAGAATTGACGGACAGCCTGCCTTAAACACGAGAAGTGTCCAATCACTGTGCGCAATCCTAGTCTGAAGCCTTCACGTCTTTTATCGCTCCTGGGACTTTATACTCTGATCAGAGACATAAAACATTTGTGTGGGGTAGCGGGGGGAGGGGAAACAGGCACCAAAAGCACATTTGTGGGGGGAACAGTTCATGAAGCAAGGCTTTATGTGATGATGGGGTCACAGGATCTTTGTGCCGGCTCCATCAAGAAGTTCTTGATCACAAGACCCCACGGGTAGTGCTTTGAAAACAGACTGCTGCCCGGGCCCTTTCCCCAGACCGGCTACAGAGTTTCCGAACCTTAAGCGAATTGACTGATGAGGCTTCGGAGCTTCAGTTTCCTCATCCGCAAAATTAGGGTGACACGTATAGCCCGGTTTCTGAGGGCTGGGGTGATAAGCCGTGGGCGTGTGCGGCCGGTTGTGGTGCTGTCACAGGGCAAACACTCAGTCACATGCGCTCCTCTTGGTGAATAAACGTTCAAATATTCTCCCTGGTAGCCTGTGCCCCGGCTTGACAACATGTCTGTGATTCCTGCCGGTTTGACAAACTCTGGCGTCTCTGTTGCGTCAAGGCTGTGGCACTTTCAGAGTGCTTAACACCAGAGCGTGTGGGCAAGGGGGGGGTCGCCTGGCTAGAGGGTTTGTCCTCAGGAGCAAAAATGGGACAACAACCCGTGGGTCACTATTGAGGAGCTCCATTCTTTTTTTTTTTAATTTTTTTTTTTAACATTTATTTATTTTTGAGACAGAGAGAGAGCATGAACAGGGGAGGGTCAGAGAAAGAGGGAGACACAGAATCTGAAAGAGGCTCCAGGCTCTGAGCTGTCAACACAGAGCCCGATGCGGGGCTCGAACCCACGGACCGCGAGATCATGACCTGAGCCGAAGTAAGACGCTTCACCGACTGAGCCACCCAGGCGCCCCGAGGTGCTCCATTCTTTAGCACGTGCCAAGGCGGCAGAGAGTTCCGGATCTTAATTTTCGGTCTTGTTCCGCATCTTTTGTCTCCTTCTTCTTCCTCACTTTCTGGGCCTCCTTTTTTTTTTTTTTTTTTTGTCTCTTCATTCTCCAGCAACACGGCTAGAGGCTGCGAGAAAGACCTAGGCTCCGATTCTGACTCCGACCTACTCCGATCCTACCAGCTCTACAGTGGAAAGTGAGGCTCCCAGTGGCTCTCAGCTTCCTTGCCCTTATGAATGAGGAATTTCAAGTCCCACGTTAAATGCCTCTCTTTTGACATTGAAATGAAAGGCTGAGAAGCCCTGTTAACCCAGTGGACACTGCTCCATCAGTGTCCTTCACGATCACTCATGTGGCCTAACTCTGGTGGGGACATTTGAGGCCAAAAGGTGCTGCTCTTGGTGGCTGGGGCTCAGAGGCTATCTTTGGATAAGGTGGGTCAGCTCTGCTAAGGTGGCAAGGATGGGCTGAGCCTTCAGGAGGCTGGCTTTTGTGAGACTCCGGCTGAGATATCTCTTTCCCAAGAATCTGAAGCGCTCAGGCCGGCACGGCCTGTGGATTCATGCTTTGAAAGAGATACAGCAACAACAGCTTGTTTGGGCCCACATCTTACTCCCGTATCTCCCAACCGCTGGCCTGTGCCAGTACGATCAATTGTCCCTCTGTCTCGTTTGGTAACTTGGAAACCGTGCTGGGGATCTGCGATAACCATTTTGGCTGGAACTAATGTCCTTTTGGAGGTGAGGAGGGAAAAAAGGAAAGCGATGTGACATAGACAAGGGACAGACGATTCTGTAAATGTTGGCAGGAGGGGACCAAGTTTTTAAAAGCGAGCCGCTAGAAAGAGAATATTGTTCTACTTCCTTCTTTTTTCTCCCTTCTCTGGGCTCACATTTCTAGGAGCTTTAATTTTCAAAACTTGAACAAGAAAGTGTATTATCTTAAATGTCTCCCATTAATCACCAAGTCCAGCCCAGTGGCGAGAGAAAGATGACTCATTTCCACAGTTGATTTCTTGGTAATGGTGGGTCAAGGCTTGCCCTTACATTTCCCCCTCCTGTCTAGCTAATGGGGAAAGCTTCCCCTTAGGAAGTACCCATCCTGGAGCAATTTTTCAAAGGAAAATTGCAGACGGGAATAGCCACTGACATGAAAATATTTCTCATAGGGAAACAAGGTGAGCAGGGTAGCACAGTGATTATAAATACAGGCCTTACCTTTGAGACTTATAGGATGAAATTGGAGGACCAAATAAAGCGCAGAAAGTCTCATTTAGCAAGGTGGGATATGTTGAGTAGGTCTCAATAAGCAGTACATATTTACCATTCCCCTTCTATGTGCCAGACCCTGTGCTAAACATGTAACTTTTGGCATTATATGATCCTCATTATATTTTATGTGACAGGTGTCATTCCCCCCTAGTTTATAGAGAGGGAAAGCAAGATGCTAAGTGAGCTGTCTAAGGTCACTTATCTAGTAAGCTATGGAACCAGCATCTTTTCCCATATTGTCACACTATGTTATTGTAGAATTATGTACCTTCTTCTACTCCGGTGGCTCTGGGATCCCTGGGAGCAGAATAGCAGAGATCGACCCGTGAGGGAATGAATTGATCCTCCCTGCCCCGACACTGCTGACCAATATGGAGGTCCTCTCTAGAAACTTCTCTAGAAACCAATATGGAGGTCTTCTCTAGAAACTTAGAGTTCTACAACACTGGTGAGTCAGAGTACAGGGGTTGCTTTTAGCCCCCCGCCCCAGGAAGCATTGCAGAGGTTAAGATGCTCTTTAAATGATTTTAAAGGGATGCCCTTTCTGGCCCTGGCGAATTTCATTTCATAAATGTCAGAGAAGCTGCTCTGTCACCCTGCAGGCCGTCTGTCCCGATTCCTTGTCAGTGCTGAGTCCTGGTGGGGCAGGGGGATGGGGTGTGGGTTCTACAGAGTGCCCAGTCCAGATGTGTGCGCCCTGGGGGCCTGGGGCAGGGCTCCCTGAATGTTGGGGTGGGAGGTAGTCCTGAAGGGCTACTTCAAACTCTGGGAGTACTATGAGCAGTGAAAAGGCAAGTTCATTTTTATATGGTTGAAGAGAGCCATGCCTCTGAGAACGTTGGCAGAGATGCGAGTCTAGCAGTTTCTTGAAGTGACTGTGTTCCCAACTGGCAGAATCTAGAAAAACCCCATGGGGTGGGAACGACCCAATTTGGTGACTCCTAAGCCAGGCTTTGGTCACCCTACAAGCCATTCTGTCTGCACGCGGTTGCATGGGGGTGAGGCTGCGAGGGGAGAGCGTGTTCGGGAACACCTTAATGATGTCAGGATGCTTTTCATTGCTCATTTATCACTTAACAGCTCAGATTTGTAATGTGCTACCCGCGTTCTCCCTTTAGCCCAGACAATGCATTCTTTCAACAGTGTGCGGCTCAGGGGGAAGAGCGCTGCTGAAAGCAAAGCGGGGGTGCCTGCAGCCTGCCCCCTCGGGGAGGAGGGGCGTGTGGGGGGCAGGTGGGGACCAGATGCCTGGCTGCAGCCGGGCTGGGGGATGAGCACATGGAACAGCCACTTCTGGTTCCACTTATTCATTTCTCTGTGCTGAAAGGTGTCATATAAATGCTAAATAGGACAGAGAGAGATGGGGGCCTATCTATTTGCATTTTGTCTAATGTGAGCAGAGGCAGAGAGAAAAGCGGCTTAGCCGCGGCTGTTCACCTGCCCCGCCAGGCTAAAACATCTTCAGTTCCTTTCAATGCAGCCCACGGCAGTTCCGCTCCGGTGCCGCGGCAGACGTGGTGCGGGGCACAAAGGGCCGCACGCCCTCTGTCCTCAGTGGGTTTACGAGACCGGTGGGGGAGGCAAGTTTCACCACAGGAACCATCCGAACACAATACAACCCAGCAGGTGGCTAAGTGGGAAGTCACGGGAAACAGATGAGGTGCCGCGGGAGGCTGCTGCGGAAAAGAGAGGACCACGCTTGCGGGCCGGGCGGGAAGCCTTCCTAGGGGCAAAAGGACAGGACTTGCCCCGTGACCGCTGGCCGGAGGGCAGATGGGCAGCCACGGCCGTGGAGAGGGTCTGAGCATGCCGCAGGATCTCGTCGTCTGCTGCTCTCCCGATACGTCCCCTCAATCCCCCTTCTCTCTCGAGTGCTGGGTCCTCCTCCTCTTTTAGGACTTGGCTCCCATGTGACGCTTCCAAGAGGTCTACCTCAGCCATTCCGGCAAGGTGGCAGCACTCTCCGCTGCACCATCCTCTCTCAGCGTCTCCTCCTTCTTCCTACCCCCACTTAACACTAGGGATTTGTGCGCCGCTGTCTCCCCCGTTGGATCGCGCCATCGCCCAGGAAGGGACTCCGCACATCAGTTTCACTCACCCTTGTATTCAGAGACCAGCACGGTGCCTACAGCCTGCGGGGCTCAGTAAATACCCGTGGAATGACAGAGTGACACTTGAGAAAAGTCTCCTTTAGCAGATGTATTTGTGGGCCACTTGACTCGGAGCTCTTTTTTTACATACCGGGAAGAAAATCTATAGATTCCGTAGGTTTGGCATGCAGCCGGATGTCTTTCGGGAGGAAGGGTTTTCATTAAAACACACAACCACAACAAAGCAAGAAAAACAGAGCAATTGATGTAAGCATGCCAGTCAGGGCTGCGTGTTAAGAAGTAGGCTAAAAAGAAATAAAAATTTATGAAGAATTGCAATAGGGCCCTGCACAAACATGACCCACGATTCTGCATAATTCAACGCATGGCATTTTAGTCTTGGACCCTGTCCAAGGTGGTTTATTACTGGAGGAAGCAGGAGAATCTTGTGAAAACACAGCTTTACCTAAAACATGGTCCCAGCCATGGATCCAGGGAACAATGTCTCAGGGAGGCTCCAGTATAGTTGTAAGACAGGGATAGAGTTCTGATTTCATTCTCTGCTCAACTCGGGGCAGTGAAGAGGTGAGTAGCCTGGATTATTCCCCTTTTTACAAACAATTGTTTTGTTTGGTGAAGATGAAGAGAGCCATGTCAGCTCTAATACGCAACAAAAATTTTTAAAGGGAAATTTCCTTGGGTATACAGTGGCTGCTCTTTTATTTAAATTTAAACCGAGAAATACTTCATTTTAATTGTAGAAATTGGAGGCCACGAAATCAAAAATAACCTCAAATTTCCTTAAATTATTAAAAATGGTCTCTCTTCCCTTTGGCAACATTTTATTTGGGAAAAGACAGGGGTGGGGAAGGGAAGAGGGGGACGATGGAGGGAGGATGATCAGAAAATAGAGAGACTGAATTTTGAATGTTGGCTTTGTGCAATGAACATCTTGCCATTTCTTATGCAACTTCAGCAGTAGAACCGGAAAGTTAGCATGTCTTTAGAGATTACTCCTCTCCACTCCCCCACCCCCACCTTCCACTGGCCCATGAAAGTCAAATTGTTGGGAGAAATACATTCTCATATTGAAGACAATATTCTCGTTGGCCTGGGGCTGATTGTCGAAGCTGCCATCCCGCAGTCTTTTGCAGGAGCTTTGAGATTCTACAGATCAGGTACTTTATGGTTTATAGAATACGAAAAATAAAGCTGGTGGTTTGAGTTAAAAAAAAAAACCAAAACATTTTTATCAGGCCTGCCTACAATCTTCTTAACATTAACTGAGAAGAAGGCCGTGTTTTTAACCATTATGTTTGGGTTGAGGTGATGGTCCAAAGTTAGGCTCCATGAGATGCCGAGTCTTGGACTGGCCGCGCCCTCCCCAATCGCACCCCCCCCCATCCTCCCCGCCCCCTACTCCCAGGCCTGAGGTGGGTTTCTCAGAGATGCTGCTACAGCCATCCCTCAGGATGACTGTGAGGGATCTATTTCTTCCTTGCTCATTTGTACTTCAGAGTGTTGTGTGCAGGACATCGATCCATCATCACATTCTGTCTATGGTGTTTGTAACTGTTCCAGAAGAGAACTTCTCCCAAGTCAAATTCTACACCATAAATAGATAGAGACAGCCGAACCCTGAAAAGTACTATAAACTACAGGTCATTATATAGTTTGGATAGTCATTTACAAAAAGCAATGCAATTTAAAAATTTGTTCTCTAAGCTCTGAAACTGATTCCACACCACCCCCCCCTGCCCCGCCCCGCCAGTCTTCTTTATACATTTGTCCTTTCAAAATCTGGGATATTTGGTCCATCTAAATTAACAAGAACATTCATTATGAATGATGCATGGTCACTGGGATTTACTCAGAAGATGTTAGAGAATGGGTATCAACAGTGGGGTATCTCTATGGATGGAGAAATCAAGACTCATCCCTTTTTACTCACTATACTTAGAATTTATTTTTCCTTCAACTGTACTCCAAATACCTAGATCCGTCTGCAGTGCAAGTGGGATCTCCAACATAGAAACCAAAGGCACCATATGTCTTCTAGCCTACCTTCCTAAAGAACCATAAGGCGCTTACCAAACTTGTAGGCTTGTGTTTTGCATCGGGATGATAAAAAATGTATAAGTAGATAGAATGTACTAGGCTCAGTGATGCATTATTTCTAAGCTAGAGAATTAAAATGAAAAAACTGAGAATAGAGAAATAGATCAGTGCAGTGGTATAGAAAACAAATGGCTCAGTGTATATATGGAACTTGGTTGTTTATGTTAGAAATGGTACTAAAAAATCAGTGGGGAAAAGGTAACTTATTAAATGAATGGTGTTGGAATGATTTCCAAGTAGGAGAAATTCAACTGTATTCCTTCCTCATATACAGAGAGGCAAATTCAAGAAATAAAATTATAAAACAATTAGAAGAAAACCTAGAATTTCTCTACTACCTCAAAAGTGAGAAGGCTTTCCTTAAAGTACCAGAAGTGCGTCCTATAAAGAAAAAGATTTATAGATTTGACAATATTGAATCTAAAACTCCTATATGACAGAAGACAAAGATAGGGTCAGAGGCAAGAAGTGATGGGGGGGGTGGGGAGGGACAGGGAATTTGCACCAGATATAATGGGCACAAGATCAATGTCCCAATTATATAAAGAAAAGAAGTACATAAAAGAAAATAGAAGCCACTTTAAAAATGAGCAAAGAGAAAGGCAATTCAGATCAGACTAAACCTAAATAGCTAATAAATATATATACATGTTTATTTTATATATATATATATATATATATATAAAACCTTTTCTACCTTACTAGTAATCAGCAAAATGCAAATAAAGACAAGGAGATACCACGTCACATCTAACAAACTGGCAAAATTAAGAAGACTAATGATAGACAGTATTTGTGAAGAATACACAAATTACATAAGTGTATTAGCATAGTTTATTAGTTCATTAGTTTAACAATCAAGAGCAATCACTAGTTTTTAGTAAAACCTTTGGTGTATATAATCTAAGACTTAGCATTTCTATATCTAGGTTCTCTTCTCGGTAGGGGTGAAGAATTGAAAACCTATGTTCCAGTCAATATAGAACAGGAGGGATTTTCTTTCTTTTTTTTTTTTTTTAATGTTTATTTATTTTTGAGACAGAGACAGAGCATGAACGGGGAGGGTCAGAGAGAGAGGGAGACACAGAATCGGAAACAGGCTCCAGGCTCCGAGCCATCAGCCCAGAGCCTGACGCGGGGCTCGAACTCACGGACCGCGAGATCGTGACCTGGCTGATGTCGGACGCTTAACCGACTGCGCCACCCAGGCGCCCCAACAGGAGGGATTTTCAAAATACTTAGCCATAGAGTAGATACAGGCTCCAACCAGTCAGAACAGACGCTGGCCATCGACCCGAGGAGAGTCCTACTAGGTGACGGCAGGGCTCTGAAGACAGTATTTGCACAACAGGTATGGCTGTACTGGTAGGGATGCATGAGCATTAAGCCCAAGTAATGTAGAGTAGAAGTCGAGGGTAGGGGTTCCAGAATCATCTCCTCTGGGGTTGAATTCTGGATCTGTTGCTTATCAGCTGTGAAACCTTGGACAAATTCCTTATCTGTCCCTTTAGTTTCCTCATTGTGTACAACAGGGATTATAACAACTCATTTCTCATGGATTTGTTACAAAGATTAAGGGAGCTAATACATAAAAACCTCCTAGAATACTTCCCCACATGCTTATTGAGTAAGCACTCAATATATATAGTAGGAAAATGGAAACGAATAAATAGAAGGTATGGTATATTTATATAAGAGAATATCACATAGCAGTTAAAATGATTGAACTTTATGCACTAACCTAGATAGAGCTCAAAAAACATGTTGAGTGAAAAAAAATCTGCAAAAACAATTTATTTATGGATGCAAATCGGAAGTCAAAATGGAAAGGTCTGGACCGGGAGGATACCCACCAAATGAATACCGATTATCTCTGGGGAGTCTGTAGGGTACCAAATGAATTTCAACTAATTTTTTTTTTAATCTAAATGAAAAAAATTCTCAAAAAAAAAAGACAAAAATTCAACATTTGTTAATTCTGAGTTTGTGGCTAGACATTTGGAATATTCTCTGAACTTTTCTGTATTTCAAATTTTTTAAAAAGACATGAACAAAAGTAGGGCCAGGTGTCAGGAGATCTGAGTGCTAGGACCAATGTTCCTCTAGTTGACTTTGAGCCAATTGACTTAAACCTTTCAAGATCTTAGTTTCCTCCTCTGAAAAATCAAGTTAAGAATACTATTTATTTCAAGGGAGAGGGGGTTGAGAATTAAATGATATTTGGGGGAAGTTCTATAAATGCTAAGGCTCTATTCACATGTTAAGTAAAATCAAATTGAGTTGTTGGCTTGATAATTCCTAAGACTTCCCTAACTCTAATGGCATAAAGCTAGTAGAGGTGTTTTGAGGAAGAAGCAAGATAGTGTATACAAAGCTATTAGCCCAGGAGCTGACACATAGCTTGTAGCAGAGACTGCTGGATGCCTATTCAGCAAAGAGTGTTTCCTTTTCCTCACCAGTAGAGTCTGAATTTATTCTGGGTGGTGATGTGCCTGGATAAAGAAATACTTTGCCAAGTCTCCTATGAAAAGGAGTTGTTGATTGGGCTTCTCGAAATTTTTAAGAATGCTCCCTCAGCTGGGAGAAGTTTCTTTTTGCCCTTGTTCCACTTCCCTTTTCTGTCTCAGAAAGTAAAGATGATGGCTGACATTCCAACAGCCATCTTGAATCCTGGAGTGACCTCGAACACGTAAGACATATGCTCGGCCTGATGGAGAAGAAAGACAAAAAGTGTCTGAATCCCTGATGGCTGTGGAGCTGCCATTACAGCCTTGGGCTGCCCACTTGAGGACTTCTTTGACATGAGGGAAAAGAAATGTGTATATTATTAAGTCACTTATTTGAGTTTTTGTTAAAAGCAGCCGAACCTAATCCTACCTGATATATTTTTGTCATTCTGAAGCTGTTTGCTTTCCTCCAATGCATTTTGAATAGGTAAGCTAATAAAGAGGAAAATAATGGCACAACACCTGTCCCTCTGCTATATGGAAAGGACAGGAAGCCCTCAATCACTCTCCTTGTTCCTCACTCCCCTGTCTCTTTGCAATGAAGGCTCTCAAGGGTGTGCCTCCAGAGGAGACAAAGCTCAGGGAAGACTGTGTCAGGCCCAGTGTACCTTAGCTGGGCACATTAGCTCCCACTAGACCATTCTTGGCCTGTTGGTGAGTGAGGAGGAACCCTTCTCCCAGGAGTCTGAGGTGGCCAGTGTTTGATTCGTTTCTCTAGGTCATACTCAAGGGTAAGACAATAGGAGACAAGATAGCTCTCCCTGGAAGTGGAAAGGTGAGGAGAGACTATGATTACAGGTTCTTTTTTGTCAAATCTTACACTTCTGTGATCCAAAGCTTTCTGTGACCTGATTCTGGAAATGGCAATATGTACCCTCTAGGGAGCTATAAAGGAATACTAATCAATATTAACCAATAGGCAAGACCTCAGCTATACTCAGGACATATGGAGAGCTAGATTATCATTTTTTAATATAGTAGGAAGAAGAAAGAGAGACACAAGATGTTTCCCTAAGCGTTAGTAATAAAGAGGACATAAAAAAGATCCATCAGCTCTTTGGACATGTGTGTAATATGCAAGGTCTCCTGTGAGCAATTCTCTGGAACTAAATGCGATAGTTCCAGCAATTCTCCCCAAGCTACAGAGGTTGGTAAGCAAATATATTGAAAAAGTAGGCAAAAAGACGGAAAGAGAGAAAGGCAGAGGGAGAGAGAAAGAGAGAGAAACAGTAGAGAAGAAAGGAAGGAAGAAAGAAAAGAAGGAAAGAAATGAGAAGCGACAAGAAGCAAAGCAAAGAAGAAAAGGCCCAGAAGCTCCAATCAACTTTCTCCATTTCCTTGAATCAAATGGAAGAGACATAGGTTTAGTGGTTCACTGATGTTCAAAGGGTGATTTCCCTGAATTGGGGAGAGAGCCCAGGAGAGGTGAAATTTATTCTAACCAGAGCAGTGGGACTAACTGCATCTGTACACAGGGGATTCTAAGTCATGTTCTTAGGGGTGCCACAGAATCTGAGGTGCTCACCTTCAGGAGGTAACTTGAGCCTTGTTCTTAGCCTTATCTGGGTTTTAATTCAGATACTGCCATTTGTGCCATGGGCAGGCCCCGAGCTTCTTGTCTGTTTTCCCCCATTTCCAAATACTGGGATTAGAACCCCTCATGTGGGGGGCACCTGGGGGGCTCAGCCAGTTAAGCGTCCGACTTTGGCTCAGGTCATTGATCTCATGGTTCGCGAGTTCGAGCCCCACATTGGGCTCTGTGCCGACAGCTCGGAGCCTGGAGCCTGCTTTGGATTCTGTCCCTCCCTCTCTCTCTGCCCCTCCCCAATTTGTGTCCTGCCTGTCTCCCTCAAAAATAAATAAACATTAAAAAACTTAAAGAAAAAAATGAACCCCTCATGTGAACAGTTGTTGTGAAGCATGAAGGCGCTGTTGTGAGTGGAAATGCCTGGTGGTGGGCTTGATACAGAGCAGCTTCTCAATAATGTGACTCCTGCCCAGGACCTTTCCTCCTTACTCTGGTCCTGTGTTGGTGCACATGCCCTGGGCTGCCCCCACTGAGATGATCCCCGAGTCTGGACTCAATGGGCAGAGAATAACAGGCAGAGGCATATAAGGGTGAGGCCATGAGAGTCCGCCCTGATCTCCACGACAGGGGATTGAAATGCGCGAAGAATTTAAAAACAGTTATTAAACCAGCTAAAATGGGCTTTGCTACCACCTTGGGCTCCCGATTCGAAATAACGTCACGATAAAATATCTTCCCTGAAAAAAACTTGCAATGATCTAAATTTGAAACAATAGCTGCGGTTATTGTTGGTTAAGTTTTAATGCTATGTGTAAGCTTGAAATCAGCATGTTTTTATTACGTATCCTTTCATACACATTATACTTTAAACGAAAGTAAATTCAGAGACTTCCTGGTTTTGTGGGAATAAGCTACATGCTTTTATTTCAGGAACCAGTTCCTAATGGTTCAGAATCGGTTGAACTTATATCTGTTTCCCTACACCATCATACCACACATTCCTGAGTCACAACACTCGATTTGGGGCGCCTGGGTGACTCAGTTGAGTGACTCTTGATTTCGGTTCAGGTCAGGATCCCAGGGAGGTGGGATCAAGCCCTGAGTTGTGTTGAGCGTGAAGCCTGCTTAAGATTCTCTTTCTCTCGGGGCACGTGGGTGGCTCAGTTAAGTGTCTGACTCTCTATTTAGGCTCAGGTCATGATCTCTTGGTTTGTGAGATCCAGCCCCTTGTCAGGTCCTGTGCTATTAGCTTGAGATTCTCTCTGCCCCTCTTGTGGCTCACATTCTCTCTCTCTCTCTCTCTCAAAATAAGTAAACAAACTTAAAAAAAAAAGAAGATTCTCTCTCTCCCTCTGCCCCTCCCCCACTCATGCACAAGTGCCCTCTCTCTCCCTCCGTCTCCAAAAAATTAAATTAAAAACACCCACTAGATTTGAAGTAAATAATGATTTCAGAAGATAAGAAAACAATTTGAATTACCTCATTTCTGTCATTGTCTTTGAGCATTTTGAGTGTTCTTTCTGTTTGAAATTTGAAACAAGAATGCTGATAAACCTGTGGGGTATGATGTTTTTGTTAAGGGTAAATTTTAGTTTGTACCTGAAATATCGTACTGAATGTGAACAATATCTTTAAAATTGAAATGTGGTCTTTAAAAAAATTTTTTTTAATGGTTATTTTATTCTTGAGAGAGAGAGGGAGAGACTGAGTGTGAGCAGGGGAGGGGCAGAGAGTGGGAGACACAGAATCCGAAGTAGGCTTCAGGCTCTGAGCCGTCAGCACAGAGCCCAACGCGGGACTCGAACTCACAGACTGCGAGATCATGGCCTGAGCCAAAGTCGGACACTCAACCAACTGGGCCACCCAGGCGCCCCGAAATGTGCTCTTTTAAAAGTATGATTGTTTTTAAATGAAAGAGTGAATCCAGTAAATAAAATGTCACCACAATGTTATCATTTCATAGCCAATTTGTACTTCTTGCAAACATTTTGATTTGATTAAAATTTATTTAGAAGCTAGTGAATGATTCTTTATGTAAAGTAATATTATCACATATTATAAAGAAAGGATCAAAGTTCAAACTGTGATTTGAATGTAAAACTCTTGGACAAAAAGTGCTTTTTCCTTTTAGGTACATACAGTAAACTTTTTCTTTTCTTTTTCTTTTTTTTTTACTGGCAAATTATAAAGTATAATAAAGGAAAATTTTCACTGCCTGTGAGATTTTCACTGGCTTTTCTGGCAATGCTGTTAATTTTATTTCAAGATTTTGATGAAAATAATTCGGTTGAATGGAGGAAGGGATGTTAACAATGATCTGTTTGGGGAATTAAATACACCAGGTAAGGCCAGTGATCATGTCCTGAGCATGGAATATCCGAGGTGGCAGCTGGGGCCAAAAGCATAGGGCTTCCCAGCTGCTTGGAGAGAAAACTCTTTCTTGTTTCAGGGCACTGGTTTTTCACAGTCCTGTAGACTCTAACCTTAAGGAAAATAGCAGCAGCAGTAGTCAAAACAAATAGCTTCTCCAGGCATCAGGCAGATATTTCCATCATTTTGTTTCCCAAATGGCCCAGACTCAGACTTCCTTTAGTCTCTTTCAGACAATCTAACAGTCTCACCTTAAAACCCACCCACTCAGCCATCTATGCAGGAAGGAGTGGCCAAAGCGTGACCCTTTCTCAGTGAAGTTCACTGATTGCTCCCTCTGGTCCTGTGCTGGGCTGTTTTTCTAATGCCCCCTTGACACTGAATTAAACTTTAATTCTATCTGGGGAGGAGGCTCTGGGTTGGGTTGTGTGGCCCTGCTGTACCATCCACGAGACCGTCTGGGAGTTAATTATGCTGTAACTCTTGCTGCTTGGAGCTCATTAATTCCCCACCTCCTCAGCCCCTTCCCTTCCAAGCTGTTTAGTTATTTGCAGCTGAAGCTGCTCATCACGCTGAAAGAGTCCCTAGGACTCAACTGCACCTCCAACAATAACCAGAGCTCTTTCTGCCCCTGCTCTCAATGCTCTGCTTTGCTGGAGATGGCTCTTTGGGTGATAGAAGCCTGGATTTGCATGCAGCCAGGTCAGTGCCCTCTGTCCAGCTGTCCTGGGCCAGGCTAAGAGGATGCATCGAGTCACTGGCAGCCGGCAGCTAATCTACCTCCTGCGTACCATTAACATAGGTGAACACAAATCCACATCAAACCTGGCTCCTTTTTAAAAGGCCATGTTTACAGCCCATTAGTAGTCAGGGCGAGTGAGAACAAGGCTTTTGGTGGCAAATATGCAATCCATCATAGTAATTAAATGGGGTTAAGTACGTACAGCACTAATCTGGAGAGACACAAAGAGTGCTCTTTTGACATCCCAACTTAAAAAACTGAATAATGGCAAGGAAAGTTCTTGTCTATGCCCCCCACCCCCATCGGTCTCTCTTTCAGTCTATCTCTGCTTCCAGCACCTCGCTCTCTCTTTGTTTTCCTCTGTGTTCTGGGTCTCTTTGAATCTCACTCTCTATATATCTCTGTCTCTCTTTGTTTTTCCAGCAGATTCCTTTCTCTTTTTATAAAATCCTCCTTCCTCAATATAACATTACAACATGTAATAACTTAAGTAAAGTCTTCCAGAAATTAAAACAAAAGAAAACAAAACAAAACTTCACCCCGCTGCTCCTGCTCTCAGCACCTTGTGCCTTATTTTAGGCAACCTGCCAATTCTAGCCAGAGTAAGGCACTTGCCATGCGGTTAGATTTTTCCTCAAGATTTCAGAGAAGTCCTGGTACCGCCTTCTATCTCACCTCCTTTGGTTCGGGTTTTTTGGCTCACAGGCACAATTTCAAGCCACTCAGCTGATTATATCACCCATCCATCCCCAACTTGAACTTCCCCATAAAATATGGATCTCTGGTGCTAACAAAAGAAGTGACCAAAAGCGCATCTCCAGCCTGGAACATATAATTTCTACGTATACTCTGGAGCGTGTCATAGACCCTAGTGCTGATGTGTTGGGGCAGTGGGGATATTAGGCTCATTTCACAGGGCCTCAAGAAGGAGCTGCTTAATACACAAAGTAGTGCACACCAGTTTAGGATGGGAAAAGAAGAAGTAGACCATATCCAATTGCAGCCATGGTTGGGGGGGTGGGGACTGGAGTAGACAGGATGTCATCACCGGTGATACACCTCTCTTCCCCTCCAACATCGAGGAAGTTTATAAATTACTTCTCATTAAAAAAATAAAAAATTGCGTGTGGTCATAATGTCAAGCAAAGCTGGATCACAGACCAGCTTTAAAATTTGCCTCTGTAGAAGAGATGACTCCGGGAAGGAGAGAGCAAACACTACGAACCACATTTCTGAAGGTCCTGCTCCAGGCAGACAAAACAAAGCAAGAATTTAGCATCTTCCAAAAAATATATGCGGAATCAACTTATTTTCCATAAACACATATTTTATGCTACGGTAGTCGTGGTATACCCTTCTTCTAAACCGACAAGTTTTACATTGATTCAGGGGGCTTCCCTATTAATAAGTGACTGCAAGAGGGGTCCCTCTGTCCATTAAAATGGACTCTTTAATTAGGACGATGATGTCTGCATTTTTTGTGACATTTCTTTTATTCCCTTAAGTTTATTTATTTTTAGAGAGAAAGGGAGAGAGAGGGAGAGGGAGAGAATCCAGCCGGATGTGGGGCTGGAACTCATGAACTGTGAGATCATAACCTGAGCCTAAATCAAGAGTTGGATGCCTACCCAACGGAGCCATCCAGGCACCCCATGACATTTCTTAACCATGAGGGTCTGTCCTCAGTTTTTTTTCCCCTTTACCTCTTTAAAAAGTTATTAAATATAGGTACTTATAGAGAAGTGCACAAACTATTAATGTACAGTCTAACAAAGAATGAAGAGGAAACTGCCTTGATCCATTTCAAGGAATGGAACAGCATTACAACCCAGAAGTCCCCATGTTGCATTACCCCCAACCCTCTCATCTTTCTGTGGAGGCTTCTCTGTTCTTGCATTTATGGTGATCACCATTTATGGTGATCACCAAAAAAGCTGCCCTTTTCTTTGATTTTGTATATACGTATATATGTATATATCTATATCTCTCTATATATTTGTATATATGTATATATGTATATATGTATATATGTATATATCTGTATCTATCTATCTATCTATCTATATCGTTAAATACTATAGTTTAATTTTGCCTGCCTTGAACTTTATATACAGAAAATCATAAGAGTATATATTATTTCATGTCTTGGCCTCTTTCAGTCCACATGTAGTATCCCACTGTATGAACATACCACAATTTACCCACTCCCACTGGTTCTTTACTGCTATGAACGTTTGTGTTTGTTTCCTGGTACACGTGTTTCTCTAGGATTTTTAATCTAGTCTTGATGATGCTTGATCTGGAAGTCTTAAAAGATCAGGAGGAGTTTTTAAGGCCCCCACAAGAAAAAGGACATTCCAGGCACAAGAAACAGGGTGTGGTATAGCACAGAAGAGTGAAACCACATGATACGTTGGGGGAATCACAGTCCTGTATTATCGGGGTGTGACACGAGTAATTCCAAATAGAGCTCCCAGTATGAACAGGGCAGTAAGTGTTACAGGTGCATTTATAATCCAGGGTAATAGACACATGTCGAGTCTTCACGGTGTGAAGGGGGACCATGTAGTTTGACCCAGTTCTTGTGGGACCAAGATCAATTCTGGGCAGTCTTGTATGCTAGGGATCATCAGATTTTAAATGGCAAACGACATTCATCTTGTAGCCAGGTCTGAGCTGGTAAGCAGGTGCCCAGAATACGACGTTTTGAAGAGTCTGAGGCCCTGTCGGGCATCAGCCAGAAAGTCTTGACTGATGGTGTGGAGGTCATGTGTCACGGATGTGCTGACTTTTATTCAAATGCCTCTCTCCGCGGTAGTTCGGGCACTGCGGAGGAGCGCTTCAGAACAGCTCATGCTGTTTCACATATTGTTTACTTTACTGCATGTATAATGCTGCTCTATTCACCAGAGTTCCCATTATAAACGGCATCAGCCATCTGTGTGCCTGGAAAGAACAGCTACTGGGGCAAACAAAATTTGACCCCCCCCCCCCCCCCACCGGCTTTCAAATGACAGGACGAGGAGGTACTGAATGTCAAGGTCTTATTTAAGGAATGATAAAACGATAAGCTTTGAGCCTTGCATGCTCTCATTAGAGCAACCGCATTTATTAAGAGGAGAACAAACAACAATTTATGTGTTGAGTCTCTCTCTCTGTCTCACTCTTAAACCAAAATGATCTCAACACTCTGCCCCACAAGCCGAAATGGTAGAATGAGTTTATAGCAGGTGGCTTGGTTCACTACTCTAACCTTGTCAGTTTTCGGGTATTAAAAACAAGCCCTCTGAATTCGAGCAAGGCTTTGCCTCAGGTAACCTGGTTGCGGAACACGTGCGCCTTGGATTCGGTGGCCAGGAAGAGACAGGTCTATATGCTAAATTAATATTATCAGTGGGTTATTGGCACACCTATGGAAGACAAAGAAGTGTCCACACAGGTGGACAGACCACAGTCGCACGAGATGGTTGGTGCCTGGCAAATCTAAGGGATCTTTGACTTAATAGAGACAAGAAACGAGACGCTTGCAATGCCATGTGAGCACATCTAAGAGTAGCTCCTGGTCATGGTAGGAAAGAAAGGTCCCAAACATTTTAACACTGATATGCAGGCCCAAAAATCCCAGGAGAAACCATTCTTTGTTGTGTGAACTTGGATGCATTCTTCGTCGTCACTGAATTTCACTTGGCTCGTGTGTACAATGAGAAAAATGCCTCATAGTGTTCTTAAGTGAATCTAATCAAAGGAGATCATGTATATAAAAGTCACCTTTAAATTATAGAGCACTGAACAATATTAGGTATTATTATTATTATCTCATAAGGTTGTTGCCACGTTCAAAAGAGATTATGTACAGGAAATCACTTGGAAAAATCTGGAAGGGTAGAAATGTAAGGTGGTAGTTGCAGTAACAGTATCAGAGCTTTTAGTTACGGGTGGCTAGCGATGCTGTGAGAAGTATGTTAAAGAGGGCAGAAGAGCATTGTGGGAATATAAAGTTAAGAGCATTTTTTAAAATGGGATACGAGCCCTGGAATTTTCCAGAATGGAAGCATCGGTGTCAACGGAGCTGTACACAGGTTAAAAGTCATCATTCAGCTGAGTCCATGTGGCATCTTATATTTAATAGGCACTTTTGATCATAAGAAAGGGAGACTGACTCGGGTTACAAGGAAGAAATGGAGATTCATTGATGGCTACATGCAGACAGAAATCTGTACCACACCTCATGGGAAACTACAAAGAGCCAAGTCTCATGGCAAATGGAATGTATAGCCGGAACCGGGAGGTTATGCAGGATGAAAAGCAACTCTAGGAACTGGATTATCTTGTTGCCCTAGAGCGGCAGGAATTGTCTAATTTTCTGCTGTTCGTGTCACTGCACAACCGAGTAGCTCATCTTCTCTTCTGTGTGTCCCTTGGTTTCTGCTTTCTAGTACTCCAGACTTACCTTCACTCCTGCCTACCCAAGGTTTCTCTTGCCTGTGGCTTCTGCTCTTCTAGGTTTCTGCTGACTGTCAGCTTCTGTTTCCTTTCCCACCTTCCAACTCATGAATCTGTCTCCCTCTCTCTCTCTTTTTCTTTTTTTATTCACACACTCTTCAGGCATGAGAATCTGAGAGGTTCCACTTGTCCCCATTGTCTTTACTGGCTGTGACTTTTGTGTCAGGCCAACTCAGACTGGCTGCTCTTAGGTCAGGCATCTGTGCCTGGACCAGTTACCTGTGGTCTAGGAGGTAGAGTCACATGACAGGAATATAGTAATTTATGCTTCAAGAACCTATTAGCTTGGGCCTCTTAGTGGGACCCTCGTGGATCAGTGTGAATCAGGGGTGTGTTGGTGGGCATGTATTCCAAAGCTTCAGTATGTACGTGAGGGAGCTAGGAGTTCTGCAGTTTACTTCTCATTACTAAGTCAATCGGAGCAGTGCAAGGAACTTTCTGTAAAGACAAACAAATGAAACGCCCCCTTCCCCATACAAAAATATGATGACAATAGTAAAGAAGGTGAAGAAGAAAGAGGAGGGAAAGAGAAGGAAGAACAACATGAGGCTTCTGAGGTATCCTGTGGGATAAGCCTTTCTATGAAAGCCATTCTGGAAAGAGACAGGAAATGCGTGCTCTTAAGTGTTAGGAATGGTGTACTTGGCCAAAGGCGAGCATTATTTTAGATTCTGGTTATTTTACCTAAAGTAGAGTCTAAGTAGCTTCTTTGACATTGTTAAGAATCCCAGAATTTTGGAACAGAAAGAAAGCTCAAGGTAACCCCCTCCTCATGTTGCATGGCCTATCCCCTTCACTTAGAGAAATGGAAATGAGGGTCTCCAAGGCTGAGTGGCTTGAGCAAACTGAGGGTGCCTCTGCTCTGGGACAGCAGAACAAAGGAGCGATTTCAACCGAGCGATTCTCTGCCCTAGAACTGCTAACTCTGGTCAGCTGGATTCCACTTGCGCCCCTGTAGAGATGAAAACATCATCGGCTTGAAAAAGTTACCCCTGCCGTTTGGAGCAGCTGGCCTGGAATTCTTGTCAATATCGCCCGTATAAAATAGAAATCTGCTTTTCCTGTTAAGAGTGTGGCATATTTTCTATGATTTGCCTTCAGCTCTTGAGTGTTTACACGCCATTTCTGTGTGTCCCATCCTCGCCTCCAATACTCAGCCTCAAAGTTGTTACCGGAAGTCTAGAAGAGGAAGCCATCTTGATTTCCGGGTGCTTGTGAAGGCTGTGGCCCCTCATAGCAAAAGCAAACCAAACAGCAATAGCAAAATGCCCCTGCTGGCTTAATCGAACTCTCAAATTTAATCACACAACAATGGCTATCCTGGGCGAACCTTTTTCTAAGTTTTGCATTCTGCCAAAAAAAAAATTTTATGTATATTATATAAATTATTTATAGTAAAAATTATTATATAAATTTACATATTATATAAATCTAAATATATATACATATATATGTGTGTGTATATATATATATATATATATATATATAATTGAATGTGTTATAGCAGTAGCCAAGGTTCTCATTATTCTAAAGTGATAAACAAAACAACCACGATGTGTGTTAGGTATCTGCTGTTTTAACTGTGTGGCCTTGGGCAAGTTACCTACTCTTCGTGATTTACTTTGTTTCTCATCTGAACATTGGGGTATTTATTTTCTTAGCACTGTGCCTGGCTTATAGGAAATGTGTAATAAACATCGCCTAGTAATATATACCATTTCAATTAGTCATCATAAGAAGTTTATGAGGAACACAGCTCATAAGACATGAAGTAATTTGCTTAATTTCTAGAACATAGTAAGGATGGAGTTAGACTAGGGAACTAATTTTTTTACTGCAGTTAGGGGGTCTTTTTGCTTCAAACACCCCCTATAGTTAGGAGGATGTCCTGGAAAAGGTCTTAGTGCTCGAAGATTTCTTCCCAAAGTGGGCGGGGCAGGGGGAATGCCAGTGAACAATCTGGATCTGAGTCTCTTCACCCAGGATTCGGGAACCCCAGTGTAGTCCGTGCCTCAAGGCCCCTCTCGTACTCGGCACTTGAGGGCTTCCTGAATGCTCACCACCCCTCTGCTCTGACAGGTGGAAGGATCTGGGACTCTGGAGGTAGTTGACGAGAGCTGTGCTCCTGCTCCACCCCTGCCCTGTCCACCTGTTTGGACTGGCCACCATGCCCTAAGGGGCCTCAACACTTCATGCCACACAATCTAGGCTCCTCACCTTGGAAAATCAACATGGTTGATTTTCCCTTTCTTCTTAGGGTAGTTAATGTGCGTGGAATCACTCAATGAGATTTATTGAGGGCCCCACACAAAACTTGATAGGCTTTTCTTAGGTGACGAAAAAAGGTGGCCTGACCGGGGAAAAGCCACACTGTTGGCCACCCAACACTTTGTGGACTAAAGTTCTGAAAAGTCCAAAGCATGGCACGGGCAGGATTTTATTGGCACCTGTAAATAGGCCGATCGGCAGCTTGTTCTCAGAAGCCAGAGGCTGATCTGACCGCATTTCGTGCCCTGGGAGAGAGGAGTGAAAACCTAAGTGAAAGGAAAACTGGGATTCGGAGAAACCAGGAGGAGTTTGGAACAGGACTTTTGTGTAGGTCATCTGGAAAGTGTGCCCCGTTAGGACTTACGCGTAAAAATAGCCTCAAGAAGAGGATAGGGGCGGGCTGGGGTGGAGAAGTGTCTGTGTGCCCAGAAATCCACCCAAACGCACACATGGCCACATGCAAACACCTAAAACAAATGTGTCCCCAAGGACTTAGACTCCAGCTTATTATGTAATCGCTGAATTTGTGGGCTTGCTTGTATAATTCAAGGCAAGATTTAGACTATTTCCACTATCCTTCCAGAGACCGTGGCTAAATGACCAGATGGGAAAAAGCCTACTGCCTGACCTAACTGCCAGCAGCCCATGAGTGTTCCAGACGGTGCAGATTTGTAGCAAAAGAATTATTATTACTCCTTTTCCTCCCATGAAGAAACAAAAGCCTCCACTCTTGACCTTGGCATTCCCTTGCTGCTGTCTTCTCTTCCGTGACACCTACGCTTGATTTTCTTCATCTGAGGTATTCCAGTGAATATTTGCTGAATTTTAATTTAGATTGAATGAAATTCAGAAGGCTGAAGCTTTCCGAATTTCAGACCTGCTGAGAAAGGTGTGTGTGTGTGTGTGTGTGTGTGTGTGTGAAAGAAAAGTTCTCAGCTTGGCTCATCACTGAAAGGCCTCCTGAGACCTCTGAGCTCAATCTGAGGAATAAGGCAGATTGGTTACCCTGTCTGATGGGTTTTATCAAAACGTGAGAAAACATAGTAATGAAAAATGGTGGGCTGAATTCCTTATCATTCAGGGAGGGGCTCTGTACAGGTAAACCAGCCCATAACTCACTTGCCTCACGACAGTTTTTATTGCTCTGTTTCAGGGCAGTTTTGAGGAGGGAGGAGAATCGCCCGAGACAACAGATGTGGGACTCTTGTCTTTCTCCCTGTCCTGCGGATAGGCCTAAGGCTCAGCCCAGTGACTCACTGTTGTGGTATTATATGGCTCAAGCTTAAGTGTGTGCTGTGGAAAGTGTGGGGCAGGATTTATCAGTGAGAGTTCTTCCTTTGAAGTATCAGGGCAGGCTACTTTGCTGATGGTTTCTGGAACCCGGCCAAGCCCCAATATGCTGTGAAAATAGCCGTCTTAGGTTCTCTTGGCACATGAGCACATTTGCACTTGATTCTCAGACCTCCACTGCTTTCTGATGTTTTCTGAGGCGAGTGTTCTTGGGAATTAGGGCCCGGGGCCAGATTGTAACCCTGCCTGTTTGTGCCTCTTCACATGCCCCATCCAAACATGGTTTTGATGGCTCCAGATACGGGTTGTCACATCAACTTGAAAAAGGCTATCCTTGAGTTCCAAAGTGCAGGCTGGCTTTGAGTCGCTTTTGGGCATTTAGGTATAAATTTCTCGATAGCTCACATTTCCTGCTGCCCTGCCCCCCCACTAACAAAATGTTGACGCTTAAGGGGTTTTACTGCAACAGTGCTTTCCACCGCAATGTGTCTTTGCATTTCCAGCTTGAAACGAATGCAATATGCATGATGGAGAAAAACCTCAGCGATGTCATTACGGCTCTACCAGTAAATTAAGAAGAAAAAAAGTCCGTCCTTCTCTGGTGAAAAATCCATCATCTATCTGCCTGCATCTTTCTCCTCCCACCTCTACCCATCATCATACTGTTATTAATTTTGAGAACAAAGGACATAAAAAGCTAATGATGTGAGATTCCCAGACACCCTTCCAGAGGTTAAAATATCAGCCACATTTCTCATCACCCAGCTATGTGTAATAAATAGCTTCCTTGTAAATGCAGATTTCCCAATAGGCTCCCCACTTCAGGTTTCCCTCTAGCCTGGGAACCAGGCTCTGTCCTTCATCTAAATCTTGCCAGCCTGTGTTGAAGAACCCATGTGTAACCTTGCTGAGCATTTATTTCTCTCACCTTTCTGAGAGGGCAGACCCTTTAATAAAAACAACTTGGTGTGACAGGGCTTGAATCTTAGAGAGGGCTCAGGCAGCTGTCGGGTCTGTGTCCGTGGACCTCCTGCTTGAGAACATAATTGAATGTAGTTGCAGGCTGGGTTCTGTTGTGAGTTGAGATGTGTCCCCGGCCTTCAAATTCACACGTTCAAGTCCTAACCCCAGTACCTCGGAGTGTGACCTTCCTTGGAGATAGGATCTTTGCAGAAATAATCAAGCTAAAATGGAGTCATTAGGGCAGGTCCTAATCCAGTATGACTGGTATTCTTATTAAAAGGGGGAATTGGGGGACATTCCCACACAGGGAGAATGCCATGTCCACATAAACTGGTCATGTACAAGTCAAAGAGAGAGACCTGGAACAGATCATTGCCTACAGCCCTCAGAAGGAACCGACCCTGCTCATACCTTGACCTTGGGCTTCTAGCTTCCAGAACTGGGAGACCATACATTTCTGTTTTGTAAGCCACTCAGTCTGTGGTACTTGGTTACAGTGGCCCTAGCAAACTAAAACAGGTCCCTTGGGTAGCAGACTGAGGAAGGGGTTAGCACGAAGGAGGTTTGTAAGGGAGTGCTCTGGGGATAAATTCCTGTGGAAGAGAATGAAGCAGACTGGGAAGAAGGAGACATCCAACTGGGTTGTAGTCCCAGGGAAGGCCTCCGCTGACTCCACGGGAAGTTCGGATCCAGGATGGCCCTTCATAGTTGGAACATGGGTCTGGGCCTCTGTGGGCTCCTGTCGATCTATCATTGGGTGTGGGCTTCCTCTGGAAGGAGGTATGACCTTAGCTAAGGCAGTTTTCTTCAGCCGAGGTAATCCGTGAAGAGGGCTGACGGTGGGAACGGTCTTTTGGAAGCAGTCCCAGCGGGTGGAGGCATGAGTCCTTCCTTCCTCCGGAAGGACCTGGGTGGCACCAGCATCCACCATGACGCCCGTTATAATAGATTCGTTGACTGAACGATGGCTTGTCGAATTTCATGATTTTCAAAATGGAGTTTAGCTGTCTAAGCTGTGGTGCTTTGTTCAGTCCTCCTTTCCTCCTCTGCCTTAGAGATGAAGCAGGCTGTGGCTCCCTGTCCTGGAGCCTCTTCTGGGAGAGAGGTGGGCTGTGGGAGAGGTCTCACTCAACATCTGGACAGAAAGACAGAAACTGCTCTGGATGCTTCAGACAGAGGGGGATGCATAGAGAAGAAAGCTTACAAAGGTGCTGGAAGGTCTGGAGGGAGCGCGAAAGGAGGGAGATATTCCCCAGAGATCAGGAAGCTGGTTTTGCCTGGCGTTGGAACCTCGAAGCTCACACTCTCTGCCCAGCTGCTGCTGCCGTCACCGCTGCTATCGGATCTTGCTGTTTGCTCTGAACAAGAACTCAGGACTCCGCATTTTGATGTTGGTGAGATGAGGCTGACACTGCCAGAGCTCAGATTTACCTGGAAGCTTCCGGACCCCATGGTTGCTGTTGCCATTACTACTGCTGTTAGTGGTACCACCAATACCAGACAAAAAAGCCTCTTTTTCCCCCTACCTTCTGGTTTCCCTTGTATCCAGGGGACAGGTTCCCAGTCTCCTGCCATTGAGAGGAAATCATGGAAGAAGGGGCAGGAATCTGGGACAGCAGACAGTCGTCCTCTGAGGGGCTAGCCTAAGAGACATCGGTCAGCGGATGGTCCTGGGAGGGCAAACCAATGACTGGAGCACCGCAGAGAAATGACCCCTCCCCAGGAGCAGTGTCCAACTCTGGAATTTGACTGATCATCCGCCGCTGTCTACTTCCTGCTCCACATCCCTCTACTCCCTCTGAGGAGAACAGAACTTGCCCAGGATATCTCATGCCTAGGCCAGCTTGGTAAAAAGGAGCTTTCTTTCTTTTTTTTTTAACCTTTTTTTTTAACGTTTATTTATTTTTGAGACAGAGAGAGACAGAACATGAACGGGGAAGGGGCAGAGAGAGAGGAAGACACAGAATCTGACACAGGCTCCAGGCTCTGAGCCGTCAGCCCAGAGCCCGACGCGGGGCTCGAACTCACGGACCGTGAGATCATGACCTGAGCTGAAGTTGGCCACTTAACCTACTGAGCCACCCAGGCACCCCAAGGAGCTTTGTTTCTAGAGATGTTAATTATGATCTGGTAGAAACCAAGTCTACCAGCTCTCAGCCAATATGCTCCTGACCATACCATGTCATTGTTGCAGCAGTGGCAATGACCTTCCTTTTCCTTTCTTTCTGATTCCTGACAGGAATGCTGGGTCACCAATAAGCACAATGGGACATTGACCACAAATGGGCCAACTGGATCAACTAAACTACCAAGTACTTCAATACCCGGACAAGCTGATGTCTCAGTTGGATTTATGGTTATTTGATTGAATTCACCAAATAAATGTTCTCTGGACATATTTATGTCTCTGGGACATTAATAAACTAATAGCATCTACCTTATCGTGAATAAAACTTCTTGTGTTTATTATCTCTTAACTTTTTCAAAGTGATTTTGCATCATTTTCGCCCTTGTTTCAGCAGCCTTATGATACATCCTAAGTTGTCCTTCTTCATTCATCCATTTGTGCCTTCAGGAAATATTTACTGGGTCCAACTATGGGCAAGGGTTTGTGTTATGTATAGCAGCAGCAGAAGAAGAAGAAGAAGAAGAGGAGGAGGAAGGGGAGGAGGGGGAGGAGGAGGAAGGGGAGGAAGAAGAGAAAGAAATATCCCTACTAAGGAATTTATCTTCACAAAGTAGGAGTCTGCTTTTGCCAATAAAGTACCTAAATTCAGAAAGAAAACTAGGCACTGATACCAAGACTTCAGATTGGCAAACTCAAGCCATTCGAAATAACTCCCTTCTCACTGAAAACTAAGACGACACATTCAGTAAGCATTCAACTCTGAAGATTCTAGTTGATGTCTCTTGGTATCTCAAATGTCATCTAACTATAGATTGATACGCGTTTGGTATTAGGCTGCCGTGATGCAATATCATTTGTCCTCATGGAAGGTGACCGAGCAAGGCTTGGTGTTTTCCACATCGCTCAGCTTTGTGGATACAAAATAAGCAATATATTGTATTCCTTCTGCCTAAGCATGTGGTTGGTATAATTTTTTCCACGGACAGCTGAATTCAACAGCCTGTGCGTGGTGGTTCAACATGAGTACGAAATGGTAGGCGATAAAAGTTGTTAGAGAAGATCCCTGGGGCTTCACTAGGCACTGCCACCGGAGCCAGTCAGATTACATGGCGAGGTCAAAGGTGCTGCCAACTCTTACATACCAGATTCTTCTCTCCTGGGAATTTAACCCACAACCAGACCCCCCATCGCTCCTGAATTTAAGAGACGTGGTGAGAATTTTTATCCAACCAACACTGTAGTTAGTAACGTGTAACTACCACCAAGCATCTCGTTCTAGCCACCTAGCAACTTCTTTAAATCATGGAATATTCAGAATATCTCCTCCAATCATACTCCTGGCTTAAAATAATAAGCGGAACCCATTCTCCTCCCTTTGGAACTGCTACTACGCTCAGCAGAAGCACTGTTGTCATCATGGTTTCGTTTTGATGCAGGTGTTACAAAGGGGAGAGAGAGTGTGTGGTTGGAGGAGGCAAAGAATAAGAAGGAAAAGGGACCTACTTCGATATTCCTTGTCTGTAGGCCGCCAGCAAGATTTCCTCCTGCACGTTGGGGATGAAGGCCCATCTGGTGAAAGGTCATCCTTGGCAATAAAAGCTGTGTTCAGTTCACTTAAAAATTGTGACGTGTGTCCTGTGCGCCAGGCTTTTTTTTTTTTTTCATTTTAGCTCCTAGAATTATCGACTAATTTTTCCCGATACATCTGGGATGTTTCCCTAAAATAGCAAAGAAGAGGAGACAATTTTGTGGTGCCACGGTTGTATATGTGCTTAATTTGAAACTATTAGTTTCATTAGTCTTTATATTCTAATTATATCTCTACATTTCACCCTGTAACACTTTGTTGCTCAAACAAGTTGGCTCAGAAAATAATTGCCATGTTCTTGCACAGCGAATATACAAAACAAAGGGCCATTGTGCCAGGGCTGGAAGGAGTGTTTTTTGATTGTTTCTCATTCCCTTCAGCGTTTTCAATAGGAGCCAGCCCTGAATGTTCAGTAAGGCCTCTGCGCAATTAATTGGGAGCCATCAAGTAAACCCTGCCAGGGTGTGGGCTTACCCGGACAGGCTTATGACTAGTCATCTGCTTCTGTCAGGACTTAAGGACATTTATCAAAGTTGTATTAGGCTGTTGGAAAATCTGTTGTCTAATTCTTGGATGTTCTTTCCTTGGTAGAGGTACCTACATGTTGCCACCAGGACATTTGACTTCGTAACCATCCCCTTCATCTTGTAAGTCAGAGGAACACGGCAATAATGTAATATGTTGTATTTGCAAGATGATAGAACTCTATAAGAGAGTTAATCTTTACAGAGCCACAGACTAGTAGGGAGCCTCCATTAGAACCACTTTGAAATGAAGAAAATATAACAGGAGAAAAGGAACTAAATCTCTTAGAATCTCTCCATTCATGATTCAGTTTTGATATGGAGTTCAAGAAGGATTAATTATCCCAGTGCACGTTGGCCATTTCTCGAGACACCTTCTCTCTATGAGGATCAACATAGGGCATCACCTCTCCATGGCCATCTTTGGAGACCCTAGGGTTCTGCTTCCAGATCAACAGTCCATGATATTTCTTGAGCACCTGAAATGTGTCCAGCCTTGCATTTGATGATGTGGCAAAGAGACGGAAAACATTATTCTTAATCTTTAAAAACATCTCCAGTCTGGCTGGAGAGGTAAGGTTTATGCAAATGAATTAAGAAAACTATCAGATAGTATATAAACCAGTGCTACGTGTTCATGGGTCAGAGTTTCTTCTCTTGCCATCAGAACAGAGAAAGGGCAGAGAACATAAAGGCTCGGAATAACCAGGGAAGGCTTCTTGAAGGAGCAGAGGCTTGAACTGTAGAGAGAAGAAAGGTCTAACAGGTTCTTTAGATTTGTGAACTTCCAATTTCCTCAATGCCACAGTGGAACTTCATTTCTCCCATCAGCCAGAGTGAACCGTGGAATACAGAGAGTTTTTGCCTCTGTAGTGACAGGCAGAGAACACAAGGCCGTGTCGAGATATAGATGATGGCAGGCTCCCTCCCAGTTGGTGACTCACACCTCCACCCCGGGGGTGCAAGGCTCAGATCCATGACAGAAAAGTACAGGCTGTGGGCTTTCCAGCTTTCTCCTGAATAGACGAAATCAGGACTATTGTATTTCAAGATGGGGAGATTTTCATGTAGCACAGAGGGCATTCTGATTGAGAGTCTGATCTGGCTAGAAAGGAAAGCTCGTGTAAGAACGCAGTAGGAACCAAGGTTTGCTGGGAAGGGTTGTAGCCTACTGCTAAAGGGTATCGAGGTTTGACAGGATGCAGTGATTAGGGGAGATTTGTACCTTTTGCTGGGCAGGCTAGTACATGGGCAAAGAAGCCTTTTAGATATACTTGAATGGAAGCATCCTACTGAAAGGACTGGAGGCAGGGAGGAAGCCAGAGTCAGGGAGATGGCTTAGAATGCAGGTTGTAGGAGGGGGTAGAGACAGCAAAGTCAGAAAGAAAAGGGCAATCAGCAAGGTTTTGCAAGTAATAGCCTTGACGACCAATGTACACAGTGGATGAGGGAGACTATGAACAAAAAGGAGGAGGGTATGGAGCAGGCCTTGATCTTAGCGTCACCTTGCAGCTTCCCAGTGCTCTGTCTTCGAAAGCGGTTTTCCCACCTTGCACACCTGCTGGGTGACAATTCATGTGCAACTCACGATCCCAAAGTAGTATTCTGAAAAAAAAAAATCTTTAGGGGCGCCTGGGTGGCTCAGTCGGTTAAGCGTCCGACTCCGACTCAGGTTTGTGGGTTCGAGCCCCGCGTCTGGCTCTGTGCTGACAGCTCAGAGCCTGGAGCCTGCTTCGGATTCTGGGTCTCTCCCTCTCCCTGCCCCTCCCATGCTCACGCTCTGTCTCTCAATGAGAAATAAACGTTAAAAAATATATATATAAATAAATAAAGAGTTCCAATGTCTCCATATCCTTGGCAACGCCTATTTTCAGTTTGTTTGCTTTAGCCATGCCAGAGGGTATGAGGTGGCCCATCGCTGTATATTGAGGATGTGCAGTTTCTTTCACTAGCTGTAACTCTCTTTCTCTGCCATTTAAGAAAGCGTAGTGGAATACATGGGTTTTTGAGTGACTTTGACAGGCTAAGAAAATTCAGTCGGTTCTAATTCATTTTTTGTAAGGGAACGCATTCCCACACTTTGGTATCCTCTTATGAGTGATAACTTACTTGTGATCTTCCTTCTCCATGGTTGAGACAGAGCAGTCATTTATGACATCACAACTGAGAATCACTCCTCGCTGAATCGAATTCTTACACACCCAGTGCAAACAACACATTCTCTCCTGGACTGATGCTACCCAAAGGAAGGGGACAAGCAAAAGGACAACAGGGAGCCAGTCACGTAACAAGGTTTTATTTCTTCCCAAGCGGTTTAGTCAGAGACACTTATCAGGAACAACAGCCCTCTTCAGCTACAGAAACTCTGAAGAAGGTTTGGAACCCACATCAGAGCATCTATCACTCCTCTCATGTCACTAGTAATTATATTTGGGGGGAGTGATGCCTACCTGTCCAACTTGGCCATACAATAGCATCCAGAGAGAAAAAAATTACAACAATAAAAAAAGTTTTTAATTTTTTCTGAGGTGTTATTTATTGGGATAGAATTTGTTTGATTTCATGGAAATTTATGTGGGTTTTTTTTTTTTTTTTTGCTTTTTTTTTTTTCCAGCAAGGAATTTACAACTGAAGAGTGCTATAGACCAATTAAATAGTATTCCAAATACACAGTGGCTTTTCTGGCCCTGCAAAGACTATGAAAAGTGCTAGACATAGCAAAAAGAAAAAAAAAATGGAATAGAAAAAAGATAGGCCTTTGGCCAGGGCATCTGGTGACAACTTTTTCCCAGCAATTTCTCCTCAAACCAAGGGGAGGAAAACAAGGTATGTAGGTAGGATGATGTCAGGCCAACAAGAACAGTTGGATTCTGTGTCTGAATGATTTCCAGTATTGCTCTACCTGACTGCTTTATCTGTAGTCATCGACCCCTTAGGTAATGAAAATGGAATTGGTTTTTGTTTTTGTTTTTGTCTCCAGCTGTAGTTTGAGTTTTTAAGAAAGATTGGAGTTTTGAGTTTTTAAGAAACTCAAGGCTGAGTATTTTAAGGCAGGCGATAGGGCTATGAGATAATGACACCCCTGGGAAACTCTTCCTCTACTTACCTAGGGGAGAGAACCTAGGGAACCTAGGGAAGTCAGAGATTCTGTGCTCAGTCTGCCCCAGTCTCCTGTGTGTGGAGCATTGCTAACCATCCAACTATGCAGACGGACTTCCTTCTAAAGGCTGCCTCACTGGCCCTCCCACACTCAGCTCTGGTTCAGATGATTTTCTAAGACTGCTTGACATTTCTCTTTACCCCGTGTTTTCCTTTATTAAAAATGTAATTTTGCTCTTAGGAAACCACTTCTGAGAATAACAGTGAACATACACTTAAGAACTACGATCCTGGGGGCGCCTGGGTGGCGCAGTCGGTTAAGCGTCCGACTTCAGCCAGGTCACGATCTCGCGGTCCGTGAGTTCGAGCCCCGCGTCAGGCTCTGGGCTGATGGCTCAGAGCCTGGAGCCTGCTTCAGATTCTGTGTCTCCCTCTCTCTCTGCCCCATCCCCACTGATGCTCTGTCTCTCTCTGTCCCAAAAATAAATAAAACATTAAAAAAAATTAAAAAAAAAAAAGAACTACGATCCTGGAGAAGTGATAGAGGGTAGTGCTTAAGAAGATGGATTCTGGGTCAACCCATTTGAGCACCTGTGCTCAAATCCTGGGTCCCTCTCTCACTAACTGTGTGACCTTGGGCAGGTCACTAAACCCTCTGGGCCACAGGTTTCATATCTATAAAGTAAGGAGAGTGATACTGTGCCCTGTCCCTTCCCCCCAGGACCCCCAGGTTTGTTGTGAGCACTAAATCATGAGAAGCACTCAGAAGAGCATGTACATGTGTATGTGCCATGTAATTATTAGTTATTACTGCCCTCCTGGGCCCTCAGGTCCGTTTCCTCCTGCCCAGCTTGCACAGGGGACAGTATAAAATCCAACTCTATGATCTGTACTTAATTCACACTTTTAATCTCTTCATATTCCACTGAGGTGAAGTCTGAAGGTTTACTTGCCCTTAAAGGCCTCTTCTCTACCTACTCCCCAGTTATTCTTCTCTTTCCTTTTATTTATTTTCCACTTTGGTTTTTTCTGTCTTCTTTTTTTTGATGCACCCTCACACCAGAATATATTATAACCTTCCCCACCCCTCTATGCCCCAGGGTTCTGGAGGAAACAGAAGTTTAACTCCAGTATACACGCTTTTCTTTACCTGAAAACTGGAGAAATTAATTTAGCTTTGTATTTGTTAAATCTGCTGTACTTTTTTTTTTTATCCCTGGAAAAGGAGAGGAAAAAGTTGCTGCTTTGCAATTAGGGCAATACACAGAGACACGCACAGCACACACATTCATGTATTTGTGTTATCCTCCTCTAGAGTTGGTCCAGTCTGAGAGCCAAAGGCAACTGTGGTGGCCCAAGAAGTTCTGGCAAGAGAAGGAGACTGATGGCTCTTTCTGAGGGTGCTTTAGGGAATAATAGCACTACCTCTGACACAACCTTCCAGAACCTCCAGAACCTTCTCTGCTTCTCTGTGGGCTGCCTCTCCCTCCCCAGCCTCAGGGGCCTTTCAGGCGCTGACTTCCCTCCTAGCGCCTCCCACGATTTCTTTGAGATCCTACCGCTCAGTGTGTCCCACGTGAGTATGAGTGTCAGTCCCGCGAGAAGCCCTACTTGCTGGCATTACCTCAGTCGCTGCCCACGGGCCTGGTGCCTGGCAACCACCCTTCCAAATATACCCAGATGGCCAGATAAGGCTTGATGACAACAGCCTGCAGTGCTGTAACAGGACTTCACCACGTGGAGGCCACTGCTTCTACACCCTGGTGCCCATTTCACGTGGGGACCCCACTCAGGCAGAAGACCTCTTCTGCGAAGCCAGGGGCAGCTGAGATGTGGTCCCAGAGAACAACAGTGGGACACTCACCTCTCCAGCTCACTGCTAAGGAAGGAAAGAGCCTGGGAGGGTTCTCTGGGGATTCCCAGGCGGGGTCAGTGCAGAAGCATTCCAATGAGTCAGCTTTCTGGTTGCAGACCAGGAGCCCTGCCTGGGAAATAAGCCCTTCAGTAGCGATATGACAATTGCTCCTTTCTGTCAAGTGGTGACTGTGTTGCCAGCACAACTGGGACACAAAACCCATGCACATTTATACATCCTTGTTTAAAACCGGGCATGCCGCAGTTCATTATTGATTTACGATAAGTTGAACTCTGCCCTCATTTTTAAGAAGCAAGGACGTTAGATTCTCTAGATGCACCCTCAGAATGCAAGGTGGCACCTGAAATACTGGATACATATGATGCATCTCTTTGAAGCTTTAGTTCTAAATACATAAGTCACCCAAGACCTTTGCCTTGGACTAGCCATCCGGGCGATGTGCTAACTCTGTCTTTAGGAGATTATGGTAGAAAAGTTTAAGAAGGGCTCCTTGTGATTTGGTGACAGTTGACCTTGACTGTCTCTATAGCCATTCTTGGAAAAACAGTGATCTCTTGTGGACCCATGTCCAGCAAACTGGGAGACAGGGATTTGGAGGAAATGCTGATGAGATTCTAATCTGGTAAAATTTCCAACACACAGTTATGTAATCATAGTTATATTCCCACCATGCTGGTCAGTGTTGCTTTAATGTAATAAAAGAAATACAGATGGCCCAGAAATGGTGATGACGTCAGCTTGCCCGTATGCCGAGAACCAGTATTCTTCAACATGGTTCTCTCCAGATTTTGATTCTTATGCACTGGGCCAAGCTACAGTCCTGAGCTTGTAGAGAAAGGACACATATGGAGCTTCCAATTTTTCAGTCATTTACCAGCGCATGACTTTGAGCAAGAGACTTAATTTCTTGGAGTACCGAAGAGGTGATGCTTATCTTTAAATGAGATCATGTGTGTGCTATGGACTAAGCACAGAGCCTGGCACATAGCAGGTGAACCAGAAGCTCGAAGACCTCCATAGTAGATAGCTGCAACGGTGATAACATTATTCTCTTTCCCCCCAAAACAAGCATACGAAATTCCCCAACACTCAGAAATCCAGCCAAAGCAGAAGGTCGAATTCCAGAGAATTCTGAAGACAGGAGAGAGCGTCATCTACACAGACACCATGTGACTGGTCACCCCTCTTGGGCTATACCAATGAGACACGAGGGGCTAAGGCTTTAGCACGATCTCCCTCTAAAACGTCTGCTCATAAAGAATATGTCCATCTTCAAGTTGGTAGATAAGCTCAAGGGATTTTAACTTACACTATGAAGTGTAGATAACACCAGTTTATCTTTTAAAGAAGATACACGGCTGCCTCCATATCATCAATAATGAGGCCCTTACCACCCGAGAGTGACTTTCTCCTGAACTCTGGCAGAGCCGTAGGCCCCACAGCTGTGATTCATCTTCTGTTTAGCAATCTCAGCAACTCCCTTGGTTGTGTATTGCTGCCTCAGTGGAAGGAAGAGGCAGACAAGAAGGGGACGGAGGGGAGGGTAATGGGACACTGGGCTCATTGTTGTATTTCAGGAAATCGTTATCCTTCATTACCCCTAGGGGTATGAGAATACCCCTATTTCTGCACCATATTTTATACTCAATTAATTCCCGGAGACATCACCAGAGATTGATATGTGCATACTGAATAAGCTTGGGATTTTTTTTATTGTCGTTATTTGTTTAGATCATATTTTTTGCAGACAACAGTACTATATTAAGTATTCATTGGGGGCATAGAATAGCTATCCTGAAACTATCCTTCTTTATTTGATTTGGTTCATTAGTTCTTACCACAAATGCCATTGACAATGGGGACCAAGAGCTGAGGGTCCTACTTGAACCTATTTTTGTGTGTGAGATACTGAGATGTTTGCTCATTTTTAAGTTTCAACATTTTTATAAAAAATAAGGGTGAGAAATGATCATTGGACAGCCTGAAACCTTTGAGAACTCCTGATGTGAAGACACCATGGCCATATAAGACATGGCAATGGACACCTAAGTCCCCAGGCCCTGATTGGTTCAGATGGCATCTGGCCATTTCAATACTTAGTTGGTTTCACTGCCTAGTAATGTAGGAGTTTATGTGTTTTATAAATTCTTATTGGACAGTTGTTGATTGCTGGTATGGAATCCATACTGCATGTGCCAAAGAAGCAGACCAGGCCCCACTTGTGAGTTTCATGTTCCCCCTGGAGGGTCAGAGGTACTGAGTGAGTCAACCACTCATGCCATTTGGGCCCAGATCCCTCCCCTTTGTGTTGGCTGTTGGAAGGACTGAATTGACAGGCATTAGAAGTCTGCACAAAGACCAATAACCTCCTCTCTAGCTGTTCCTTAGTAATAGGTTTTTTTCTCCTTCGTTTCTTGGTCAGTTGATAAAGTCAAGTTTTTGTTAAAGTTCTTGAAGGACTTATCAGTGCCTGAAAAGCTCCAGCCAGTGCCTTCTTCCACATTACCCTATGCTTTGTGGGGATACTTTTCTTCCTTATCTGGAGGAGTTAGAAAGCAAGCAGGTTTTCCCTCTGAGTTTCTCTTGCTGTCATTCTGGGTTCTATTAAGGTACTGGGTTAGATTTCAGAGGAATTGTTTCATGCTTTGAGCAATTAGTACCTTTTTAAAATTCAGACATCTTTCAGACCCTGTCCCGCAGATTCCTCTGAAATGCTTTTGTCAGGATGGTTTATCTGTCCTGGATCATGTTTTGCCAGCTGCTCAGGCCAGCAGCACGGAGGAAACACTTAGGCATATGGTTCAGATGCTTGCATTTTTATCTTAGTAAAATCTATGTGAAAAGACCTCAGACTTTAAAAAGTCAATCAGAGCATATGATGTCAGAATGTTTACTGTTTCTCTCCTGGGGCATTTTCTTGGCATCCCAGTCTGATCTAGGTGTGTCTAATTGTTCCAAAGGCACAGCTGTGTGAGTTTGATTTGCCTGAAGGAAAAAAAAAAAAAAAGCGCCGTATCTTCCAACGTCATGGAACAATCTCTAACTTCCCTCTCCACTCTCACCTTTGAATTTCTATGAAAACTCCAGACTTTAAACTTTTTTGGCGGCTAAATATAAAGCATCATTTCCCAGTCAGCCCCAGAGACTGACTTTCAGTATCTTTGAACTTGCTCTGAAGAACAAGGGCCATTCAGAATTGGCCTCGTCACTTGGACTTTTAAGCACATTCATAGCTCAGAGCTAAAAGGGAGGAAAAAAGAAAGAGAAGAAAGGAAATTTTTGCTGATTTTTCTCTTTGTAGATGCTTGTGTGACCCTTTCCTGTAGGGCTTTGTGGGGGTGTTGCAGCAAAAGATAGCTTTGCTTCAGACGGCAATTCTGTTGAAACACAACAGGCTCATTTTCCTGGAGCTGAAATAAGCATTTCAACATTGATGTTTAAGGCTCCCTCTGAGCCTGATCTCAGGGAAGCAGGAAGCTACTATTTTTAGTTGGGAAAAATATCAACATAAGATGAAGAGAATTGGGGTCATGGCCAAGTCTCTACTGCTTCTTCAGGTTACTCAAGGTTAGTAATGTCAAAGATACTTGCTAAGCAATGGGCATAGCCCTCTGGGCAATTTTCTGACATGATTAGGTACTCAAGTAATGTAACAAAGCTGGCAAAATCCAGTGAGTGTAGACACTTCTAGGAAGAACCTTCCTCTTGAGAACTATCTGCATGAAGTAGTAGGCTATGGCCCCGCCCTGTTACCTCCTCATCTGCTGCAGAAAGCGTTCAAGGTGTGTGAGCCTGGGAGGCTCTGCTCCAAGAGTTGGAACGCCTATGGTTGTCAACTTTTCCCACTGCTGCCTGGCCCTGTCCTCCTGCTTCTGGAGAAGTCCTCCCTTCTTGCTTTGGAGATTGCCACCCAAACACTGCTCTGACAGTGACTCAGCCACCAAACCTCCCTCACTGACCCATTTGAACTGCTGTTAGATTACTTATAAAGTAAATAGCCCATTCTCAATTATCAACACTCAGAAGAAAGCAGTGCCGTAACACAAAAGACACACCCAACCAATTTCCAAAAGTTTTGTTTTTGAATTGCTATATTTTCTATTGGTAGGGTGTGATCTTTCTTAACATCAGCATAAATCCCACCAAAGCAGCCTTTTCTCACCATTTTCACGAGACATTATTATCATTTTGGGCAGGTGTCAAGAGTCAAAGAAGGCCCTTATAAAGGTTTATCTCAGGTGCACTGTGTCAGTTACAAGGAACAAAAACTTCAAAAAGGCTCAAGCAGAAAAGGGAATTTATTGATGAGATGTAGTCAGGGTATAGGAATGAGAGGCTTTGGGACTCAGTTGATGTAATCACGGCTACTATTGTCATCGTCATATTTTGACTTGGTCTTTCATTTTGTTAGCTTAAAACTCTCAATTCCATGTGACAGCATGGAGTTAGGTTCAAATCCAGCAAGCAAGAACAATGACAGGACCTCTGTTAAACACCTCAGCAAAAATCTCAAGATACCTCACTGACCCTTAGGATCACGTGCCCTTCCTAAGCCAATAAGTATTGAGAAACGCAGTGGTCTGTTGGGCTGGCCCAAATGAGCCTGGGGTCGAAAACCATCTCCCCCAGAACTCCATGGACTGGAAGTAGGACATAAATAGGTTTCCAAAGGAAATAGGGACTGTTGCCACAAAAAGGGGAAGTGGAAACCGACTGTGACAGAGAACACAAGCATGTCCACCATAGGCACGGGTACATCTCAGTAGCTATGCTCAAACGGTGCCAACTTCATGATGGACACTGGAAGTCTGGGTGAAAGGAAAAAAAAGAGGCAGACAGGTTGCCAAGATGAATAAAACAGAATCTTTGTCAGTGAAGAAGTCAGCATTTTAAGTTTGGTTTGGGCCAGAGTCAGCAAAGACATGGTTCAGGTGCTAACACATCTGCCTCTTGTGCCCATGGCGGACATCACCAAGGAGCCCTTCCTGTTGAGCCCGGATGTGGTTTTAGAATTCTTCACTCATTGCGCTCCTGGAAGCCACTACAAATCAACGGATACCGGTGCCCGAGAAGATACTTATTTTGCAACCTTGGACTGATACTTAGTGAGTTGGACCAGATGAACACTTACTTTCAGTATGGTTGGGTAAAGTGGGTTGGGTGTGAGCTGGAGGGAGAATGCAGCTGGTCAGCAATTTATCACCAGTCGCTAGTTGTCTGGAAAACCCTGAGGCTGTGTGAGGATAACAGCAAGCTGATCATATTTCAAGGTCTGCAGATATCTAGCTTCCTTCAAATAGGTCAATGAGTATATCACACTCATTTCTTTTCAAAGCATTTTAAATAATGCTAGAGGAAAATAAGAGTGGATAACTAAGATTTTTTTTTTTTTACAATTTTGTTGAGTGGGATCTTTGAGGGGTGGGTGGAAATTCTTCTTTGACATAACTATAGCAGAATTAATCTAGCTCTCTACTCTCCATATTTAGAAATCACATTCCATTAGTTTAATGGGAGAGTAAAAGGCTAAATTTTCCATATAGTGATGCACGAAGCCAGCAAAAAGGATACACAATACAAAATCATGACTGGATACACAAACGTTTTGGAGGCACATGCTTTCTTAAGGCTCTGAGGACAACCATGAAAGCAGGTTAACTGAGAGAATATGAAGTGATACCTTAAACGTGTCTAAAACGTTAGAGGTAAGCAAGCACGTTTCAATTCATCTAGACAACAAATTAAATCAACAAACATGAGCTTTTACCAGGTACAAGTTATTCTGAAATGCTTTGTGAGATATAAAGAGGATAAGCCCATCCCTTTCCAAAGAAGAGGTAGACAAAATGAAAGACATAAGATTTACAAAATGAAAACTTAAATCACAGCAAAGCATTTAACAGTAAAAAAAAAAAACCAAACCAAAAACCAATAATTGAAGAGACGTTAGTAGGCAGTGGGTGGCTAATTGCCAAGTGAATTATATGAATAATTACAGGAAAGTTTTAGGAAGGAGTGATTAGTTCAAGCTAGAGAATGAAGAACCTCATTAAGGAAGAGTGGGACTGACCTTAGCCTTGGGAGTCAGAGTCGGGTTAGGAAGACAGTCCTGGTGCAGAAAGCAACCTACGAGAAAGCAAGATGGATAGAAGGAGCAAACCACATTTGGAAGAGAATGAGCAAATACACGTGTCTGGGGTTGACGTTTTGTGTAAAGGAGCGGGACGGAGAGGAGGTTGTAAAAATATATTGGGACGAATTGTGGAGGCCAAGCTGGTTTTAGGTGTGATTACACGTAAGCAATGAGGAGTCACGGAAGGTTCCTGAGTGACAGGGTGGCAGGGTCAAGCTGTTTGGGGGAAGGACGATTTGACACAGAGGTGGGGGATAAAATGGAGGCTAACAGATACTGGCTGAGGAAACCGTTAGGTAACTTCTTCAGTAATACTAGGAAAGTAAAGGGGGCCAAGTTAGTTGTGTTGGTGGTAGAACTATTATCAGTTTGTGGAAATAAGAACATGATGTGGTCACCGATGAGACACTTTCCGTAGAGGAGAGAGGAGACATAACATTGAGATTTCAGTCTCAAGAGAATGGAATAGTGGAGGAATCTGAAGGGGAGACCATTCTGGGCTCAGAGGTGAAAAATAGGCCTCGAAGTGGAGGCTTAGGTGAAGGCCCAGTGACCGAGTGCGATGTCCAACACCTCACTGTGTTGATGGCCTGTGAGGTTTTGGTTGGAGTTTCAGGAGTCATCTGCACGGAGGAGATGTTTGGAATAATACTTATCATCCAGTTTGAACAGTTATCCATACCTGGTCAGGCCTGTTTCATCCGCTCTCCACCAATTTATTTTCTGGAATGGGGGAGCATGCTGGCTGCCTTCTCCTATGTCTCACTGAGGGTCTACCCTTTTCTTTCTAGCAGAGAGCATGTTGTTTCACATTAAATTTGGGTTTTTTTTTCTTTTTTTCTTTTTAATTTTTTTTAAGGTTTATTTATTTTTGAGACAGAGAGAGACAGAGCATGAACGGGGGAGGGGCAGAGAGAGGGAGACACAGAATCGGAAACAGGCTCCAGGCTCTGAGCCGTCAGCCCAGAGCCCGACGCGGGGCTCGAACTCACGGACCGCGAGATCGTGACCTGAGCCGAAGTCGGCCGCTTAACTGACTGCGCCACCCAGGCGCCCCTCACATTAAATTTGGGATGAAAGTGATAAAGCTGAGGTTTGAGGAAGAAAAGACTCATTGTTTCTGTTTGGAATTTTTAGACTACTTGTTTGTTAACTACAACGAAAGAAATCGGTTGATATATCCTACTCTTGGGCCTTCTCCTGCTTCGGTTCAGGATGTCCCTGAGCTTCAGACGCTGTATGCATGTGGTACGAGCTGCGCCTTGGAAATCCCTGTACTGCGTGCAGACAGCCATCCTGCCTTCTCCGTTAGCTCTGGCACAGATGTGTGACAGGCATCCTCATGCCGACAGTCACTCAAATAGGGACCGAAGTGTGGAAAATGGGCAGGAGCGAATAGCTCTGGTCTCTGTGGGCAGCAGGGGTCAGAGTAAATTGACCTCTGCTTGTCTTGCCTTTGGAGGTAGCCAAAGCCATAAAGAGAGAGATCTACTCACAAGAGTCCACCTTCAGGACATTACCACCCAATGCCTTCCACAACAAAACGGCAGTGGAAAGGGTTCCTAGAGAAAATTCTTTTTTTTTTTTTTCTGGCACTTCCCCTCCTTGCCATACGCCTCTAAAATATAAGCCAACAACCCCAGCAGTGTGGGAAGTGGCCAGGTAGCAACGATCGGTTAAGAGCGTCACGATGGTTGCTTCCCGAATCCATTGTGGAGTTTCACTTAGTGGCTGCCTTTCTATCCTTGTCTACCTCCCAGAAAACTCTTTGGACAAGACTGCCTTAACCCGATGGTAAAGAATGTGCAGGGCTCTAATAGAACATGCTGGAATTGGATCCTCCATGCCTGATGGGAGAGGTGGAGACTTGGTGGGCTGAGCTGACGTGTGATGACCACCTACGCTGAGGACTTTTGCTTCCGAACTTCCCAAAGTCCTCTATCAGCCGATGTACAGCCAGCTTCTGTGTGGCCCGGGTTTCTACCTACAGGAAAATAAATACAGGCAGGGCAGACCCCTGGGGTTTCAGTCCTCTGTCTCTCATCAGGCTAGGGTTCAAAGAGGAGAGCAGAAAAGAGCAGAGGTGAAGAGCTAGGGTATCAGACAGTCACCGGCTTCAGTCTTATCTTTACCTTGCGTATAATATCGGAATAGGATAATATTCACCTCAGAATCCTGTGATGGGACTCAAACATGGGGATGCATGTGAAGGGCGGGGCAAAGCATCTGGCACATGGTGAGCGCTTGATAAACATGAGCTCCCACTATGCTCTAAGCACCATTTTCCCAATGAAAGCGTAAGGGTATTTTAGGTTGTCAGAACGCAACATTCGCCAGGCTTTTGAATACATGAAGTCACGGGCCACGATTTGCTTAGTGTTTCGATCCATACACACCTCTGGCTTAAGTTTCCAAAATCCAGTTGCCACTCTATGGCATCGATACCTCAGAGGCATCACCCTGCATGGAGCTGTGGGACAATGGTGGACTTCGTCCTGCCACAGATGTGCATGCCAGCGGTGGGAGACACATAAAGATGAAAAAAGGTTTTGGTAGAAGTTACGAAGAAGAAAACCCTCCTTTTATGGTTTGCAGTAAGGTAAGGGGAAACTGGGTTGATTTTCCCATTAGACCATTTTATATTAAAATGCAGCCTCTTGGGGCACCTGGGTGACTCAGTCGGTAAGGCATCTGACTCATGATTTTGGTTCAGGTCATGATCTCATGGTTCATGAGATCGAGCCCTACATCAAGCTCTGCGCTGACAGCATGGAGCCTGCTTGAGAATCTCCCTCTCTCCCTCTGCCCCTCCCCTCTTAAAAATAAATGAATAAACTTTAAGAAAAATAGCATAAACTACAGTCTCTTAACTACAGACTAGTGGAAAACACAGTGCCCTCTCCACATGGATCTGAAACTCGTGTTTCTCTAATAGTCACTGCGTTGTCTAATAGACACTCTAAGAGTCATATTACTCTTCCCGGCATCCTTCGCCTGACCACTGGCCTGTTGTGTTTACCTCCTCTCTCCAGTCTGCTGCTTGTGGCCACCTTCGTCAGGGCTCTATTTTTCCTTGCACTCTGTGTCTCTCTTGGAACCATTTTCTAGAATGAAAGTCCTGTGTCCACCACTTACTAGCTGTACAAAGTTGGGGCAGATTCTCATACTTGTCCACTTTTCTCCTTCATGAAGTGAGACTGTGGACAGCCCCGCACTCATGGGACAGGTGTGAGTAAATGAGATGATGCACGTAAATGGCCAAACACAGAGCCTGGCGCTCGTGGGCACTCAAGAAATATAGGCTGCTGCCATTGTTATCAGCAGCAGCAACAGCATTTCTATTACCATCATCAATTCCTGAGCAAAAGTCTTATCAACAGTCTTTCTCATGTTCCATGTTGTCTCCTGAATTTACATCTTTAGGTCATGCACTTGCCTAATATATTTCCAGATGCCTGGGCCTCCAAAATGTCTACTCACCCAGCTCAGAATGTTATGTCTGTTTCGCGCCTGAGCACCTCGATGAGAAATGAAAAACTCAATCAAATGCTCAGGTATCCAACATATCACGTACCAGCCACTTAGGTTGTTCTAAATATCCGGAAGATTGACTGACATTTTTAGTCTGAAATCTGATGCCTGTCACCAGGCAACACTGCCTTATCCTGAACAAGGTTTCGAACAAACAAGGCACTTTCATATAACTGGTTTGTCATCAAAAGACATTTTGAGGGGCGCCTGGGTGGCGCAGTCGGTTAAGCGTCCGACTTCAGCCAGGTCACGATCTCGCGGTCCATGAGTTCGAGCCCCACGTCAGGCTCTGGGCTGATGGCTCAGAGCCTGGAGCCTGTTTCCGATCCTGTGTCTCCCTCTCTCTCTGCCCCTCCCCCGCTCATGCTCTGTCTCTCTCTGTCCCAAAAATAAATAAACGTTGAAAAAAAAAAAGACATTTTGAAGAATCAAAACAATTTTCAAAATTGTTTTTTTTTGCCAAGAAATGAGTAAATCACCATATATTCCTGCAAGATGAAGGATCAGATGAAGATTAGGATTGAGGTGAGGAGATCTCTTGCAAGTATTGACGTATATAGTTCCATGATTTTTTAAGAAGTTTTTTAAGGTATAATTTACATTCAATACAATTCACCAATTTTAACTATATGGTTTAATGAGTTTTGAAAGATACACACCATCATATCAAGATATAGGAAGTATTTCCATCATCCCAGAAAAGTCCCTCATGGCTCTTTGTGGACAGTCCTATCTACTACTCCTAGCCCTTTCCAAACATTGGCCTCTTTCTATCACTGTAATTCCACCTTGTCCAGAATTTCATAGGGATGAAATCATATGGTATGTAGACTTTATTTCTGGCTTTTTTTTCTTTTAGCATATTTTGAGATTCACCCATGTGGTTGCATGTATCAGTAGTTCATTCCTTTTTACTATTGACTAGTATTCCACGATACCCTAGTTTGTTTTTTCATTTACCAGCTGATAGACATTTGGGTGGTTTCCATTTTTTGGCTATTCTGGATAATGCTGTGATGAATAATTTCCTGTACAAGTAAGAGCATGGACATGTTTTTATTTCAAATGAATAAATACCTAGGAGTGAGGAAGCTAGTTTGTATAGGAAGTGTATGTTTAACTTTTGATGAAACTGTCAATCTGTTTTTCAAAGTGGCTGAACCATTTTACGCTTTCAACAGCAGAGTAGGAGAGCTCCAACTCCCCATTCTCAACAAGACTTTACATGGGTGATCTTCCTTGTTTTAGCCATCCCAATGGGTTTATAGTCGTATCATGTGATTTAATTTTTCATTTCCCAAACCACTATGATGTCGAGCGTCTTTACACATGGCTGTGGGCCATTTGTACATCTTCTTTGGTGAAGCGTCTCTTAAATCTTTTGCCCGTTTGTTTTTTAACAGATTGTTTGTCTTATTATTATATAATAAGAGTTATTTACATATTACTAATGTCCTTTAATAGACATATGTCCTGCAATTATTTTCCCCAATCTGTGACTTGCCTTTTCATTGTCTTAACAGTATCTTTTGGAAAGCAGACGTTTTTAATTTTGATGACGTCCAATTTATCACTTAAAAAAAGAGATTGTTCTTTTGGTATTCTACCTAAGAATCTGCTTACTCCAAGGTCATATTTTCTCTCATGTTTTCTCGCAGAACTTTATGTTGTTTTAACTCTTACATTTATACCTAAGATTACTTTGAGTTAATTATCTTCTAGGGTAAGGCCAAGGTTGAGATTCCTTTATTTGCACATGGACATTAATTTTTTATCCAGCAATATTTGCTGAAGACTATCCTTGAATTACCTTGACACACTTGATAATTTTAAGAACTGAATGTTTTTTTTTTTTTAGTTATGCCAAAGTGTCTCCTCCCAAAGGATGTGGCAAATTTTTGTGTACCATTTTTAAAAATTGGAATATTAGCAAACAGTTACCCCAAGTACAAGGATATTTGTACAATATTGTTTATAATAGAAAAAACTGAAAACTAAATATCTACCAAGAGAAAGCAAGTTAAATAAACTGCGGCATATTCATATAATATTGCAGCCCATAAGAATCCTAATGTTGATCTACATGTATGACTAGAGGAAGATATTCACAATCTGCTTTAATGGAACACATATGGACCACAAACAGAATGCCTTATATTCTGTTTTTGCAAAAACAAAAACAATAAAAATTACTATCATTTATGTAGGTAGAGAAAAGAAGAATATGAGGTCGTACACAGTGTGTTTATTTTTGGATGCTGGGATTCCAAACAATCTATTATTTTTTTACATTTCTCTTTCAGATGATATAGATTACCTTTAAGATCAGAGAAAAACATTCCTTTACAAAAAAGAATCATGGACTCTTGGTGCCGACTTTTAAGGATTCCACATATATGTGGCTTACATATCAATATATGATATTCTCACCTGAAATGCTTTTTGAGGTGAAAAACCAGGTACCAGCTGAAATCTGGTTTGCTCAAGCTAGAGAGACCCACAAAAGGCTTACTGAAGAAAATGAGGCATTCGAAGCTTCATTTCCATTAAAATGCAAATTAGAATTAAGGTTACCCATATGGTGATGAATCTAATTTTCCCCCAATGCTCTTTCTAACCAAATAAGAGATAATTTCTATTTTTAAATTCTTTAATGATGTAATTGCTCACAGTTATAAGTATATGTAATACGCTCTATTTTTCTATCAATAGCACAAGATTGATGCATCTGATCACTCACATGGCCATATGGTGTGATGAGACACGACTCTACTTTTAAAAGTTTTATTTTCCCAGAATATATTCTGCCTTCAGCTGCATGTACATCATCACTCAGCTTTTTGGAAGGTGTCTCTCAGAACTTTGACTAAAGTCAGAACAGAGCTAGACTGGAGTGTTCCATGAAGATAAGGATCTGTAGCACCTAGCACTATACTGGACTCCCAATGGGCCCAGATAAAATGCCCGTTGAGAAAAGGAATTGGAAAAGAGCGTGACTCTTGGTTTAAGAGGGTCATGTTTATACTTTGATGATCAAAGAAAAAATGTTTTAACTTCAGGGGTCCTTGCTTACGTCTTTTGTGATGTAAAAATTAGAATCCTTGGCATTATCTTACTTACCACATGACAAACCTTATTCCTCCTGGTTTTTTAATGTGAGGAAATTGACACCTGGATAGAAAGTGTCAGAATTGAGACTCTTCCCAGGTCCTCTCTTTAAAGTCTTGTGCACACATTTCTTTCCTCCTCCTCCTCTTCCTCCTCCTCCTCCTCCTCCTCCTCTTCCCTGCTAGTCCTCAGCCCCAGGTGTCCCTCATCTCCCACTCGAGGCTTACTCCAAGAAAATAGCCAAGAAGCCTCTAAATGTGAAACTGTATATACATACGGCACAATGAACCAAAATGTTTTATTCACATCTTAAGAAAAATAATCTGTAAAAAAATGTGTAGAATGACCACAGAACCAAGTGAGGTGAATCTGGCCGCTGCTAGCTATAGGCAACTCAGAAAGAGCTTATAGTATTAACCAATTAACTAATTCAGTGAGTATTGATTACATACCTACCGTGTATTAGACACATGGTAAGTATATCACATTCTTGCTCATACTTAGTGCGCACAAATTTGTTAGTGATGGGAGACTAATTGGCATAAACACATGTTGAGTTATTAGATAAGAAACTTTTATATGTAGATAAGAAAACTCAGAGTTATTACATAGGAAAATACATGTAAAAGAAGTGATATATTTACATGGTGCTTTTCAATTTTCAAATGATGTATTCATCTGGTTGGATATGCACAATATCTAGGATGAGAGAAACAGGCGTTAGCCCATTTTCCAGACAAGGAAACTGAGGCTCAGGAGGCCAAGGACTGTCTCTCGCTAGTTAATATGTGACCTTACATTTTCTGAATCTTAGGTCCTCCTGCAATTTATTTTAAGGCTTTGTTTGGACAAGCTCATTTTTTTGTTTCTTTTTTTTTTTTTAATGTTTATTTATTTTTGAGACAGAGAGAGAGAGAGACAGAGCATGAACAGGGGAGGGGCAGAGAGATAGGGAGACACAGAATCTGAAACAGGCTCCAGGCTCTGAGCGGTCAGCACAGAGCCCGATGCGGGGCTCGAACTCACGGACCGTGAGATCATGACCTGAGCCGAAGTTGGACGCTTAACCGACCAAGCCACCAGGCGCCCCTCATTTTTTTGTTTTAAGGGAGGTAGAACTATATCTGTTTGCCAAAATAGAAAAGCAAACTAATAACTAGCTTGGCAGGATCTCCTTTTCTTAGAATGGACATAGCAAGCTATAACACATAGTGTTTGAGGGCCATGGCAAAGCAGCCATGTTGTGATTAGCCCCTCTCAGTGCGGTTGTGGACTGGCATAGCACATGGGATACATTCTTTCTTATTTTAAAAACCATATAAAACAACCCAAAGAATTGGGTTCAATCTGATCCTTGCAAACGCACACTCTGCTTATGAGTAGAAGGCACAAACACAGATGCTTCAGCCCCATTTGAGAATGGCTTTGGGAGAGTGTCAAGAGTGCTGTCACATTTTGAGCCCAAGCAGTGGCTCCTAGGGGGGGACCAATCAGAACAGATTCCATGGTACCCATCACTGACCTAAGTTCATGGTGCTTGTGTTCTGTAATAGATGTCACAATGAAGGAGAAAAAGTGGTGGGAGGGGTGGGTTATTTGGGAACCAGAAAGGTCAGATAAGATGGCACCAGGTGTAAGTGTTGCTTACAGAGTTGAACAGTTTGGGGTGGGTGTGAGGATAGCTCTCTAGGAACCATTAATAAAGATAAATATTGTTCCTGGAGGAATGTTAATGTCAGGACATGGTGGCTATTAATGACATCATAACTAGACCCTGTGCCTCCCGCCATCGTTTTCTCTTTTTAAATTTTTGGTTATTTACCTCCTCTCTGATGCTTAAGTTCCAGAATATAGATTCATTTTGGTGAGTTGAACAAACAACCCAATTGACCACAGTGAAATCAGCGACAGAAGCTCTTTTTTGAGAATGATTTATTTAGGGTACCAAGACCTGCTTGCCTTTATGACCTTGCTACCAATATTCTCCATTTGCTCATCAATCAACACTGTGAAAGAGCTATGTGCCAGGCACTGTGCTGGGCACAGTGGGGGAAATGAGGTGAAGGAGAGCCAGCCCTCTGGCCCTTGATGGGCTTACAACGGAGCAGAACACACACATGACATAGGCTATCATGATGAGGGCTGTCAGCGGCTGAGCCCAGCGCAAAGACTCCTCCTGTGAAGAAAGAATAAGGTGGTGTGGAATTTGAGCTGGAACTTAAAGAGTGGGGAAAATATGACCGTCTGAGGAATGAGCAGGGATTTTTGTACTGGCAGTGGTCAAAAAGGATGGAACCCTTTCTCAGGAGCAGTAAGTTCCCTGGTTTGACTAGAGTCAAGGTCTAAGGAAGGAAATGGCAAGGCCTAAGAGTGACAGGTAAGCTGAAGCCAAATTATGATGGTTTCAGGTGTCAGGCTGAGGAACTTTTACCAAGCAGTGGGGGGTTAATGAAGGCCTTTGGCTGAAGGCAGATGCAAACAAGACTGTGCTTTTTACTGGTTAATCTAACTGGATTGAAATGGAGGAACATGGTGAGAGAGATCGGTGATGTGGGAGACTACTGCAGTAGACCAGATGGGATACCATGTGAGCCTGAGCTAAGAAAGGTGACGCATAGCTCGTGAGCTATTCAGAAATGAAAATCAGTGGGCCTCGGGGGCTGATTACATGTGGAAGATGAGGGACAAGGAAGAGTCACTGATCAGCCAAAAGAAGGGATGCTGGAGGAGGAACATGTTTTAGGAAACACACAGTGGTTTCAGCTTGGGACATATGTTGATTTGTTAGGGTGCCATAACAAAATGTCACACACTGCGTGGCTTAAATGACAGATTTTTTTTCTTACAATTCTGGAAGCTAGAAGTTGAAGATCAAGGTGTTGGGGAGGTTTGGTTTCTCCTGAGGCCTCCCTCCTTGGCTGGTGGGTGACTGTCTTCCAACTATGTCCTCAAACGGTCTTTCCTCTGTGCGTGCACCCCTGGTATCTCTCTGTATGTCCAAATTTTCTCGCCTTCTAAGGACACCAGTCAGATTGGATTAGGGCTCACCCTAATGGCCTCATTTTAACTCAATCACCTCTTTAAAGGCCCTGTTTCCAAATATAGTCACATTGTGATGCAGGGCTCCAACATAAGAATTCGGGGAGGACAAAGTCAGCCCATAATACAACATGTGAAATTTAAGGTGCCTTTGGATATTCCAGGGAAGCTGTCTAGTAGATGATTTGCATTGTCGGTTGAAGCTCAGGGGATGGGTTCGGCTGGGAACGCGGAAGTGAGCAACATGAATCAAATATAGGGGCTGAGGTCAGGGGAGAAGATGAGAAGAGCTCGTTCTGGGGGGTCATGACAACAAAGACAATCATGAAGTAGCAGTAGCTGCCTTGTATTGGGTTTTCCATTTATCAACAATGGGCTAGGCCTTCTGCAAGCTTGGAACAATTCAGTCCAAGAGTGATTGTTGTTGGTATAACTCTGCCTTACTTTATAGAAAACAAAGCTGAAGCTGGGAAAGTGAAGTGGTTTTCTAAGGTCTGATAGCTCATAAGTAGCAAAACCAGCATAGAGAATTCAAGTAGGTCTGCATTTAAAGATGTGTGCCTGGGCGCCTGGGTGGCTCAGTCGGTTAAGTGTCTGACTTTTGATTTTGGCTCAGGTCATCATCTCATGGTTCATGGGATTGAGCCCTGCATTGGGCTCTGTGCTCACAGCACCGAGCCTGCTTGGGATTCTGTCTCTCCCTCTTTCTCTGCCCTTCCCTCCCCCATTCACGGTCTCTCTCAAAATAAAGAAACTCAAAAAACAAACAGACAAAAAAGATGGGTGCCTGACTGTCTCTAGGGAGAGCAAGCAGAAGGAAAAGAGAAGAAAGTCAGGGACAGAATCAATATTTAGAAGGAAGAGAGCAAGGCAGAGGGACAGGGAAAGGTTGGTCAGAGGACAGAAAAGCTAGGAAGAAATGGTGAGCTGGGAGCCGAAGGTGGTTGGGGGAGTATAGCCAACAATGCCGAAGGTGGCGGTAAGAGGAGAAGTAAAATATGTCGGAGGTGGGGACAGGGAGGTTGCTGGTAACCTTGATGAGAGCTGGTTTTCTGGGGTGCTGGAGGCAGATGATAGGTGGCATTGTGTTGAGGAGAGAGGGAGGTGACAAGAGGAGGTGGCAAGCCTTGTCATCATGGGAAGGAGCAGGGAGAAAGTACTCTGTTGGGAAGGGAAAGCAGAATCAAGGCAGAGTTATTTTTAGAATGGGACAGATAGATTGTAAAATCTTGCGGCGGGGGAAACATCCTTGAAGACAGGGGAAAAGACAGACCTTTCCTTAAATTTTTATTTATTTAAAAAAATTTTTTTAATGTTTTTATTTTATTTTTGAGAGAGAGACAGAGTGCAAGCAGGGGAGGGGCAGAGAGCGAGCGAGACAGAATCTGCAGCAACATCCAGGCTCTGAACTGTTAATGCAGAGCCCGACACAGGGCTCAAACTCACGGACTGAGAGATCATGAAGAAAGACTTTAAAGAGCAAAAGGCTCTGGAAAACGTAGGGCTGGCAGGGTGGGATTTAAGGTTGAAAATGACAAGAAGGATCAGTTAAGGATGGGAGATGACAAAGAGTAGCCCCGAGGTTGGCTTGGAATAAAATAAATAGAATGGAAGTTTCTGAAGCAAGTTACCGGCAGAAACGATGAGCTCCTAAACCACAGCTATAGCAATGAAGAGAAGGTTCTCTTTTCTCATCGTAAGAGAGTGGGCTGCTTCTTAAATTAGGGCAAAGCTGAACCAGAGAATGGACCCAAATTGCCTCCACTGAAGGAATTATTGTCCCCAAGTTAAATATTTGAATGTAGACACCAAGAAACATTTCCCATCAGCTAATATTGGTAGAGTGACCTCTCTGTGCAAAGCATGATACATTCTTCCGAGAGTGATTCTACAAAGTTTTCCCATCCTGGCTTTGTGTGTAAATTAATCCCATTCTTAACCTCTGATATATGTGGGAGCAAATGTAGAACCTGGATTAGAAATGGTTTCATGCTGGTCGCTGGTCTTCTCAACATTGTCTTTCTAGCTGTTTGTGTTTGTTAGAGTTGGCCTGAGTAATATGCTAATCATACAATAAAGGGACTCAGCCTCTGGCCAATCTGGCTTGGCAGTATAAGAGCCGACTAATTAGAAGGTAATTTAATGACCCTGCTTTTAAATCATCCGTGTGATCTAACAGAGGATTCTGGGCTTTTCAAAGTGATAGGCATTGTTTGGGAGAAATGCAGGTATGAGTATTTAACAGAGTGGGAGTGAGAAGGATGGAGACCAGCTGTTCTAGGAACCTTTCCCAGGCTCCCACGAGAGTAGTCACCAGTGGTTGGAGCGTCGTTTTGGTCATGTTTGGAAGCTTGCTTTGTGGGCAATGAGAATGGCCAATTTCTTCTCAGAAAGTCTCCTGTTGTGGGAAGACCTTGGCCTAAGTGACCAGATCTAGTATGAAGTGGATGTCCAGATGGTGGAAAGCAGAGGAAGGTTTTGCAGATGCCACAAATCATGTGGACCACACATAAAACCAAAAGGGAGCATGGTGAAGGCTGTCACCATTTTCCCCAGGGGCTGGCAAGAGCTCACTGGTATATGCCTCCTGGAAGGCATCTGAAAGTTGCCTTCTTAAGTACTCAGAAGCAAATTAGTGCTGGGGAACTTGGCTCCAGGATTCCTGGGTCTGGTGTTCCAGCCTGTACCGTAATGTACAGGAAGCCTTCACAGCCAAAACCTGAGCTTCCAGAGAAAACTTTAGACATACTTCCCTCATATTCAGTTGTCACACACCTTTGGCATTAAGAAGGCGTTTGTTTTATTTATTCTTTTTTTTAAGTTAAAAAAATTTTTTTAAGTTTATTTATTTTTGAGAGAGAGACAGAGAGAGTGAGTGGGGGAGGAACAGAGAGAGAGGGAGAGAGAGAATCCCAAGCAGGCTCCACGCTGTCAGCATGGAGCCCAATGTGGGGCTTGAACCCACGAACCATGAGATGATGACCTGAACCCAAACCAAGAGTCGGACGCTCCACTGACTGAGCCACCCAGGCACCCCAAGAAGGCATTTGCTTTAAAATGACAAATAATGCAAGAGGAATTTGAAGAACATTCAGCATGGTATTCTCTGGAAGGCAGAGCTGAGAATGCAGGTGCCTGGGAAAAACACGCTCCAAAATAAAATTCTTCAAGGCCAGTTATGGAACTTCGAATACGTAGTTTGAAAGCAAAGTTCTATTTTTTTTTTAAGGAAAGACAATAGAAGCATTGAACTACGGGAGATATTTGAGGCCATTATTCTCTCCCCAGTGAAAAGGAAGAAGAAACACATTGCATGCCCCTGTTAACCGCTTGGTCCAGACTAGCCCAGACTGGGACAGACGAGGAGCTCTGTCAGGGTTTGCCGAATGAATGAACAAATGAACTTCCTCTCTTTCTCCCTTTCGTGCACACCCGCTCATGGAGTTGTCTGCAATAGCTACTTAGCAAGTGCTTTTGAAATGGATTACATTAAAACACAGGCTCAATATATCTGAAAGACATTTCAATGAAAATTAAAACCCTAAAGTCAATTACTATGTGTGTAGGTGGTAGCCTCGCAGGGATAATTATTCCAGAAACTTAGACTAAGGAATGCTACCAAATACTGCCTGCAAAACGCACCTCCGAATTTCCCATCAGTCAAAGAAAAAAACCCAAAAAGATGGATTCTTGAGTTCTTATTTGTAAAAAGTACGCCGTTTCACAAAGAGAGAAGTTTCCTGAGCATCAAGAGGACGTTGGTGTAAGGGTTATTATATGACAACCAGCTATAAATATGGCTACTTTTTACATTGATTCTTAATAAAAAGGCTCAACATTTACAGAGGTGTGAAGGAGTGCTAAGGGAACTTAGCAGTATAGTCTGGTCTGACTTGTAGGAATGACTGGCATTTCTACAGGAGGCATTTCTTCCAGGTATTAACTTGGGATGGCTGGGGGGGCTCAAAGTCCCATGATAAACAGAGAGCACAACCATGGATGCTCACTTAATTCAAATATGGGGGTGTGCGGGGTGGGGGGGACCAGCAGTTTGAGAAGTTTCACTGATACCTTGAAATATTACTTGTTAAAACACACATGACATATTATGATGCATGGTATACAACCAAAAAAAAAATCACAGTAATATTTTTATGATGAAATCTCTGAAGAAATTTCTTTACTTAGCAGGACATGTCAGGCTATTACCCCCAGACCGTCTGATAATTATATTTGCCCTCTGCTGACACTAGGAATGATTTGAAAGCAAAATCTGAAAACTTTCTCAAATATGAGACTTCTAATAGGACCTATAAGGCTGACAGTTCAAAATTAGGATCTCCAGTAAGAATGTGAAAGGCAGACACTGTAGATTGAGAAAGGATGCCCGTGCCCTTGTCTCAAGCAGACAGGCAGGAAAAATGAGATTTTGTTGTTAAATGCATGCATCCCTCATCATTGCTTCTGAGCAAAGAGGCTTTATTCCAGCCAACACACAAATGCTGGCAAACCTAGACATGCCGAGATTGAGAAATAGATAAACTGTGAGTTATATTCACTGTTCTAGTTTAAAATCTGTGTGGTTCTGTGAAGGGTTTTGCATTTGCCCATAATACTCTTTGCTGTCATTTTAATCTTCACATTAAAAATGGGTCTTTACATTTAATTACTTTGGGCCACTGCCAGGGTTGAAGAACAGAACTAAGGTTTCAAGCAAGGCAAAGACTCCTTCTGTTTTGTTTGGGGAAGAATTCCGTTTAAACCCAGGGATGCGAGGGCAGCAGATTCTGCTGCTTTTCATTACTGGGGCAGTCCCACATTTTTACAATTATTTGGTTTAGAACGTAACTGGTGTCCCTGCCCCAGGCATGTTGTTGGTGAGATCCTTGGAAAATGCCCCTTCCATATACAAAACTCTCCAATGGTTTCCCCTCACACACTTGGAATAAAACCCACAGTCTTGTCCATGGTCCACAAGGCCCCACAGGGTCTGGCTCCTGGCTGCCTCTCTCCTCCCCTTGCCACCCACGCCTAGTTGGCTCCTCTCCAGCCACAGTGGCCAACTGCTCCTCAGATGTGCCAAGTTCCCTCCCGCTCCGGCTCTGCTCTCTACCCCAAGCACTCTCCCCAGCTACCCATATGTCTCCGTCCCTCACCCGCAAGTACTGACTTAATTTTCATGTTCTCACTGTACATTTCCTCAACTGCCTTATTCCTTTAACCTTACCAAAGCTTGCTTTCTCCTCAAGGGATTGTTGCTAACATACAATCCATCTGTTTGGTGACTTGGTCCATTGCCTATCTTTCCCCACTAGAATGTAACCTCCGTAAGGGACGGGAGCTCTTCTGTTGTGTTCATTGTCATGCTTCCATTATCTAGAACAGTACCTGGCCCAGAATATGTGCTCATTTTTTTTTTCTCTGAAGGAATAAGTCAATACCTCATATCCTCGTTTATCTATGGATGATGGCAGGCACTAACAATTCATTGATTTTTCTTAGTTATATGGAAATCATAGGTACTAATGTCAATTACAATATCAGATCAAAATTAAAATACTGAGGGCAGTTATGTGACTCCGAAATAATTCCTTCTGAAGGCAAAGGCAGAGCATGTGCCTCCTCAGCTCCAGCAATCCGATACTCTCTACTGGACTCTCCAAAATTTTGAGAATTGCTCAAGGGCCCTCATGATCATCTACTAAGAAACTGTGACCTGGAGTGGTGGTCATTTAAAATTATTTCAGTGATGGAACCCTTCCCCCAACTAGGCAGGTTACAAAAGGCACTACCTCTTTAATCAACTGCTTTCTGAACCCCAGGGAGGTCAGGAGACAATTGGAGGGAAAATGTCCGGGAAGGTGGGCAGAGCTCCTTTAGAGCAGGATGAGCTCAAGTTATTTCCATAGTCACCCAAAACCCCTTAATTTCCCACAGCTTTTCTCCCTCTTTCCTTAGCTCATCCTCATCGTCCACGCGCACACAGTATATTATTTATGTCACAATGATCTGGAAGTTTTTCTGAGGATCACATTTCATTTTCTGGCTCTTTTTAAGGACTACACAATCGTCTCTCTCATACAAGGTGCCTCTCTAAGCACTGGCAGACAGAGAACATCTCAAGCAGTGGTCGCAAATGTTTAGAATCTCTAAAGGTCACATCTATTGCCTAATGAATGTTTGGTTTCTGATAATGGACTTGTGACCAACACCTATCATTTAAATACTAATCACTATGATTTACATTGAGTTCTCATTGGCTGCCTTGCCACTTGATGTTCCAGAAAGTCCCTGCTGAGTAAAAGACATAGAATCATGTCTGGCATTGAGATGTTGAAAGGAAAACAGTACACTTTGTTCTTTTGGCGAGTTCCCATTTAACTGACAAATCTGTTGAGCTGGAGAAGTTTTGTTTAAGTAAGGAATCAGGAATGATTTAGTTCATGTGACAGTCTAAATATGTTATTTCCAAGATGGGCTGGGAAGGAGATGTCTGACCTCTTTTCTCTAAAGAAGGGGAGAACTGTAGCTTGGTGAGAAAAACATGAACTTTACAAGGAGAAGGAATTTTTAATTCCAGTGTCATTGTTCATTATTATTATTGCTGTTATAAGGAATGATAATACATCATACCTATAAGCCGTATTCTAGGTGCTTGCCTGAATTACCTTATTTAATCACCACGACAGTTCTATGATGTATTATCATTAGGTATTATTAGTCATCTCCTTTTTATAAGTGAGAGGATTGAGGCTTAGATGGTGAATCAGTCAGGGTCCTGGCACAGGCAGCAGAATCGAATTCAGGTGGTTCCAATAAGGAACATTTAATAAAAAAGACTCATTATGGGGTGGAGCAGGGCTAAGGGAACCGACAAAGGATGTTGAGGCACCAAAGACTGTAGCCTGGGTAAACTATTACGATCCCTAGTGCTTAAAGGGCAAGAGGAGGAAACAGGGAGTGTTAGCATGTGCAGAAGATCTGCCTGGTGGGAGCTGACATCACAGGGGCATGCTTCAACAGCCAGAAATGTGAGAGCACATCATGGAGGAAGCAGGGAGGAGCTTCTCTACTCTCTCTCTCCTTGCCCTGATCTCCTGCCTCTGCCTCCTGCTGACGAAACCCCATGGGAAGCCAGAGGGCAAGGGAGGATGCTGATGGTTTGCAGATCAGCTTTCCCGGACACAAGTAGCTTAGAGGGTGAGAATGGATTGAGGGTTGGACACTGAAGCAGCAGAATGGACCCTGCCCTAAATTCGGTTTTGGTGTTGAGACTGATGCTACCATACATACACTAAGAGACTACGAAAAGGTTTAACTCTCATAATGAGGCTTTCTGGGAGAGCATGGCGGCCCCAGACAGGTACGAAAAGAGCTTGAGAGAACAGGGAAAGGAGACTGGCGTGTTATTTTTACGGTGGTTTGGGGCTTGGGCCAGAGTGAGAGTCCCCATGCATGGTCTAAATTTCCAACCAGCCCCGAAGAAGGGAGCATCCAGGCTTTCTTTTTTTTTTTTTTGCTTTTTGATTTTTTAATTTAAATCCAAGTTAGTTAACATATAGTGTAACAATGGTTTCAGGAGTAGAATGTAGCGATTCATCACTTACATGTAATACTCAGTGCTAGTCCCGACAAGGGCCCTCCTTAATATCCATCACCCATTATCCCCTCCCCCCACCCAACACCCCTTCAGCACCCCTCAGTTTGTATCCTGTATTTAAGAGTCTCTTACGGTTTCCCTCCTTCTCCGTTTTTATCTTATTTTCCCTTCCCTTCCCCTATGTTCACCTGTGTTGTTTCTCAAATTCCACATGAGTGAAATCATATATTTGTCTTTCTCTGACTCCTTTTGCTTAGCATAGTACATGCTAGTTCCACATTCTCACAAATGGCAAGATTTCATTCTTTTTGATCTCCAAGTAATATTCCATTGTAGGTGTGTGTGTGTGTGTGTGTGTGTGTGTGTACACATACATATACCACATCGTTATCCATTCATCTGTCAATGGACATTTGGGCTCTTTTCATAATTGTAAATAGTACTGCTATAAACTTTGGGGTGCCTGTGCCCCTTTGAACCAGCATTTTTGTATTCTTTGGATAAATACCTCGTAGTGTAATTGCTGGGTCATAGGGTAGCTCTATCTTTAATTTTTTGAGTGACCTCCATGCTGTTCTCCAGAGTGGCTGCACCAATTTGCATTCCCGCTAACAGTGCCAAAAGGTTCCCTTTTCTTCACATCCTTGTCAACATCTGTTGTTTCCTCAATTGTTAATGTTAGCCATTCTGACAAGTGTGAGGTGGTATCTCATTGTGATTTTGATTTGTATTTCCCTGATGGTGAGTGATGTTGAGCATCTTTTCATGTGTCCGTTAGCCATTTGGATGTCTTCTTTGGAAAAGTGTTCATGTCTTTGGCCCATTTGTTCACTGGATTATTTGGTTTTTGGGTGTGGAATTTGGTAAGTTCTTTGTTTAAAAATTTTTTTAATGTTTATTTATTTTTGAGAGAGAGAGACAGAGAAGAGTGCAAGTGAGGGAGGGGCTGAGAGAGGGAGACACAGAATCAGGAGCAGGCCCCAGGCTCTGAGCTGTCAGCACAGAACCCGACGTGGGGCTTGAAGTCACAAACCGTGAGATCATGACCTGAGCCGAAGTCAGACGCTTAACCCACTGAGCCACCCAGGCGCCCCAAGTGTGATAAGTTCTTTATAGATTTTGGATACTAACCCTTTATCCAATATGTCATTTGCAAATATCTTCTCCCATGGTATTGGTTTCCTTTTAGTTTTGTTGATTGTTTCCTTTGCTGAGCAGAAGGTTTTTATATTTTTTTATTTTATTTTTTTAATGTTTATTTTATTTTTGAGAGACAGAGACAGAGACAGAGACAGAGACAGAGCATGAGTGGAGAAGGGGAAGAGAGAGGGGGAGATACAGAATCCGAAGCAGGCTCCAAACTCTGAGCTGTCAGCACAGAGCCTGACATGGGGCTCAAACTCACAAACCGTGAGATCATGACCTGAGCTGAAGTCGGATGCTCAACTAACTGAGCCACCCAAGCTCCCCAAAGTTTTTTATCCTGATGAGGTCGTAAGAGTTCATTTTTGTTTTTGTTTCCCTTGCCTCTGAGACATGCCTAGTAAGAAGTTTCTGTGGCCAAGGTCAAAGAGGTTGTTGCCTGTTTTTTTCCTCTAGGATTTTGATGGTTTCCCGGCTTACCTAAGGTTTTTCATCTATTTTGAGTTTATTTTTGTGTATGTTGTAGGAAAGTGGTCCAGGTTCATCCTTTTGCATGTCGCTGTCCAGTTTTCCCAGCACCATTTGCTGACGAGACTGTCTTTTTTTCATTGGATAATCTTTCCTGCTTTGTTGAAGATTAGTTGTCCATACGTGTTTAGGTCCATTTCTGAGTTCTCTATTCTGTTCCATTGATGTATGTGTCTGTTTTTGGTCCAGTCTTGATGATTACAGCTTTGTGATCCAGCTTGAAGTCCAGAATTGTGATGCTCCCAACTTTGGTTTTCTTTTTCAGGATTACTTTGGCTTTTTGTGGTCATTTCTGGTTCCATAGCACCCAAGATTTCTCATCAACTTGACTAAATGTGGGGCAGAAGAGGTAGAGTCTTAGAAGCTCAGCGAGATTCAGCATTGTGCCCTAAATCATTTAACTACTAAGTGATGGAGCTGGATTTTCAACCCAAGTCAGTCTTTAGCTAAAACTCATGCTATTTGCTACCACCTTAACTGAATTTGCTACCTTGAACAAATTACTTCACCCCCTGAGTCTTGGTTTTCTCATCCATAAAATGGAAATCATATCTCTGTTTCCGGTCCATGGCAGGTGTTCCATTAATGACAATTATTATTGTTAACCATTTTGTTTCTGTTGAACTTGTGTTTGTTGACACTACTTCCTTCTCCTATCCTGCCTATCTCCATCAGGATTGGATACCCTGGTGTTCTAGTGTCTCTTTGTGAAACATCTGGGACACAGCAACTTGCCTAAGAAGTGTATCCTTAGGTACTGAACTATTGCCTTTTTCTCAAGATAAGGTTGAGAATAATCCTCTTCCCAAGTGGATCAAGAGACCACTTTAACATCCATTTTCCTGGTAAGCTTCAGAAAGGAAGCAGCAAAACTTTTAGTAATTCAGACACCACAGCAATGTGACCAAGGAGCTAGGAAGTGAAAGCGACATCACTCTATTCTTGTCTATCACCTTTGAAATACTGTCTTTCTAAGGTCCTAGTGAGAAAAGGTTTGAGATGGACAATTTTTCCCCAATGATCCTATAATGTCATGTGGTTCTGGAATCTTCTATTTCTCTAATATTACTCCAGCACACACAGCCCACGGGGCTACAAGGTGTTTTGCACATAATCTCTTTTTAATTCATCTTATTCATCTTTGCTGAATTAAAACAAACACATTAAAGACTGATTTTGAAGCAATGGCACATTGCCACCAAAGGCTTATGTATTTTGTGTGTGTGTGTGTGTGTGTGTGTGTGTGTGTAACAATGAGGCTAATAAGATTAATTATAAAAAATAAGGGGTGTTTCAGAAAGTATCTTGCTAGGAGCCATATTTTCACATGTGGGGACTGAAACTATTTCTGAAAACTTCCAGGTCCCTAGACTTCATGCATATGAACAATTGATTAATCAGGTGATGACATCAACCCACAGCCTGGAACTGGGTAGCTATGGGGCCTGCAAATGCCCATTCTTTCAGCCAAGGGGCTGAGGATGCAAGGCAAAGATTACTCTCAAAAAGTTGTGACAGAAACTTTACTGAGAATTTTAAAAATCATCACTGAAAAAAAAAAATCCTGGCCTTTGTCTTTCAGCCAGCAGTCCTCTTGTGGACGGGAACAGATGCTACCCTGGCTAAGTTAAAAAGCACAACATGAGCCTTTTTCTTTCTGCCTTTTAAACCAGTAAACACCATCCACTGTGGACCAAAACAAGACAGGTGGCAGCCATTCGAATTGGAAATGAGGCACTGAGATAATAGATTGTGGGATCCACCGTGGCCAGCCTCAAGGGAGTGGCTCCGGTCAGAGGGCTCATTGTTTTTCTCTTTTAATGAGCAGACTCTATAAAATGTACAGCTCCTGATGCCACTTTGATTCCCTAAATTTTATTAATTGTTCTTTTGTGTGCTCTTATTTGCACAATTTACTTTTGATGAACCACGAGTGTTCGTCATGACTGAATAGAGCTGCCTCTCACAGAGACCCTGGGCTTTCTCTGAAGCAACAAAGAAGAAGTGGTTCTATACTGGATGATTCCCAAGGAATGTGTGAAGTTCTGAAAGTGCCTGTGTCACCTCCTTGGCACAGTTCCTCAGAATCCAGGTATCTTTAGAGCTGGAGGAATAGAGTTGGAGTTTACAAGTGAAGAAAGCCAGAGGCTGCTCAGCCATTTTCTGACTGGGAAAGGCACAGTTGTGTGGTGCGGTGAGCAGGGAATGGGTGTTTCTGCCCTTCGGTCAGTGTCTCATCTTTCTGGGATAATGTGCATAACAGCCCCTTGCTGCTCTGTCTTCTCGGTCCCTTGATTCATGCGAAGTGTGGTGGGGAGACTGGGGAACAAGGTCCATGTTTCAGATTTCTACCCTTTCATACTGTTCCTCATCTTTATATGCACAGCCCCAACAACAATACACCCACACCTGCGGGCACTCTGGGCTCAGTGAGTGGTTCCCCTATTGCAGTAAAGCTCTCAGGTAAAACAGGAATGCCTCCTAATGGTGTCCACTTTCTAGCCCCAGTAATGGTAACTTTGATATTTTCACAGAATCTTCTGTGCTTATAACCAAAGCTGGGTGGAGTGGATTTTAGTTATCAAGAAAGAGCTGGTTTTTGGAACTACTGGGGAGCAAGGAATATCTTTTTGTTCACCAGAGCCCCTCAGATTAAGCCACAAGGACTCAGCATTAGGCAGTGTGGAACCATGACAGAAAAATGGGAGCTGATAGTATCAAAAAGCCCAAAGTTTTCATATCTTTGGATCTAGTAGCTGCAACTCTAAGTGTCCTAGAGAAGAAATATTCAGAAATGTAGACAAAGCTGGATGTGTAAAAATGTATGTTATAGGAGTGGTTTGTGTGGGGGGGGGGAGGGGGGAAATAATTATTCTAAGGGCTGGCAAATAATCCCTTTAAGAGAGAAAACTGTCTTGGGTTAGCGTCACAACTTCTGGAGTAGTTATGGATATAAAGACGAGGTCCCTCTGGTGATGAACAAGAGCAGACAAAGAGGTAACTACTCTTCTCTGCCTTATGATGTTTGTGGAAATCTAGGGGTCAGGAAAATAGAGGCAAGAAAGGAGAATTCAGAACAGATCATCTGAAAGGGGGGTGGCAGAGAAGTTACAAAGAAATATCTGGCCTGGAGCACCTGGCTGGCTCAGTCGGTGAAGCATGTGACTCTTGATCTTGGGGTTGTGAGTTTGAGCCTCATGTTGGGTATAGAGATTACTAAAAAAAAAAAAAAAAAGAAATACACTTAAAAAAAATCTGGGATTATGGGTAAGTTAAGGGAGTGGGTGGCCTTTAGGCATCGATCTGTAAGAGTTTATTTGAATAGGGGAAAATGAAAGGAAAAAGGGGACAAGTTGGATGGGGAATACAGAGGTATCCACCTGGATTCCTTCTTGGGCAGAGCTCTAAGGCCTAAGCAGAGTCATTATTCTCACAGAGGATTTCTAGAGTCTGGCTACTCAAAGCATGTGTTGGGGCCAGCAGCATCAGCCTCACCAGGAGCATTTAGACCCACCCAAGACCTCATGAACAAAGATCTGCATTTTAACAAGGTCCCAGGTGATCTGTGTGCACTTTGAAGTTTAGGAAGCACTGCCCTGGGAGACCCATGGTATCCAAGTACATCTCAGAGAGTGAGAAAGAGCAGCATCCCTCTATATCTGTCCAGAGAATTGCTCTGGGTTGGGACACAGTACTGGAAGGGACCAATGGGGCCTTGGATTTTCATGAAGGGTGAGAAGCAGGTAGAGCACATTCTTCCTGCCATTTTTAGATGGTGGAAACCAATTAAAAGGACTAAGAGAAAAATGTGCAGTGACTACTTTAAAAGAAACATGAGGTATGCTAGAAGGTCTCAAAAATGATACTGAAGTTTGGAGAAAGGAGGGATCTTATACACAAGCCCTCTTTGGGTTAGTACTGTCACCAGGACCACTGCAACGGTCTTGGGAAGACTCGGTGACATGTGAGGCTGGTATGATCCTCATTAGAGGCAAAATAGACAAAGGAATATTATATTGCCTATAATATTGTTTTAAAAATATGCTTAGAAAAAAGGATGGAAAGGGAATGTACCTCTATCTCTGAGTGGTTTGGGATTTTACTTTCAGACATTTTTGTACTTTTCAAGTTTTCCACGATGATCATAGGTAAATACAAGTAGAAACAATGCAGCAGAATGTAAATCGTGTCTGCTTCTGAATGGCAAGAGTGTGGATTTAGCCCTCCTCTCATTCTTTTTTTGTCCTTTCCAAAGTTTGTCCATGGGCTATTAATACATGTATAATCAGGAAAAGAAACAAAAAGGAAGCATGAAATGTAGAATCAAAAGACCTGTGTTCCAGGTGGACCCCTGACCTTAACAGTCGTGTGTTCTATAGTCACATAACCTTGCTCGAAGTCTCCTTGCTCATGTGTAAATGGGACACTGTCACTGATCTTAAGGGATATGAACATGATGGGTGTGGAGGACTTTGTGAACCGGTAAGTGCTAACAAACCTGAGTCCCAAGGCTGGCTTGGTGATATCATGTGGAACCCTTCGTCAGCTCTCCCCTAACACCCAGTGGGAGGGCAATGGAGAGTGTCTGGTTTCAGCCTCAGCAAGGCTTATCTCTCTCACAAATGAGTGGATACACAGGCCCAAAGTTCTTCCCCTTTGGCTACTTTGACTGAGATAAAATTCTCCAACATTCCTTAGTAAAATGCCACCTACCATCTATCAGGCAAGAATAGCCTTTCTCATTGATACCATTAGGGTTGGGCCATGATGTTTTCTGGTGATCACCCATTGCTTGGTGTAACAGTGACATTCCTTAGACAGATTTTTGGGTTTCTATATGAGGAATTGTAATTCTAGTTTCAGAGGAGAGCAACAGTAGCAAGAAACCCAAAAAGGATCTACCTCTAAAATCTTGAATAGTTCTCCGAAATCACGCTAGTTATAGCTAACAAGTAAATAGAATAGTCTATAAGCCCAATTCAACATATGTGGAAAACCTCCTTCCTACACAGGCTAAATGTTTTGCTAGAGATCTTTATATATAAAGCCATCTTGGCCCTACAAGCCCAACTCATAAATCCTAGAGGGTTGCTGGGTCCAGAAGTATTTTTGACTTGCAGTCTGGGGAGCTGCAGTTCAGGACAATCAGTAGGCTGAGTGGAGAGGCCTCATGTCCCTTGCTTTCTCCTAATATGAGTATCGATGTGATGTGAAAACCGAAAGGGCACTGGCTTAGAAGGGTGCTTGGAGGTAGGTCCCCTCCCTGGCGATCCAGTGTCTGATGACCACACAAGACACCTCGCTAGACCAAAGCCCTACTGACTCCACTTTTGAATTTTGCGAGGCAGAGAAATCTAGGGCAAGATTTGCTCTTCTTCACAGGGAGATTTCTTCCTTTACAGTTGTGGGATGCCAGGCCTTTTGTTAAGACACAACTATCGCCCAGCTCACTGACTTATTTCTTAATGACCATGATCCTCATCAGATACAAGCTAGGCCATTTGTTGGCGAATTTGCCCTTGTTTGTAGTCAATGTGGGATCAACAAATATTGACTGGGCAAACTTTTCCTGGGGGCTGGCCAGGCAGACTCTCTTCCCTACTCTGTTTCTGTGGCTGCTTCACAGGGCTTGGCTGGGCAGAGACTCAAAGAGTCAGCTGGGGAAGAAGGGCCTGCCAGGCAGTGAGAAAGAGACCAGAGACCCTTGTTGGCATGTAGACAACCTATGAACTCTCTACCCAGCCAGGTGAGGAGGGCAATATAGCCTCTCTCTCTCCTTTCCACATCCTTGCCCTTCAGGCTGCACACCATCTTGTCATTACTTGTTTTTCCTTTCTAGGATGCATCCGATGTTAATTTTCACTAGCTCGCATCTGGAATAAAAAAGGAAGTGGGTTCATGATAGAGGGGATGCTGTGTGTTTTTTTCGTGGGTGGGTCTTGAAAGCTAGACTCTGGGCTTCTGCAACTTGGGGAGAAAGGTCTGGTGCACAAGGAAAGATCATACAAAAAGTAATTCTAGCTATATTTGTCGGGACTCTAATTTTCTAGGCATTGAGATGGGTATGCAAATATGAGTACATTATTTATTTCTGCTTCATTCCTGGGTTATGGGAGGCCACTACTGCTTTTCGTAAAGGCTGAGTTTTCTTTCCCTTAGGAAAGATAAACCAGCTCTTTGTTGGTGATGGGCCATTGGCTTCATAAATCATCCAGCATTTCTCCCCTACAGCTACTAAATCTCCGTGTGAAACCAGAGGGTAGGAAGATGTGCTTCTTTCTTTCTGAAGGTTGAGAAAGGCAGAGGAGAGTGGAGTTTTCCAGGATTCAGGGCAAGGCAACAGGCGTGGTTGGTACATTCCAAGAGTAGTAAAACATGAGCCTGTTTGTACCCAGCACTCTACAAACTGCTGGAGCTTGGAAGGAAAGGGCTCAGGGTTGCTGGAATTCAAAAGCAATTAGTCCCCAAGGCCAGCTAGGCATGAAGGGAGTGCAGCCACCCAGCGGGGCCATCTGCCTTTGACAAGGCTCTGTGAGTCTGGCAAAAAGCCTCTGCAGAGGTGATCTCAGTACACCGATAACCTGAGGCCTCTTCCCTGGATTTCCTTGATTATTCCTTGATTACCAGGTCAAGGGGTAAGGGGTGGTAAAACCATGGCAAATACTGGACTGCTCATGACACTTGGTAAGAGCAGAAGGGGGTCTGGATTTGACACGATTCAGAAAAAAAGTAAAGCAGCAACATTAACAAACAATGACAGTCCAAAACGGGCCATACTAAATACTACCTTTTGGAAATATACATAGGTGGTAAAACTGTAAGGAAAAGCAAAAGAATAATTATGAGGAAAGCCATATGGGAGGCAGGCTAATGTGATAGGGAGCTGCCTGCTGGATAGGATTGCAAGACAAAGTACAAGACACCAGTTAAATGTGATTTTCAGATAAATAACAGTATTGTAGTGGAAACATTTCCCAAATATTGTATGACATGAACTGACATTAAAAAGAAAATCATCCATGGTTTATCTGAAATTCAGTTCCTGAATTTTTAAACATTTTTAAACATTTTTATTTATTTATATGAGAGAGAGAGAGAGAGAGAGAGAGAGAGGTGGGAGGAGGGCAGAGAAAAGAGAGAAAATCCCAAGCAGGCTCCACACGGTCAGCGCAGAACTCGATGTGGAGCTCAGACTCGCAATCCGAACCATGAGATCATGACCTGAGCCAAAACCAAGAGTCAGATGCTTAACCCACTGAGCCACCCAGGCACCTGAGAATTTTTGGTTGGTAAATCTAGCTGCTAAACTTCTAAGGGACTGGTAATCTTCTATTTTGTGATGATGGCTCTTCTGTTCTTTGACTGTGGATCTTCACTTTCGTTTTTTATAAATGTACATTTATGTTTTATACACTCTTCTATGCATATGTTATCTTTCATAAGAATTTTTTTAAGTTTATTTATTTATTTTGAGAGAGAGAGGGAACATGCACACTGGCAGGAGAGGGGCAGAGAGAAAGAGAGAGAGAGAGAGAGAGAGGAAGAGGGAGAGAGAGAATCCCAAGCAGGCTCTGTGCTATCAGCACAGAGCCTGACGTGGGGCTCAAACCCACGAATAGTGAGATCATGACCTGAGCCGAAATCAAGAGGAGGATGCTTAACTGACAGAGCCCTATTCATCATAAATTTTGTTTAAAAGTTCTCGAATACTGTGAAACAGTCTTTGCTAATTAAAAAACCATCATCTATTTATCCTGTTCCTTCTTCTCCCTACTCTCCCCCCACAAATGTTATGAGTAAGAAATGTATCCATATCCCATTATAGATGAGGCAATTGAAGCTCAAAAGTTAAATAACTTGTCCAACGTCACAGAACTCGTAAGTGGTAAAATCGAGTTTGAATCTGATTTTATTACTAATTTTACTAATCTAAACCCCATGCTCCTGACTACTGTAAAATGCTTATGTTGTATGGCAACAGACACACACACACAACACAGACCAAAATATGGAAACCCGAAAACATGTTTGTCCTTAGAGCAAGGGATGGTTGAATCATTCTGACAATGGGGTAATGAGTAAAATGTTTTGTAGAAGAGAACAGACGATATCAACAGACACCAGCACTGAGATGTCACATCTGTTGGAATTATCTGACAAGGAATTTAAAGCAGCCATTGTAAAACTGCGTTAACAAACCATTATGAATGTGCTGGAAATAATGAAAGAAAGTGTCAGTAAGAAAAAAAAAAAAGTAGAGGAAATAAGCAAAAATTTTAGAAGCCAAAAAAAAAGTAATGGGGCTCAACAGCAGAATGACGAGGACAGGGAAGGAATCTATGAACTTGAAGATAGAATAGGAATTACCCAATCTGAGGAAAAGAGAAAATATAGACTAAAAAAAAGGTAAAATGAACAGACATTTCAGAGAACCATGGGACTGTAACAAAGGATCTGACATGCATGTCATCAGAGTCTCAGAGAAGAGAAGGGGGTAAGACTGAAAAAAGTACTCAGGGAAATAATGACTGAAAACTTGGTAAATTTGACACACACAAAAAAATGAGAAACATTCACTTTCAAGTAGTTGAGAGAATTCCAAGCATGATAGATCCAAAGAAATCCATACAAAGACGCATTAAAATCAAACATCAGAGGGGCGTCTAGTGGCTCTGTCAGTTCAGCATCAAACTCTTGACTTCAGCTCCCATCATGATCTCACAGCTTTGTGGGTTCGAGCCCCGCATCAGGCTCTGCACTGTTAGGGCCCTAACAGTGCAGAGCCTGCTTAGGATTCTCTCTCTTTCCCTCTCTCTCTGCCCTGCCCCAACTTGCACTGTCTCTCTCTCTCTCAAAATTCATTAACAAACTTAAAAAAAAAAAAAAAAACAACCCAAACATCTTGAAAGCAATGAGAGAGCAATGTCACTTTACCAACACAGGAAAACCAGTTGGAATGACAGTGGATTCCTCATCAGAAATTGGGACAGAGTGGGGGGGGGGGGGGCAAAAAAGAAGTAGCACAACATTTTTTTAAGAGCTGAAAGAAAAGAACTGTGAGTTCTATATGCTACGAAATTATCCCTCAGGAAGAGAGAAATCAAAACATTCTTGGGTGAAGGAAAACCAAAAGAATCTGTTTCTAGCAGACCTGCTTTGAACGCATGGCTAAAGGAAGTTCTTGACATAGAAAGGGATGAATTCTGAAGCATCTGGAAGGAAGAGAGAAAAAGAGTGAAAGAGTAAAAATATGAATAAATAAAATGGGCTTTCCTTCTCATACGTTTTCTAAATTAGATTTGTCAGTCAAAGCAAAAAGCATAACATGGTCCGATGTGGATTCCAATGTATATAGACGAAATATTTGAGACAATTATACCGTAGATCATGGCAGTGGCAGGAGGGACAAGGACATAAAGGGAGGTAAGGTTTCTACACTTCACTGAAACTGGTAAGATACTGTTGCCAGGGGGCGCCTGGGTGGCGCAGTCGGTTAAGCGTCCGACTTCAGCCAGGTCACAATCTCGCGGTCCGTGAGTTCGAGCCCCGCGTCGGGCTCTGTGCTGACAGCTCAGAGCCTGGAGCCTGTTTCCGATTCTGTGTCTCCCTCTCTCTCTGCTCCTCCCCAGTTCATGCTCTGTCTCTCTCTGTCTCAAAAATAAATAAAAGTGAAAAAAAAAATTTAAGAAAAGATACCCGAGTTCAGTTCTGGCTGTATAGAGACTACGCTAATTGAACGGAGGCATCTGTGGGTCAGCCTGAAACAAGACGGTTTTGTGCGTAGAACACATATTGGTTTCCTGTGCCCTTTCAAGGGAATCGATACACTGATTTTCATTTATCTAGCCATATGTGGTCAGGACATGGTTTATTTAGAGAGTGTCCTCTCCCTATGCATCAAAAGACAGGGAGGCCCACAGACACAGTTTTCCTAGAGAACAGGTTACAAGATAGAGAGCCTTCTGGAATTTCCTCTTCTTCCTCCTCTTCCACTGTGCCCACCGTCTAGCCTGCACGGATAATGTGTGCAACATGTACACTTGGACCCTCTGTGATCCCTCACAGCTCCGCCTCCAGACTATACTTCACATTTCGCCACTCCTTTCTTTATCTATTGCCACCTTCCTCATCCAAGTCACCTTCACTGCCCCTGTGAGTTACTTCAATATTCTCCTCTTGGTCTCTTTCTTCCGTCTTGCACCCTTTCTCCATTCTCCGCACATCAGTCTGAGTGACATTCTGTGTACATCAGGTCATGTCACACCCCTGCTCAGCACCTTGAATAGCTCCCCTCTACTCAGCATCAAGTTTGCACGGATTACCCCGGCCTGGAGGATCCCACGTGACCTGGCCCCTGCCTATTTGTCTGACTTTATCTCAGAGATTCACTTGGTCCTAGGCACGCGGGCCGCTTCTCAGTTCCTCCACTGTCCAAGCTGTTTCACACTGGAAGTCCTCAACGCTCTCCCTGGAAGAGGCTTCTTGTGCAGCTGACTCAGACTGTGCACCAGAGCTGGAATGCTCCGCCTCCAAGTGGCCCTCTGTGACCCCCTGCCTAAAGCAGCTGCCGCTTCATTGACTCCCCATTGCACGAGCCTATTAATTTTCTCTAAACATTTACCAGGCTTTCTCATGATTCTAGTTGTTCTCTTGTTTACTGTCTATCATTCTCCCAGAAAAGTAGGCGACATGGGGGCAGGGACTTTGCATTCCTAGTCACTGTAGCAGCCCCGATTCAATAAATATTTTGTCAAAGAAGTGAATGAATGAAGAATTATAGACTATTAGACCTGGCAGGGACCTTCTTTCCCCAAGACAAGAAGCCCCCTGGGGACCCTTGGAAGAGGCTGCAGAGAGAAGATAATGACGGTAAGCTGACAGGTGCATGCAGCACCTTGGGGTTTGCAGAGCATTTTGAATTATTGTGCCTTCCTTCAACGAATACAGAAAAGCAAATGTCTTTGGGGGTCGCACAGATCACAACAGTGAGGAGCCTGGATCCAAGGAGGACAGTTGAGCTTCTGAGCACACAGGCACCTGGCAGAGGGCTTTGGAACCAGTGTCCCCACCATGGCCAGCAGGTGAACAGCCTTCACGGTTCGCCTAGCAGCAGGGGCTCCAAGTGGTCTACGTTAACCAGATCACCTGATCTATAGCAAAGCTAACAAGGAATGCCCCAGGGAGGGAAGAGCCGTCAAGAAGCCATGGAGACGTGTCAACATGATGTGGAGAGAAGAGACACAGAAGTAGGAAGATAGCTGGTAAATGGATAAATGGAAGCATTTTTTAAGCTGAGCTAGTGTCCTGGAGGCTTCAGTTTGTCAAACCCTCAGCCTCTGCTCATGTGTTCCAGAGAAGGGTCAGAGCAGGACCTGGTCCGTGTTCCCGTGAGGGCCTCACGGTGCCTCTCTGGCCTTGGTGCCGAGAACACGGAGGTGTGCACCCAGCTCTGCTGCTGAACTGTGGTGTCCCATGAGGTCCTCTGTTGCCTCTGTCTTCTTGAAAAAATGGGGACGATGGCGAAAGCATTTCAAAAGTGACTCTCTGTTGTTGCTTTTCTCTCGTTTCCAAAGACTCACAGTATTCAAGGGACTAACAATCCCCGTCTCTAAAAAGCATCCAGTTGAGCGAGAATGTTACCACAGAAATTCCACTTGCATATACCTTTAATCATGTGGCAAATTACCTTATTAACCACCAGGGAGTCTAGTCTTATTACTTAATTAAACCATCTCTTTCTTTTTTTCTTATTAAAACCACATGGGTTTAAACTTCTGTGTGGTTTTAGATTCTTTTACCTTTCTTTGGATGTCTGTGTAATAATGGCCGCATAAAGAATTTCTGTTATTTTGCGTTGATAACTAAAGGGTTAGCAACATGAAGTAAAAGATGGGGGGGGGGGGGGGAGGTTGGTAGAGATGGTCTGGATAGGCTCACACTGGCCAGTGACGTAACAGCCACTTGGGTGGTATGAAAGTCTGAGATGTGTACCCGTCACTTATTGCTTCTCTCGCCAAAACATCTGCAATACAAAATCCTGTCATTAGACAGCCCACATGTTAGAAAAACAAAAGGAGAGAGAGAGGGAGACAGAGAGAGAGAAAGAAAACCCAGTCCCCCAAAATGGCTGGATAAAGCCTCATTATTACTGGTAGGAAATTAGACATTTAAGGTTATACTTCAAAGCAACTATTTTTATTACAAGAGGCTCAACATTTTGATTTATTGGGCAGCAGAACAAGATTGTGACAAATATTTCCACCTCAAAGAACAGACAAATCAGGCCTCTAAGAAGTCATATATTAAGTAGTTTAAAGATAAAGTCTGTTGCAACAATGGTCATAATGATGAAAATTGCATGCTTTTGCTCACAGCCCCCCAATGACTGCTTTAGCATACTTGCCAAGAAGAAGAAATAATTTAATCTTGTGGGAATTTTCTTCTAATCAAAGGAAAGTACTAAAATTTTGTGAAATGAAACAGCTGAAGTTGTTAGTAAGTCTGTGCTACCTTTCTCCAAAGGTCAGCACCAAGCAGGGCCTGTTTACAATCCTGTATCTCAGTCTAAAATGCACCCGTCTAGAGAGATGTTAAGAATGTAGGATGGATTCTGAGGAACCTATAAAGATAATTAAAGAATAAAACATAGGGTTTTGAGACAAAGCTGAAGGAATTTAGAATATTCGGCCTTGTTAAAACACACACACATACACCAACCTAGAGGGTTAGGTTTTTAACCATTTTACGTAGCAGGGTTATGTTGCACTAAAGGCTGACCATCTTAACCCACATCCATCTGGACACAACCTTTTCTCTTATGACATGGACAGTTCTGATTGGATTAAGTTAGAGGAAGTTTTCAGTGAGAGTGTACACAAGTCAAACTGGAAGACAAGTTTCTCAGACAGGATGTAAAGTCATCTTCTCTGTAGGTCTCTGAATAAAGAAGCACATATCTGCCCTGGTGTGGGAACAGAACTTAATGGAAAGAGCACAGGCTGTTGATGTGAGGCTCATAGCTTGGGTTCTAGTCTCAGCTCAACTGTCGATGAACTCTGTGACTTCTGGCCAAATCACTTAACTTCTCTGGCCTTGGTTTCTCATCCATAAAATGAAGGTTGGACTAGGTGATCTAAAAGACTTTGTGCGTGACATTTTGATTCTAGGAGGGAGACAGAATGATCATAGGAGAGCAATAAGGTCCTTCTTTATTTTATTCTTATGGCTCCACTTGCTTGGAAGGGAAGTTTATGTATGTAAGTGTCTCTGTATGTATGAGTGTGGTTATATTGGAGGGAGGGAAATGGAGATTCTATGCACCCTAGGTATGTTCATAAAACTCTAGGTGTAATTTGAACTTACATAAATTACTTTCTCCTTTAAATGCCATGTAAACAAATTCTAGTGATGAATGCTTTGTAAATTGAGTAATCACTGCCACATTTTATTTGTAAGCACACATTATCATTTGTCAGGGGGCCTGCTGCAATTCTGAATGCCATGCTGAGTTCCATCAATGTGCATGTGAATTAACTTCTCCGTAATGCTGAGTGCTTCCACAATCCTCCTAAGGACTGGGATAATGAATTTCAAGGAAGTGGGCCTAAAATGCTAACAGAATTCTGTTACATGTTTTAAATCCTCAAAGCTAAGTACATCTTGCTCAGTCCCCTTTTTTCTTTACTGTAAAGGTACTTCCCTGAGGACAACATTGCCCTGGGAGTATTTCCTAAAGGGAACAGAGAATCTTGGAGAGACAGAGTCCTGGTGAGTTGGGAGAGAGGAAGGAAGCCAGCACAGAGCTCTCATGCCCTAGAACGGCTCCCTCAAACTCATCAACTGACCATTATTGGGCTCCCAACTTTGGACTTTAAGACATTTGGAAAATGTTCATAAACATGTTCAGAATCCCCTGGTGTAAGCACAACATTTTTATAAGACTGTAAAATAAAGAAAACTGGCACACATTTTGTTTGAACAAGTGTGCTGACCATTTCTTTTCATAAGGTGATGGACTCTTAAACAAGACTTAGTAATTGCTCTTGGGGAATTTGGCCTCTTAATTTTGGAAAACACAATAAAATACATGCAAATCTCTAAACCTGGTAGATGACAGATCCTAAACCTCAGGCACATGGGGAGAGAATGTGAACAAAAGAGGACCCTTCGCAAGTTATAGTTTGAGAAACAGAATTAAACCGGAGACAATGGGATTCTTGCTTTGATCATTGCTTATGTAGAAACATGAGAATTTGGGAGGATTTCTTCATCCAGAGAACTCCCACAGACTACTCCAGGAGGTAAAGTAGGCCTAACCACTCATAAGCTAGTTGTTTCCAGAAGAATGAGGCATAAAATGTCATTGTTGTGGCTAATTCATATTAAATGCCACTATTAAAAGTTAAAAGCTTAAAAGCAAAGAAAGGGTGGGAAACTTTTTTTGTGACTAGATACAATAGAAATTATACATAAATTTCCCCCTTTTCTCTTTTTAAGAAATTTCCTTGAAGCTCCAGGAAACCCCACCTCTGTTGGGATTTGAGCATGAACTGGGGAAGACAGAAGGGAATTATTCCTTGAGGAAGTTGTGGCCAGAGACCCTCTTTTCCTCCTCTGGCTTTTTTTTTTTTTTACTGGTTTCTAAGGCATTCCTCTTAGTGAGGGCATCAGCTGGAGTAAACAGTCTTGGAGCTCTTCTGAGGAGGGTTGGGAGGTTGGGGTTTTTTCCTTCCAAGTAAAGAGAACAATAAAAGGAGATGTATTTAAGCAGTGAGTAGTGACTCTAAGTTAACACACAGCCCTGGTCTCCCTGTTTCCACTTAATGACCAACCTTGGGACAGGGGGCGGTGGTGGTGGGGGGGGGGGGCAGGCAACAAGATCAAAGTTGCTTTAGGGCAAAATTACTGACATTCCGGAAATAGCCCCAGATTCCTCACATCCCAATAAGCAAGAATCAAGTTCACTCACTTGTGAAGAGGACCCACTACAGCCTTCAGTTCTTTTGTTACCTTGACTTTTAGCTCATTGTCCTGTCTGACCTCTTCTTAAACCAAAGAGTAATGATTGCTGATTTGACCACTGTTCTCTGCATATAAAGATGTCAGGGGTCAAGATGGGTAGCTATAGAGAATCCAACATTCCAGGGAAAAAAACCAAAACTAAACTAAAAGAAAGCTCTATTGATGTGGTTAAATATTTAGATGTATAAAGACAGCCTGCACGTAAAAGTAATCTGAAAGAAAAATCAAAGAAAGTGAGAATCCTAATTGACCCATTAAGGCTTAAGAGGTTTCAGAGATGACAACACACTCATACTATCTAAAAACCTAGAACTTTCTCAGGGTACTGGTGGGAGGCTGTGTTACCTAGCAATACTATGTATCAATTTGGAGTCTGAAGTCTCTTTTCCAATTCATCAAGAATCATACTTTTTAATAGTCCATAATAATACTGATGCTCTTGATAATACTACTGATGATAAGAGTTCCGTCTTATGTATTCTAAGTTTCAGAAAAGATGTGAAAGGGAGAAAAAATACTAAAAAATTCAGTCACTCAAAAGAGTAAAAGGAAAATTATTTAAGAAAAATTTTTAGCATTTAAAAAACAGCAAAACAGATATAAATAAGATACCCTTACACCGGAAAGTGATTGTTACAAGCCCTTGTGCACATATATGTTTTCAATTCCTTTGGGTAAACACCAAGGAACAGGATTGTGTTATGTGTATCAGAAACTGCCATACTGTTTTCCAAGGTGACTCTATCATTTTGCATTCCCAAGAGCAACATACGTGAATTTCAGTTGCTCTACACCCTAGACGACACTTGGTATTATTAGTGTAAAATATTTAAGACAATTTTGATTTATTATTTTCTGCAGCTACAAATGAAATCACAATGGTATCAGTAGTCCTGAGTTTCTTTGGCCCACTTGCTTATCAAGAATCTTGTCTTCACGCCTGGCTTAGTACCTTTCAAGTGTTTTGTGTCTAAGTATTTCCTGGTACTCCTGAAGAGAATCTCCCATTTCTTGGGAACAGCGTGTGAGCCATAGTCTGTCCCCCATTATGTGCCTTGGACTCCCTCTGTGCCTCTGCTGGACCCACAGCCCACTGTCCCCCCATTCTCCATGCTGATGCTGTGTGAAAATGCCCGTGTTCACTTGGAGTGCTGTCTATCTCCAATGTTGCTGTCAGTTTCAACAGCGTCAAAGGGGGCCAGGTTCCGTGTAGCAATGGGGACATTGGCTTTCCGCTCAAATCAAGGACTCTTGGGCTTAAAGTAGCACTGTTGTTGCCTGGGGTCTCACAAAGTCTCCCAGAAATCCAGCTCTTTAAGTTGCTGTTCTAATCTCACTCCTCAGGGAGCTTAACACCAGCCTAGGAGTTGGGGTGAGGAACAGCTAACAGGCACTTCTCTCTGTGACCAGTCTCTCCATGCTCTCTCAGGGTTGAGGGCATGGAAAAACTCAAAAAAATGTACAACCCCTCTCAATGTTCTTCCTCCACTTTCAGTCCCTAAAACAAAATATTCCATGCCTATGAACTCAAGACAAATGAATACTAAAAATAATAATCATTATTCACATTAGTGTTTCTTAAAAATAGTTATCCCAGCCTACCAGTTCTGAATATTGATTGGCTATATTTGGGCACAAGTGGAATTCTCTACTTATCATCTTATAGTCCTGAAAACGTAGACAGGAAGTGGTTTTATCAGTGGTCACGTAGTAACGAAGTGGTTGCTGAACCCAGATACCATACCCTGAGGTCATCACTATAGAAGCTCCAGTAAATTGCTGATTCTGTATTCATCTATTCGGTCAAAGAAAATATTACCTCAGAGAGGCAATCATCAGTCCATCCTGGTATCTGAATAAAGCAAATGATCAGATTGATCAACATGGCCACACCAGTGGCCCCCAAAGACTCTGTGCTGGAAGAGAAGTGTCGCAAGGTTTCTAGAAAGTATTTCTTAATAGTAATTTTGTGGCTTTGGGGTAAGATTTTAGCAAGAGAGGCTGTCACGGAACACTGAGAGACTTCTCAAAAGATATTTCTGGGAAGTGACTGGGAAGGTTAATGAAAATATGTGTATTTAGTTTTTGTCAAAAGGATCCTGGCGTGCTCAGTAGGGGGTGTGCAATCCATCAAATCAAAGCATAATCAAAGGCATAACGTGAAGAAATATAATTATAACTTATACATACTCTTAGAGTCCAGACCTCACCCTTGCAACCTCCCACCTCAAACTCAAATGAAAACGAAAGCAAATCTGCTGTACCTCAGACAAAGCAGCATCAGATTTATGAGCGACAAATTTCGGGGGGGGGGGGGTCTGTGGGGAAGACTTAATTGTATGACTGAAGGACTCCACTGAGTAAACCACTCCAAGTATTATAGAATCCAGACCCAGGCCCTGTTAGCGTAATGCTCCCACTGATTTCCAGAAACATAACAATCCACCAGGGGAGAAAATGTTCTTTCACTCACTGAGGCTATGCAATTGATTACCATACAATTCTCACATACCTGGAGATAAAAATAGATGACACATTTATTTTCTTTCTTTTAATAAATACTTTCTTTTAATAAATACTCTTCTTTTTCTCTAAATTTTAAGTAATCTTTACACCCAACGTGGGTCTCGAACTCATGACCCAGAGATCAAGAGTTACGTGCTTTACCGACTAAGCCAGCCAGGTACCACAGCAAATACTGTACTCCTAAGAAAATAAATCTCCGGGCCCCTGGATGGCTCAGTCAGTTGGGTGTCCGACTCTTGATTTTGGCTCAGGTCATGATCCCAGGGTCATGGGATCAGCCCGTGAGTCTGGCTCCATGCTGAGTGTGGAGCCTACTTGGGATTCTCTTTCTCTCTCTCTTTCTGTCCCTACCCTGCTCGCTTATGCTCTCTCTCTCTCTCAAATTAAAAAAACAACAACAACAACTTTTTTTTTAATTTAAAAAAAAGAAAAGAAGAGAAAAGAAATCTCTAATTTTGGTCTAGATTATCTTTCTGTTCTAAAAGACAGGTCGAGGGCGGTAAGACATACAATTTTTCACATTCCCAGGGGCCAGGTACCAAAAATCAAGCTCTCAGAAACAAGTCTTGGGAGAAGGGCAAAGAGTCGTGGGCAGTAAGAGAGAACATGCCTCACTGAAATGACATTATAGGGTCAATTGCAGGACAGACCTGCTATGGGCTACCTCGTGTTGTCACAAAACCTGCTACCCTTGTGCCTTCCGGACCTAGCTTACTCCCTCTGCAATTCTAGTAGGCCCTGGGCGTTCCACCTGAGAAAGGGAAAGAAAGATGATTTGACATCCAAAGACCACATCCCATGTCCTGCGAAGGTAAAGGGTCCATCAGAGAATCTACCAAGCGTCTGCGGTGAACATGTCTCAGGTGAAGAATTATCTCCTATGAACCAGGAGAGCCAGGAACTACAGAATCTGTGTCTGAAAACATCAGAGAAGGTTCCTGAACCATACTGGCTGCAACTCCACTCCGCACTGCTTACTATTCAGGGACGACAACAGTAATTCTGCCGAGCAGTTTCACCAGTGTGTAAGTAGACAGTCAACAATATTGCCATGGTGCGTCTGTAGCCGTGATGGTCAGAGATCAGAGGCAGAGGCAGCTGCTGGTTAGTACTGTTTTACCTCCACAAGTGGAGAGGGAGAAGTTACTAATTCTACAGTCGATTCCTGGTAGCTTCCAAATTAAGACCGACTGTGTCCCTACAGTGATTTTTACTTGGCTGGCCTAGTAGAGATTTCTACCATGACTCTTCCAGAAATGACCAAGAGGGGATTAGAGAGGTTGTGATTACTAAGAAAATCTTAAAAGAAGGTTTTCTAAGTCAATCTGTGCCCAGGCACCCCACCCCCCTGCCACCAACCCCACTCCAACACATACATACATATATACACATATGCAGAAAGCCCATACGCCCACCAGCAAGGACAAGGAAAACCTTCCTGTAGCCAATCTTATTTGGGAAGATTGTCACCTATATTCTTCATACCCAACCTCTTCTTCTTTGCCAAGTGTTGCTTCAGTGAATGTTAAATATGCTACCAGGATATCATCTTGGAATTGTAAAGGGACCAGATTGTTCTAAATAGAGGCTCAAAGAAGAAAGCAAAGAGAAGGCTGGAATGGAGTACTGAGGAAATAAATCCCTGACCCACGTAGTCAGAGTGGGCTAGGCTGCAATTTTCTCCTCAAAAATATGCAACACTAATTGCCTCCACCCAAAGTAATTTTCCAAGCAGCAAATTAAGAAGCTTAAAAAGAAATAAGCCTCACTCAGCGTGGATTAGTAGATGAGCAACTCTGTAGTGTAAGATCCTGATTGATGCGATAGAGAGTTAAATGTGAGAGCTGGGGGTGGAGCTGGTACTTTCTCAGAAATGATGAGGGAGCAGCCCCTCCCCCTCAAGTGAAAAGGAGCAATTTGGGGGTTTTATGCAAGCCTCACTAAGGAGGAGGTTTATGTAAGTCAGAGGATTTTCTAGGCAGCCCAGTCAGGGCCACTTGAAAAGCACCACGGGCTGCTCCTAAAGACATTGCCATCCTGCAGATTTAGGTCAACAGCATTCAAATGGAGAGCTTGGGATTCTTCCTGTTGATCTTAAAGGGGTTGGTTGATCAAGTTTTTCTCAGAGACTCATTCTTCCTCATCCTCATGCAGTGTAGTGCACTAAGAGATAAAAGAAGTTTTGTAAGGACTATCTCAAGGGGCGAATTCTTTTCTGCTTTTTGGGCATTCCTTTCCTGGTGCTTCTCTGTTCTCTAGTTCCCATAAATGTAGTCAGAATAATCCAGGCTAACACTTAGAGAACACTCATTTTGTGGCAGGGTTTGTGTGCGCCTTGCGTTTACTTTCTTAACCTTTACAACCCCACCATGTAGTAAGTATTATGGCTATACTCATTTTACAGATGGGAAAACTAAGGCACCAGAGACCTAAGTAACCCACCCACAGGTTCATAGCTAGAGAAGAGATTTGTGCAGAGCTTGAGGTCCCGACCATCATGCGTGTTTATATATCTATATCTTTGACCTCCCAGCATTCTCATCTGCCCCGGTGGAGTCGAGTTGCTCTCTTCATGAACACCCACCCACATCTTTAGTCCTTTTCTTGGCCTTCATGAGCTTGCATTCTCAGTGATGGATCTGTCTGCTGCTGCTGAAAGTGAACTGAAGCTCACCCATCTAAATCCAAATACCACTTTTCCCCTTAAACTTGCTTCCTATCTTTAAAATATTTTTTAAAAATTTAGGTATTTATTTACTTATTTGAGAGAGACAGAGACAGCATGAGTGGGGGAGGGCAGAGAGAGAGGGAGAGAGAGAATCCCAAGCAACTTCTGGGCTGCCAATGCAGAGCCCAATTCGGGGCTCGAACTCATGAAACTATGAGATCACGGCCTGAGCCAAAACCAAGAGTCAGATGCTTAACCAACTGAGCCACTCAGGCACCCCTAAAACATTTTTTTTTCTTGAGAGAGAGAGCACGGACAAGAGCATGCTCGAGCGGGGGAGGGGGAGACAGAGATGGATAGAGAGAGAGTCCCAAGCAGGTTCCATGCCCAGCTAGGAGCACCCAGCTGGGGGTTTGATCCCACAGCTCCGGGGGCATGACCTATTTGAAATTCAAGAGTTGGACACTTAACCAACTGAGCCACCCAGGTGCCCGTATCTTTAAAGCTATTATTTTGTGATTTTTTTTAAGTTTATTTATTGATTTTCAGAGATAGAGAGTGAAAGAGAGAAACACAGCGGGGGAGGGGCAGAGAGAGCGAAAGAGAGAGAATCCCAAGCAGGCTCCGTGGAGTCCAACACAGGATTTGGAACCCATGAACCGCGAGATCATAACCTGAGCAAAACCAAGAGTCCAAGGCTTAACTGACTGAGCCACCCAGACGCCCCTTATTTTGTGATTTTTAAATGAGAGTATATGATTAATAACAAAAGCTAGCACTTGGTGAGTGCATGCTATGTGCTAGGCACTGTTCTGAGCACTTCTTATGTACTAACTCATTGATTCCTCTTAACCACCTCATGAAGAAGGTGCTATTATTATTAATCCTATTTTACAGAAAAGGAAACAGACGTTACAGCTACTTAGTGGGTTGGGAAGCCAGGTTTGGGCTCAAGCATTTTGGCTCAGTGCCCATGCCCTAAATACTGAGCCCTACTGTCTCCCAATTTATCATCAGCCTCATTGATCCCCTCTCCCATGATCAAAACCCTGGTGTCAGACACAATTTTTCTCTCTTTCTCTCTCACCAATCATCAAATCATTTTCTTTCTTCATCCTAATATCTTCTTGCATACACCCATGAAATCACAGACTCTCACTGGTCCTTACAAGATCCATCTAGGCCACCTCCCGATCGGCTGCCTCCCTCCAATCTCTTCCTTTCCTGTTCATCCTAAGTGCTGTTCCCACCTCAGTTTTCCTAAAACACTGCTTTGTATACATCATACCCTTCCCCCCCTCCCCAAATCCTAAATATGTTGCTTACCAAATGAAGTTCAGATTAAAAAAAAAAATTTTTTTTTTAACGTTTATTTATTATTGAGAGACAGAGAGAGACAGAGCATGAGCAGGGGAGGGGCAGAGAGAGAGGGAGACACAGAATCCGAAGGAGGCTCCAGGCTCTGAGCTTGTCAGCACAGAGCCCCATGCGGGGCTGAAACTCACACACCCAGCGAGACCTGAGTCGAAGTCAGACGTTTAACCGACTGAGCCACCCAGGCGCCCCTGAAATTCACATTTTTTATTTGAATCTCCACAATCTACAAAAAGTATCAATTATGGCCCCTTGGGTCATATTCACTCACTAGCTGTTTTTGTTTACCTCATGAGGTAAGAATGTTTTTTTTTAATGATTTTTAAATTTTTTTTTCAAAGTTTATTTATTCTGGGGACAGAGAGAGACAGAGCATGAACGGGGGAGGGGCAGAGAGAGAGGGAGACACAGAATCGGAAACAGGCTCCAGGCTCGGAGCCATCAGCCCAGAGCCTACGCGGGGCTCGAACTCACGGACCGCGAGATCGTGACCTGGCTGAAGTCGGACGCTTAACCGACTGCGCCACCCAGGCGCCCCTAGAATGTTTTTTTAAATGATTTTTAAGGGAAGGAAAAAATCAAAGGAATGATATTTTGGGACAACATGAAAATGACATAAAATCAAAAGTTCAATGTTCCAAAATAAAATTTTATTGGCATCTGTCTACTTTTATTTTTTACTCTTGGTCCGTGGCTGCTTTTGAGTTACAACGGCAGCATAGAGTAGTTGCAGTAGAGACCGTCAGGCCTGCAAAGACTAAAATTACTCTCTGGCCCTTTTCAGAAAAAGTTTGCCAGTCTGTATTAGAAACCGTATTTTTCCACTCGGTCTCCACTACACCACTACCGGTGTTCTTACTGGTCTTTGAAGATCTATCAGGTACTTTTCTGTCTTAGGACTCTTTGTTTGTTTCCTGCTTTTCTCATCCTTTGGCTTAGAGCAGAGATTTGGCAGAGTTTTTTTCAACGTTTATTTATTTTTGGGACAGAGAGAGACAGAGCATGAACGGGGGAGGGGCAGAGAGAGAGGGAGACACAGAATCGGAAACAGGCTCCAGGCTCTGAGCCATCAGCCCAGAGCCTGACGCGGGGCTCGAACTCAAGGACCGCGAGATCGTGACCTGGCTGAAGTCGGACGCTCAACCGACTGCGCCACCCAGGCGCCCCAAGGCAGAGTTTTGTGTGTGTGTGTGTGTGTGTGTGAAGGTCTAGATGGCCAATTCAAACGGAACCCTGCTGATTTGCTAACTAGGGAATAAATAGCACAAATACTTTGTGCCCCCCTTCCCAATATCCACTAGAACCAAATGTAACTATCACTTTAAATAGCAGAAATTACACCTCTAGGTATATACCCAAGCGAAATGCTTACAGAGGTGCACCAAAAGTCATGCCTGCAAATGTTCGTTGCAGCCATGAATTATTATTCATAAGAACCAAAAATTAGACAAGACCTAGACCTCAAGTGCCATCGGTAGTAAAAAATGTAAATATACCACAGTACATGGAAAGAATACTGTACCACATTAAAAAAGAGCCAAGTACTGTTATATATACAATGACATGTATCAACATGTATAAACCCCATACACATAACGGCGAACAAAAAAACAGACACAAAAGAGAACGTGATTCCATTTATGATGAAGCTCAAAATCGCATGGGACGATCCACGATGTTAGGAGTTAGGCTAGTGGTATCACAGCTTGGATCGCCCAGGAGGCCCGAGATGTGTGTGCAGGAAGCTTCGTGGGGAGTGCTGTGGGGTCAGCGCTTGGGAGGGAATGAAGGAAAGCAGATAGGGCAGAGGGAGAGGGTGATGGGTGATGAAGTACCAGCTTCAGCTAACCTAAAGGGGAGCTCTCAAACTGCTGTGTTCATCAGAGTGTTGAACTGGGTTGAGGGGTCAGGTCTCCACACTCCCACACCACCCCCCCACCCCCCCAGTCACTGGACCTAAGATGCCCTCAGGAGAGCGCATGAACTTGGGTAAGCCTCCCTTCAGCCCGAGGAAATCTTAGAGGGAACCTAAGCTGAGAGTTATTTGGCCACCAACACTCCCAGTAGCTGGGGGGAATGGATGCTTCATTTCTGGAGGGGTTCTGGGTGTCACCCCCACAGCATCCACTACTAGTGGTTACTTCTCAGCAGGGGTAGTGACTGGAAGGGGGCACTGAGGCAGAGGTCTTCTGGGGTACTTGGTGATGTCTTGTTCATCCAAATGAGGTTTATAAGGGTGCATCCGCTTTAGAAACATTTACAAACATATGGCTTTTACACAGGTCTACATTATTTTCTATGCCAATTAACAAGGTTATTTAAGAAGGAAAGGAAGGAGTGAACAAGGAAGTCAAAAGCACCTGATAAGTCAAGAAGGACCAGGAATGCAAAATGTTCCCTGGGTTTCAGAGCAGGGTACCCCTAATTGGCAATTGTCTCAGGGTGACAGTGAGGTTAGAAGGGGCCGAGGGGTGAGAAGGAAAGGGATGGAGAGAGTGCAGGGGTGACACTTTTGAGATGTTTGCCTGCAAACCGGTGGCGGCTTGAGGAGCAAGAAGGGGCCAGTAAGGATTTTCTTTTAAATGAAAAATACTTGAGGGGCGCCTGGGTGGCGCAGTCGGTTGAGCGTCCGACTTCAGCCAGGTCACGATCTCGCGGTCCGTGAGTTCGAGCCCCGCGTCAGGCTCTGGGCTGATGGCTCGGAGCCTGGAGCCTGCTTCCGATTCTGTGTCTCCCTCTCTCTCTGCCCCTCCCCCGTTCATGCTCTGTCTCTCTCTGCCCCAAAAATAAATAAAAAACGTTGAAAAAAAAATTTTTAATGGAAAATACTTGAGCCTCTTAAAGATCTGGCGAGAAGCAGCCGGTCAGAGGAACCGGTTGTATATACTGGAAAGATAAGGGGTGGTTGGTGGGGTATGGTTCCTAGGAATACAGAAGAAAATGGGGTTCAAAGCACAGGGTGGTGCTTTATATACAAGGAGGGCATCTCTAACTTCTGACTGCACCCACTATTCAGGCCACTCATCTGGTCCCTAGCACCTGATGCCTCATGTTGTTATGCCTCAATTGATATGTAAGATTTTTATCTTTTAAAAAATCTCATTTATTTTGGAAGAGAGAGCGAGTGTGAGTATGCAAGTGGGGGAGGGAGAGAGAGAGAAAGAGAGAATTCCAAGCAAGCTCCATGCTCCGTGTGGAGCCCAAGGCGGGTCTTGATCTCGCCCAACCGACTGAGCCCCCCGGGTGCCCCAAGATTTTTCTCTTTCGATAAAATTCTCTTGGGGACCATGAGCATGAGCCCTTGCAACCCCACCGGTCACTTGGCACAATGTTCTGTACGCTGTAGGGGTTCCATAAACATGCTATGGCAGTGGATGACAGCGATGATGATAGAAATAGGAACAAAAAGGGAGCTTATCCATTTGTTCAGATCTGATATGGCGCTTAAGGCAGCATACCTTCAGGAGAATTCCCTCTGAATACACTGACTTTTTTCAAATGTTTGCTTTTATTGGCATAGTGCATGCATCTGAAGATGGGTTGGAAGGGTCAGGGCAGTGAGCAAAGTGGGCGTCATTCTCTTGTTTCAACTCCTTAGCAGGACTATGACACTTCCCTTTCTTACTCTTTTGAGCGCCTTCACAATGTGGAGAAAACACGTTCAGAGAACTTCAGCAACTTGTCCAAGGCCACACAGCTGTGGATGGAAGCATGCCTAGCATTCGGGTCTCCTTCCCCAGCAGCTCTGTAGCCAGTCTGCCTCCACTGACCATGTGCTCCAGATGGATTGCACATGCTGGGGTGTGAACATGCCAGGCCAGGAAATCTGAAATGTGTGTTTGATCAGTGAAGGCGAGGGCTTGGTCCTTGGTGAAAACTCACTTTTCCCTTGGACTTGTCTCTCCAGACATATTTGTATTATGATGACAATTAGTAATTACACGGAGTCTTTCAACCTCAAAGACCTCAAACCTCTTCTAGATTGTAAATAGACTCGTGCCTTCTGTTTGGCTGCATGAGTCATTCTGCAGAGCTCGAGCATCATGGAGGTGGCTAGCTGTTGGGCATCCGCTGCTGGAGTGTGGGTAGAAAATCCAAAGCACAGAAAGGAAGATCTGTAGGTGAAATCTTTATACCACGACTCTCTGGATTTATTGTCCCAGACGGTCCAGATCATAACATTTCAAGCAACAGTGTTCAACATAGTTTGATTGCAGATCACAGTTCATTTTCTCCTTGCCTTTTCTTTATGTCAGCAATATTACAATTAAGTGAAAAATGAGCACTCTGTATTTTCTCTGGTTAGCTGACTCTAACTGCCTCTCTCTTTGTTAACCCTTTCTTTCCTACTAACTTGGTATCCTTTGGCTTTTTCATTCTGCAACCTAGTAAGGATGATCTATGAGGGAGGCACAACAGCCACAGACAAAACGCTACTTTCTGCAGCAGATGCTGGGAAGACTCCCTCCACGCACCTTTGAGTTCCCGTGTAGCTGAGACGGACAGTTCTGGCATGTGGACAGTTCCCACCTCAAGCATGTAGACCCTCTGCTCTATTCGGCTTCTTTCTACCTGAGGGCTTTCTAGGGCAACAAGGGTGCATCTCGGCCCTTACAGAACAGTGCAGAAGTCTTATGAATTGACTATTCCTTGGGGGAATCCTCAATAATAAGCCAGTAGAGTCCGAGGGTAAGTAGCCCAGGGTTGCAAAGAAGCCAAGCGGCATTGTTGAGATGTGAATACGGGACGTCCGGCTTCAGAGTGTTCTCTTCCTCAGGACACTGTGACACGTCGCATACCCATGGGACTGGAAGATCAGGGAAAGCTCGGTGGAGGATGGAGCACTGGCCTTGGAGAAGTAGGTGGGAGGTGGGTGTTTGGAAACAGGGGCAGGCGTCTCAGCTAAGTGGTAGGAATCTATTCTGGATGCCAACACACTCTGAGACTATCTTCTGCTCCTTCGGTCTTTGGGTTGACGTCACTAAGCGGAGGACTCAGTTTCCATTTGAGAAAGGATAAATTAATAAAAGGTACTGTTTTTTTCTAGTTTTCTTCTCCATGATGCTCTGCTGCAAGATGCAAAGGTTTGGGGCGATGTGACCGAAGGGCACGGGAGACAGTCCATTCTGGGAAAGGCAGGACGTACTTCCAGTGGGAATCCCCATGCAGGACACATATTCCATCTGTCTGCTGAAGCACAAAGATGAATGGCATGACAGGAGGGCAAGGGAGACGCTTCTAAAGCATCGAAACGCTTGAAAGCGGAGAATCTTGTAGGGCTTAAAAAAGACTTTTATCTCTCAGATTGATTTCTCCAGGGAGCATTCGCTGCCCTCAGACTTAATATCACCCTTGAGTGGCCGGGATGCAGCAACTGGTAAAACTATTTTCGCTGTCTCTGCAGAGCCCCTGTAGCACCAAGAGGCCAACCCCTCAAAAGAAGGCATGCAAATGGCCCTTCCAACTTGCAAGACGCGGCAAGAACTGTGCGGGAATCACAGGTGTATCTTACAAGCTTTGAGTTGATCCTTGCCGAAGGGCAAGGTCTGAAGGCTTCTCAGGTATCAAAGCTGTGTTCCGTGCTGCGGGGCCCAGAAAACATTGATGTGACGTTTATCTGCGACTCACTCGTGACTCCAGGTTCCGAGCCACGGTCACCGATTGCCTAATTACTTTTGCGTGGCTCCTTCTGCTCCCTCCTTTCCGTTTGATGCAGCCAGGAATTATAACCCTGATCGTTCCAGGCTGTTTCTTGAACATTGATGTGTTTCCCTTAACTGGAAATATGCAGCGCAGCCGCCTCCCTTCTGGGACTGGAAGATGAGACATTTTGTAAGCTTGTCTCATCCTCCGAAGCACACGGGGGGGTGGGAGAGGGGGTGGGGGGGGACCCTTTCCCTGACCCTTCCCACACACTGTCCTCCTCCTCCGAATGCACAATCACTTCCTCCCGAGTCCCACTCTCACCCCCAGAGTGATAAAGAATGAAAACCTTGCCCCGGGATGAGTTTCCCCGCTGTGAAGCATCTCTTGAATTTTAAATATACGACAAATGTATTCAATTCTCAAGATTCACAGAAATGACTGGCCACGAACTCTGCATGTGTATGAACGCAAACACAGTCGAAATGTACATTTTAATTGACCAAGAGTACAATTCTGAGTTCCTATAAGATAATTCTTTTAGCAAGGCACAGTGTGGGCTGGGGCCCAGGCATGGCCGGCTTTGCCATCACAGGAGCCAGATGGCCAGTGGCCAAGTCTTCTGGTAGAGCACTGGGGAAGTGACCCCAGAGCAGGGGCCCCAGACAGGGAGAAGGCCGAGCGCTGCTTTCTGGGAACTGTTTACAAACCTTCTCCTGCCATCCTGCTGCAGCTGCTGGGGCACATTCATCTACCCAGGCACCGGGGCCTTGCTTTGTGCCTGCTGGACATTTGTCTTCCAGACAAGCTCGCATCGTGTAGGCTCAATGGGGTAAACCCAGGCAAAGCCTCACCCTGGTAACTGCCAACCAGTGACTTCAGTGTCTCTGCTTTTGGAGAAGAAGCCTGTGAAAACCTGTGCTCCCTTCCAAGATGCAGTTCATTTTTCTTCTTTCTAATGGGGCTGAGGAGCGGGGCAAATGAATTCTTCTTTGCAGAAGGCCCTTCATGTGGCTGCACTCTGGGAAACGTTGGTATAGGCTTGGCTCTGACACCACATTGTCTGTTTTTCTCTTCCACCCCTTCCCCCACTTTTCAAAACAATATTCATCGTTTATTTCCCTTTTCCTCTTATTTTCAAGAGCGCATGACGCCAACATCACAAAAATTTAACGAAAGTCTAAGCGAAAGGCGAGACAGGCCATCCACAATGCCACCACCACCATCAGCCAGGCTGCGTCCGGGTTTTTGTCAGCCTATTCACCAGAGCCATATGAATATGTAACTTTACTGGCATAATTATAGCAGAGATACATTAAAACTTTTTTTTTTTTTTAAGTTTTGAGAGAGAGACAGAGTGCAAGTGGGGGAGGGTCAGGGAGAGAGGGAGACACAGACTCTGAAGGAGGCTCCAGGCTCTGAGCTATCAGTACAGAGCCCAACGTGGGGCTCGAACCCAGGAGCGGTGAGATCACGACCCAAGCTGAAGTTGGACGCTCAACTAAGTCACCCAGGTGCCCCGCAGAGATACATTTTTGTATCCGTTTTTTTTTAACTGAACATTATATGGTGAGCCTTTTTCCATGTCACCACATAGCATTTATATTTATCTTTCTATTCACCGTTCTGTTGGACAGATATAATGTAACTGATTTAACCATTTTCCTACGCTTCATCAATATGAACAGCTTTCAGCTTCTTGCTGTTCTAGGAAAGCACTATTCTTTTTCCCATTGGGATTATTTCCTCGTGATGACTTCCTAAGAGTTTCTTCTCTATTTTTGCTTTGGATCCAGAGGTCAGTGCTATTTTCCTGTTTATATCAATGTCTTCCTTGGTCTGACTGAAGGCTGGCAGTCTGGGTGGGAACTTTCTCCCCTGATGTCTTGGGCCGTGGGAGATGGACAGGGGTAGAAGAGGGGGCAGAGGCCTTTATAAGAAAGTGGAGAAAACTCACTGTGCAGCTAATTAGAAAGTGCCATGAAGCAAGTCCAAACTTTATGGCTTTCCTAGAATTGATGACGGTCTCTAACCAGGCCTGCCTGTTCTCTTGCAGGTGTGTGCAGCCTTCGAGACCATATGGTTTTCGGCTGCCCTGGGCCTCATTCTTTGTTCAGCCCGTGATCTTGTAACTGAATATCAGTTAATAACTTTTCATAATAATGTAGCTTGGATCAGCTTTGAGGTCCAAAAAGAGGCCCTGTACAAAGCTCTGCCTTTCCCAGACTCCTGCCGCCTCTCTGGCACACCTGCCAGGAGATGTGGGCCCCATGGCCGTCTCCAGGGCAATAGTAACATCCTAAGTTCACGGACGGCCAGCTGCACATTCAACAAGTGGAGAGGCCAGGGCACGGAGCTCATTCTTCAGCAGGAACTTGTCTCCGTTGGGATCTGCTAGTAAGGTGGGGGTCCTGTGACTTAAAAAAAGGGAGGGGGCAGGGCTTTTGACTAAAAGCTATTTTAAAGCCGTTTACAATACCCAGGCAGTGCCTGACTTAGGTGAATTGATTTACAGGCTCTCCTGAGAGGCCCGAGGTCCCCTGGGATCTTGAGATCAGCCCAGGTCAGCCCTGTAACCAAAGGAATTCTACAGTATCCCCATGAGCTGGGGGATTTCGTCCTCTTTTGTCCCCCCACACCCGCTCACCTCCTCCTTACGGGGTCCTGCCATTTTCCCCACTGTCTCCTCTCCCTGGATGGGAGGGATCCTGTATGGCTGCAATCTGCCTCCCCCCTCTGCCCCCTGAGCCTTCACACTCCAGCCAGATGTCCAGTGGTACTTGTGGGCTCCATTGGCCAGCAGTCCCAGGGAGATGGGTGTGCCTTTGATCCTACTGGAATCTGTCTGATCATCAGAATCACCAGGGAACTTTAGAGAAATACTCCTGCCTGGGCCTCACTGCAGACCCACTGAATTGAAATTTCTCAGGTGAGTGCCAGAGATGTCCTGGACTCATTCAGAGAAGCAGTCATGGCAGTAACTGTCTTCATGAGCTTGTGCTTTGGTGCTTCACGTAAAGCGAGAACATCGCCACTTGACACACTATGTCCTTCCCACTGTTACGAAGCAGAAAAGCACCCCTTGAAAACCGTCTGCCAGAGATGGGGCAAGGGAGGCAAGAAACTCTGTTCAACTTAGCAATTACCTGGGAAGGGAGAGATGGGCCCAGCTGAGGCCAAAGACAGATGGGTAGATATACCCTGAAGCCCTGAGCAGGAAACAAAGTGATGGGGCATAAGTCTGGGGTGTGGGGGTGTCTAGGATCTTGCCTGGAAGGATGTTCTCACCCCTTAAACGTTCTCGTCCACTAAGCTGGACCTATACCAACCAGACATCCCAGCACCCAAGGCCTGAGAGGGAACAGAGCAAGCGTGGGTTTGGATTTTTCGTCTTCATTCATGCCATGTCCCAGCATCCAGCACAGAGCGTGGCCATGCTTAATCAAGACTTGTTGAATGTTAAACTCTAATAATTATTTATTTGAGTATTTGCAGCCATCTACTGGAACTGTACTAACCATTTTGCTCGCATTATCTCATTTAATTTTTACCACCCTAGAGGGTAGATACTGTTATTATCCCCATTTCAGGGATGAAGGTGAGGCCGACTGAGATCAGGCAATTTGCTAAAGGTCTCATTGCTAGGACGAGAAGAGTTAGGATTAGATCCCAGGCCATGGGGGTCCTGCTTTCTCTGTTCATGGCCGTGTGGCTGGCAGATTTTGTTCTAAGAGTCGGCCCCTAAACTAAAAAATGTCGTGAATCACATAGGCTTTTGTTAGTCTCCTGAGTGCCTGACCCTAATGTGGGACATTGTCCCTATGGAAAAATGTTCTCATCATTCCAAACATGAGGCTTAGGGAGATCCTACTGGAGCCTAGCCAATGGATGAAGGGCAAAGTACAATTTGGGGTCCTCAGTATTCCTAAATGCTATCATCCTGGATGACATTCCCAAGGAATAGAACCAAAAGGAAACTTTTAATTAAATACTGTGCTGATTCTTAGAACATCCACTCTCCATTCCAACCCCCTTCTCTCTCCTTGATATAGCTCTAGGGACAACTCAGAGGTCAGTCTGATTCGGGTTAAGACCTCGGTGTGGTGGGACAGAAGTCAAAGAGAGATTGCTCCCCCGCCAGTCTAAGCGTCTATGCTACTTCCTGAGTGATTCAGCCAAATTTGGGGCTGAACTTGCTCCAACTGGCCTCGTAGGCCTTTCTAGTGGGAGTCCAAATCATCACAGATGCACTGGGTCCAGCCAGCACAAATACCTTGGGGACCTTCCAATAGGGACTTGGGGGCATAGGCAGAACACTCTACCATTTCTTCTAAACATGAGAAAAGCTCGAGGACAAATGCCAGGGCAAGAAGATTGTCCATTTTGCTCTTTTCCACTCCAGGTCGGACACATCCATCTTCTTCAGTCTCCCGTGGGCCAGTGGGAGGGAGACATACTGGAGAAACCACTTACAAAGCATTGCGATGAAGCAAGCGGACTTGACAGACACATTACAAGGGAGAGATAGCTCAGCCTTCAGAAATAATTTAGAAAACAGGATGTGAGAGGGAATGAATCTAAAACTATGTATGTGGTGTGGAGGGTAGAAATTCAGGCAGGCGTGGAAACATTCCAAAGTCGGAAGGGGCAGACGTTTGCTCCCAAAGCAACACCACCAGAGGCAACAGTGAATTCCTGGCAATACAATTTTCCTCTTATATTCATTTAAAACCCTTTCTTCATTCTAGTTAGCAATCATGAGTGAATGTTTGTTGGTCTCAGGGTGATACACCAGCCTAAAAATATTGGAAGAGACACTGGTTTATGTTGTAAACATATAGACTCTTCAAAAGAGAAGCGTGTGTGTGTGTGTGTGTGTGTGTGTGGGTGTATGTTTGTGTCATGCAGTGTGGTGGGAGGTATTGTGAGTACCCTGGAGGGAAGATTTCTGGCTTCCACTTATTTGGTGAAACAGCACAGTATAGGTAGGTAAACAGCAAATATCCCTCAATATGATTCTCCTAGTACGTGTTTTCCGCCACAGATGAAGTCAGCAGACATCATAAGTTGGAGAAAGAAAATGCTAGATGACAAGGGTTCTTGGGATTTATAAGAAAATGATACCTGTGTTCATCTTGAATCCCCTGGAAACATGATTGGTATTTTATGCAGACAGGAACATGTAATGTTACACAAAGGATCTGGATAAGAAGGACAACATTCTTAAGAGCTGGCCAGCTCTTCTCAGTTTCAGTGCAGCTAGCCTATGACACTGTCACAGTGCAGCCCCATCACCTCCAACTGTTGGCACTGGGCTGAGGCTGAGGCCTCTTTTCCCACTGGGACAACAGGAAAGCATTGACCTGCCCAACGCAAGGTGAGGTTGCAAAAAGAGCAAACACTGGAAAGTACTAACCAATCCTACCTGCTCAGTCTTCTGTCAATATCCAACAACCTCATATCTCCAATGGGTTTCGCGTTGGTTTTGTGTAAGGCTCTGGGATCCTCAATTTCCCTCTCACTTCCCGTCATTGTTTAGAATTGAGTTTACTTTGCCATATTGTTCAGAACAGGTAAAGGTTTTTACTTTTGATTATATATTTCTTAACCAGCCACGTTATGAAGCTACCTTATTTGTTCTAATTATCTGTCAAGATTTGGAGCCATTAGGTGACTCTCTTAGTATTACAGGAAACTCTGATAATCTTATTTATTTTCATTTTGAATGTAGTTCATTTTGTATAGCACAACAGTATAGCTGTGGGTTTCCATAGTCTTTCAATTCAGAGTTTAATTGGAATGTTACAGCATCACCAGAGCATGCCATTGTGTGGCTCTTACTTTCTTAACTAATTCGTATCTTTTGATTAGAAGTCTCAAGTCTTTCTGCGAGGACATTATTACTATCCTTTCCTGGGGAAAACATGTCTTCCTGGACCTGCCCTTTGTGTCTCTTATAGGTTGATGCATCGTATAATTTTCTTTATCCTTTTCCTGTGAAGAGTGGACATATCATCTTATTATCCTCATTTGTGAGTTTGGTATCTAGCTTGTTCTGTATTACCTGTCTTGCCTTCATTAAATCTTTTTTTTTTTAATTTTTTTTTTCAACGTTTATTTATTTTTGGGACAGAGAGAGACAGAGCATGAACGGGGGAGGGGCAGAGAGAGAGGGAGACACAGAATCGGAAACAGGCTCCAGGCTCCGAGCCATCAGCCCAGAGCCTGACGCGGGGCTCGAACTCACGGACCGCGAGATCGTGACCTGGCTGAAGTCGGACGCTTAACCGACTGCGCCACCCAGGCACCCCTTCCTTCATTAAATCTTGAACTTGCTAACTTTTAAGATTCTGAAAGGAATCTGTGATAAACTCAGGTTATGTCTTCTCAGATCTCTACCTGTCCATGGGTCTCATATTTTTGGTAAGTGTTTTCCCTGTTTCTTAGGAGTGCAAGTCATATTTACTCTGAATCTTAAGAATAGTCCTTTGTTTGGAACAACTTTGTCTTTTTATATGTCTAGTGATCCGTCTTCCTTCCTCCCTCCCTCTTCCTTCCCTCTTTTCCTTCTCACCCACAACAGGAAATCTATGCATGTCTAATATGAGATGCTGAGATAGATTTTCTCAGAGTTTTTGTAGGTACTCGTCGAAATATTTTAGTCCCAGACTAAAGAGGAATATTGAGTTTAAACTTTCTCTAGTATAATTAAACTGAGATTCTCATTGTCTATGAAGCACAGGGAGGGCACAAGATTGGGGGCAGCCACGGGCCGGTGTTATGATTCTGAAAAGAATTTCCTGTGCATATGTGTTGTGGCACACTAAAATTAACCGCTCTCGTTTCTATCTGAGGTGGATGCCCACTTGAATAGATGGTTGACACAATTTCCCATTTTACCTGGTTCTTCAATACATATCAGGTGAGCTTCTTCATGTGGGGGGTAGGGATTTTCCTCAAACTGTTTGACCCTCAGCTCACCCTAACTCCTATCTTCTGTCCTATTGACCTTGAAGGGATACTTTGGCTTGGTTAGTGATCACAGGCACTTCCTCCAGTTGTGTTTTTCTGTCCTAAATTTGACAGATTGTATTTTCAAAACCGCCACAAGCCATCCTCATTCAGAAGGATACATCTCCTCATACCACAAAAGGACAAGGAGTTTCCTTCCCCCTTGAACATAACTTGGCCTCCAGGAGTAGAACGCGGTGGAGGTGACACTAAATGACTTCATGGGCTAGGACAGAAAAGGCGATATAGCTTCAGCCTGGTTTTCTCTTTCCCTTTATCTCTCCACACACCTTGGGAGAGGTTTGCTGCCCTGAAGCCTCAGGGCTGGAGATACAGTGTGGAGCAACCACACAGAGACAGAATGTTCCAGGACCCTCGGGCTTCCCAGTCTCCACCACTAGACCTGTGAAGGAGTGAGCCTTCAGATGATTCCATGTGCCAGCCCTTGACGCCCAGTGCAGCAGAGATAAGGTGATTCTGCCAAGCCTTGCACCAAATGCAGATCCATTAGCAATGTTGTTTTAAGTCACTGAGTGCGAGGTGCTTAGTCATTCAGCAGTAGATAAATGGAACACATGTTAACTTACAGGCAGGGACTTGTTCCATCCCATTCCGTTTTTATATATTGGGGATGTTTTTCAAAATGTCTGGCCTTTCACGTTATACCCTTCCCTGTCTCATACTAGTAAAGACATTGTGTTCTTTATTTTATTTCTTATTTAAATCACATAAAAAGACAACATTTGTATTCTCATTGGTCATTTCATTAGAATTACAGGTAAGACGATAAGAATGTGGCCTCCAATCGCCGCTTTGAACAGAAACTTGGGGTTTCGTTTCCAAGCAGGAGGCTGGGTGATATCCGGAAGTACACATCCTTTACTCCCGTGTTCAGAGTGAATGAGTTTATCACATCAGCTGTTGGCATTTAGCGACGCCCAGCTCTGTTGGACTCTTTGGCCCTGACTGTGTGTAATCGTGACAGTAATTTATAATTTAGGAGGATTTCTGCCCGCTCATCTGCTTGAGAGCAGAATAAAATACTTCTAAAAGTTAATCTATCAAGGCAGCTTGGCACCAAATAACCAGAGCAGAGTGTTACCTAAGGATAAATAAAAGTCATAATGCTCGACTTACATGTGGAATCAACAGTTCCATAATCACCAAAATCTGTTAACAGAATGTCAGCACCAAAATATTAAAATCCCTAAAAGATTATTGTGTTAAATTGGTAATAAATCATCGATCATCTTCCATCTGAGTTGGCAGATGATTTTTAATGTTTTTTGTCTTGACCAAGCTGCATTACAGAGTGACTCTCCCTGCCCTCGCGTCCTTGTGGGTTTCCAGAAGTTGAGCCCTGGAAACTTTCTTCTCTTCTTCCCGACTGGTACTTCTTTCTCATGTTCCCTCCTTTTATGAAGACATCTCAATAGGATGCAGACCATTTAAGTCTTTGGGGGAAATAACCTCTCAATAGTTAAGAGGAGGAATGGGTGTGGAGGAGAGTCACCTGGCAGGATGGAAAGGGCACAGACTCTGAGATTAGACTTGGGATTGGACTGTGGACACTGACACAGTCTTGTGATGTCGGGATGTCAGTTTCTTCATCTGAAGAACAGGCATAATCAGATGCATTATCTGTGGGCTGTCATGACAGGGTACCCCAGACTGGGTGGATTAAACAACAAAAATGTATTTTCTCACAGATCGGGAGGCTACGAGTCCAAGAGCAAGGTGTTGGCAGAATTACTTTTTTCTGAAAAGCCTCTCTCCTTCGTTTGTAGACATTCACCTTCCCCCTGTGTCTTCACACTCTTTCCTCTGTGCATGTCTGTGCCCCAATCTCTTCTCACAAGGACACTCGTCATGTTGGATTAGGCCTACTATAATGACCTCATTTTAACTTAATTGCCTCTTTTAAGAGCCTATCTCGAAGCACAGTCACATTCTGAGGTTAGGGCTTCCACATATGAGTTTTTGGGGGGACACAGTTCAGCCCATAACACACATCAGCCCTAAAGAGATAATATAAATCAAGTTTCTTCTCCCAGTTCCAGAATCCTTTGTTCTTGGTGGAAGAAGAGAATGCATCTCCTTTACCCTCAATCTAATTTTCCATCTTTTTTCTTTCTAAGAAATTATTTGCGAGAAATGATAGATATGACTTCATTAGTCTCGAATGGAATTCTAACCATTTTCCTCCTCTCTCGGAATGAGGATATGAACTGGAGTAGCGGCCCTGAGACTAGGAGATGAGCTTGGGCTTGGAAACCCCTTAGAAGGTGGAGGAGTGAAAAACAGGGTATTATAGCTGACTGAAGTCAGGAGCACGGCTGGTGTCAGCACATGCTCATAAATCCGTGTTTGAGAAACTAGGAGACGGAGGAGTGGACAGGATTGGAGTGAGTATGGAGGCAAGTGTTATGTGATAAAGTCAGATGACTAGGCAGGAGGTAGATCATGGACAGTTTAACAATCCGCTGTAAGAGTTTGGAAACTTTTCTAACTGATCGTGGAGAGCCATCATCTAATTTGCATTTTCAAAACCCTGATGTTGCTTAAAGAAAGCGCTGTAGGGGCAGGGGCAAGTGTAGAGGAAGAAAGCCCATTTAGAAGACCAGTGATTTACTAGAGGAAGTAGTGACCTGGACTAAGGCGGTGGCATTGCAGAGGGAAGAAATGTACCTTGGGAGTAGAACCAACAAGATTTGTTGATTGTTTGGAAGCAGCGTCTGAAGGGTAGGAGAGGTCAAGGATGACACGAAATCATCTGGTTTTAATGACTGAGCTGATGGGTGGAGCTAATTAAAGAGACAGGGGGCGGGGTGGCAGAAAGAGAGCTGGGTATTTTGGGGGAAGGGAGATGGGATACAGTTTTAGTGATGTAAATTTTGAAATGCCGGCAATATACAAGTGTCAATATTGGCTAAGCAGTTGTCCATGAGTCTACTCTTCAGGGGAGAGGGTGAAGCCAGAAACATAAATTTTGGAGTCATTGCTTTAAGACAGCATCAGAAACCACAGGACTGGAGGAGAACATCTAAGAAAACACATATGGACAGAGATGTTCTGAAATGAACCCTGAGGAGCTCTATTCTTTAAAAGGTGGCTAGAAAAGGAAGATTTAGGAAAATAGCTTAGAGAGAATAGCCATTAAGGGAAAAGGGAAAGTAAGAATGTGGTGTCCTGGAAGCCAAGGAAAGATGTAGAAGGTAGTGACTAAACATGGGCAATACTGTTGAGGGTGTTAGGACAGGCAGTAAAGTGTTCACTGGCCTTGGCAAGATCAACGTCATCTCTGATGTTGAGAAGAGAGAGCAAGTCAGTGAGTGAATGGGAGGTGAGGAAGTGAAGGGAGTGTGCAGAGGTAATTACTTCTGACTTTCCTTATAAAGGAAAGCAGTGAAATGGAGTTGTAGCCAGATGGAAATGTGGGATCAAAGAAGAACTTAAAAGTTTGAGAGATATTGAGCATGTTCATATGCTGATGGGACGTATCTAGTAGAGAGAAATTGGTGATAAATGAGACAGAGGGAATAATGGAGAGAATGAATTCCCCAGAGAGCTGGGCCAGAGAGTAAGTTCTAGATAGACTCTGATAGGAGAAGAAACATTTTTGTTCTTAATACTATATTTTGTTTTCTTAACACTATAGCAGATAACTTTCTCAGGGAAAAATTGTCAGGGTCAAGACCATGGACATTTTTTAAGGCTCTTGACACATTTGTAAACTTGCATCCAGAAAAGCTATTTCAATTAACATCTCACTTTTATCTTATGTTCCTTTGATAGTTAAAAATATTTTTTAGTCATTATTGTTTTCTTTCATGCAGTATCTCTTCTACCTTTTAAAAATTGGAACACTGATAGTTATTAAAGTATGAGTGTATAAATTTTTATAGATTAATAATTGTTCCCTTTGCCATATTTATGATAAATTTATTTCCCAGTTTGCTGTTTGTTTCTTTTAAACTTTTAAAAAATTTCAATTTTGCATGATACTTTTCTATGAGTTTTTCCTTTGTAATTCCTTGTATTGATTTTATCCTTATATGGCATTTTTTTTCTCCTAAGGACAAATACTTTAAATAATGATTTTGAGAGCACAACAATGTTGTGATTTAGATTGCCCTCTACCTCTGTACTAGGAACATATGGCTCAGAAATGGAGCAGTTCACCTAACCCCAATGCATTTCCAGCCCCAGGAAATGAAATATTCCCAGAGAAAATGTATTATATTTCATGCCTGCTAAACAGCAAACAACAAAACTCAAAACAGTTGGCCGTAGAAACCTTCACCAGTGAAATTTTTGCAACATCAGAAGCTAAGCCAAGCAACAACCAACCCACATCACAAAGCCCAAAATGCTGAATCAAGTTACCAGTTTTTTGGTGTAAACTTGCTTTTCAGTTGTTTATCTGATGAACTACTACTTTGTTTCACCCAGAGAAACTTCTGGTGTGTAATCATAAAAGCAACTTCCTTCCTTCCTTCCTTCCTTCCTTCCTTCCTTCCTTCCTTCCTTCCTCATTGTCAATGTGAAGCACAGGAATTTATGATGGAACTACAGTTATAATTACAGGAAAATCAAGTAGTAATGTAGGTGGAGGAATAAAACACGAATCAGGCATGGACACTCAATTTTCTTCACAGTGTGAGTGGTTCTACCAATCTAGAGGAAGAATCATGACTTGATACCCAGAAGAATGTCAGGTCCATAGTAAAATAAAACCAAAAGCCACTTTTTGAAGGATTTCTTTTGTCTTCATAACCTGCTATTTTCTCCTCTCTCTTACTTCCTTGACCTTTCTCCTCTGTTCTATCTGGTACCATTTTCAGACCTAAGCAAGATGGCTCTTGTCCTGGACTCATGACTCATGCTCTTGTTTTCCTCCTCCCCTCCCCATGGTATGAAGACTCCAGAGGCCAAATGGTCATGCCCTAGATTCTGCCCGTCTTCAAGACCATGCTCTAAGAAATCAGATAGAATTCCCTAATTGCCCCCAAAATGCCGTGCCTATTTCCAGAGACTTTATGGGCATTTTCCCTGGATCTAGCATCTGGTGCTAAGGTGTGCCTCTCAGATCTGAGTGATAGCCACAGGAGGCTCTTTGGCAAGGGGTATGGTCAGAGCTTAGAGTCACAGGCAGCATATGAATGGAACTCCTGGTGGTGTGGAGACTAACCCAGGGTGAGAAGAGGAAGGGAGCAGATTGTGTGATGAGAGATCAGGGCAAGTGACTGCTCTCCTTGCATCATTGCGTTCCAAAACTCTGAAGAGTTCAAGAATGTAAATTTATGAACCCCGGACTGCTCATTTGCTATGAAGATGTATTTGTCAAGGTAAGAGGATATTACGTATTTTACTTATTGAGTCTTTTCACTTGTATCCTTCTATTAAGTAAGTCTTTTCACTTGATGTCCAATTGATTTATAACTTCTAAATATTTGGACACATAGTCAATAGATCTTCATTTGCCCTCTTGCCCCTGGCCCTGAAAGTGCTGGGGTGGTTCTCCCACCCCTCTCCTACGTTTATTTCTCATTTTCTGCTTCTCTCCCCTTTTCAGCCAATCTTCTCTTCTGAGTGACACCATTGGGACTTGCTGGGTTCTGGAATTGACCTTCAGGAATGGTGGGGGTGTTGTTTCTCTTCCTGATTCCTTGCCAGTCTTGGATCATTTCTCCACCTTGCCAGTTTGAGGATCCTGTATATAATGATGGCTATTTCTGAAGGATAAGCAGAAACCTTTATATGGCACTGAAAACACTAATTAATAAATGAGTAAATGGAAACAGATGCTAACTACCACTAACATAGGCTCAGGTGTGTCCCTTTGTTCTATTTGGTCTGGCCAAACCATTCCCTACCTCCACGTGCCTCTCCTCTCTTGTGTCATTCTGGGGGTGTGGTAGGTGGGAAATGGGACAGTCATACCTGTTTAGCCACACATTGGTTTTCATAAGACTCTAGGATGATTTCCTTTATTCCCACTGCCAGAGTTTCTAGAAGCCAGTGGTTCTCAAACTTCAGCATGCATCAGAATCACCTAGAGGGCTTTCGAAAACACTGGGCCCAATGCGTTTCTGAATCAGTAAGCAGGAATGGGGTGGGGCCCAATAATTTGCATTTCTAACCATTTCCCAGGTAATGCCAGAGCTACTAATCCAGGTCGTACTCTGGGAACCACGGCTATAGGCCATCAAGTTTTATGGGATTTTCCCTGTTTGAATCACTACCGCTGACATGAGATTACTTGTAACTTGTGGTCCATGAACAGACTGAGCGCAGAACACTGCACAGAGACAAGAAAAGTGATTTGAGACTCTAGCTCCTAAGTTCATATGCCCCTGCCCAATGGACAGGGTGGCTGCATAGTTAGGGATGGCCGGGGAATTTTCCTCACAGAAGCGACTTGAGTCTCCACTTGGCAAAATATAAAACAGCCTTGGCCATACCCTTTCTTGCAAGCTTCTCTTTAATTGCAGAAACCTGGGTGGACTTCACACAAGTTGTTTGCACAGCAAAGGAAAAAAGATAAGTTTGGTAACCTTGGAAGACCCAACCTCTTTTTTCCCAGCCTCCTGAGAAGCAGTGCCCAAAGGAACAAACATTGTGTGTGGGAAACCAGAGGGGCTCTGGAGGGTGGACTGGTGAGGCCAAAAAGGGGGTGGCTTTTCTTAAAAGACAATGTCTCCTGATATGTCCTGCTGTGTAAGAGGTCATTAGCTGGAATCCCATAAATGACAACAGTCCAAACTTCCATAGGTAGACTCCAGGACGTGATTCTTCTTACCAGGCTATAATCACACAGAAAAAAAATCTTGGCTCCTACTGCTGGGTTATGGCAGCCAGTCCAAACTATGGCTCCTAAAGTGACTCTCTTAGGGATTTGCATCTTATAGGGACAAGGAATTCTCAGCTCTGTCAATAACAAACCACACGGGCTTCAGGGCACTGACGCAAGCAGGATAAACTCAGTCGCCAGCCAGGGTGCCGAGGATCTAGTTGTTACTTGCCCACTTTCTCTTGTGCAAATCTATAGGTCAATTGCTGGCTTCGTTTTCCAACCCCACCTTTTCCAAGTGACTTTTGTTATGGGTTGCTGAGGCGACCCCAGATCCGTCAAGCTATGAGAGCCTCCTTGCAACGACACAGTTTCAATTTCATAATAACAGTAATAACAATAATAGGTGCTGGTTAGTGAGCATGAACTCTGCATCAGGACCCAGGCCAAGCATTCTTCTCCATGATTTAATGTAATCCCTACAATAATCTTAGGAAATGGAGTTAATTACCCTGAGACTACAGGTGAGAGAACTGAGGCTCCGGAGTTAAATAACTCTCTCAAGATGACACAGCCAACAAAAGGCAGCCTCGATGGAAACCCAAGCTTGTGCCGACGTTCATGCTTTTATATTTTGTACTTGATAAAAGTTTATTAATGTAGGTCAATCCACATATCTACATATGCATTAAGGAGAAATCCAAAGGCAGGTTTTAATCTCCTACATTATTTAGAAACAGGAAACTCATTTAACCAAACACTCCATTTCCCAGCCAAGTCACTTAACCAAACTGTTATAGTATCATTAATACTCAATCACTACTCAATTATTTGCATCATAAGAGGTAGCATTAGTGGCAATGAAAACTGTGGGTAATCAATATAGCTGTGTTTGTGATGGGACTCAGCTGCCTAGTACATGAAAATTTCGTGTAAAGAACATGGCTGAGCGTTGTAGCAAGTAGGAACCAAACCCATTTTCCTGGGAGAATTTGCAATTGTCATTTTTTTCAGCAGCCTGTTCCCCTAGGCATACCAGACTGTATGACAAGCTTCACTTCTTCCCAAAGCACAGCCCATGCTCTCAACATCCTCTTGATGGCTTTACACACGAGTGGGTGTGGGGGGGGGGGCGTGGGCGTGCAGGCAGATGAATGTGTGTGTGATGAGACAAAAGAATCTGTACTTGAGAAACAGCACCTGCAAGCAGTCATTCCTTCCTGCCACAGCCCAAAAGGGTGTAGGAATTACCAGGCTGTGTTAGACCCACATTTGGACAGGGAAACGTCGTGAGAGGCAAGCCGCCTTCAAGTCAAGTTCCGACGGTCAAGATCAGGCTGTAGATACCCTAACCTACTGCGGAGTTTCATTCCATGCAGTTTTCTAAACCCATCTCAGGTGTATGGTTTTAACCTGTAATAGCTTTGGGGGTAATCATTCCATGAGTTTACTTCTATCCTTCCTTTGTTACGATCCACTTTGACTAAATCTTTCAACCTTATAGACATGCTCTGAAAGAAACATGTTAAAATGAAAAATTACGCCCACTTTTAGATTGACAATACCTAGGTTTTAAACCTAGCTCTGTCGTCGCTTACTAGCTGAGGAGGAATTTCAGCCAAGATGGCATGAACTTACACGAGAACCCCCTGACCCCAGTCTTCACGCATAACAATGCTTTACAAAATAAAGTATTTGAACTACCTGGTTGAATTCAAAAGCAAGAAAGGGAAACTTCAAGGCTTGAGGGATCCCTAGTAGTGAAAGAATGCTGAGGTGGCCACATGGCCTGTGCTGACACAGAAAGCAGATGCATGCCTTAGAGAAAAATGTTTTATAACTGAGATGGGACTGGCAGGAGGAGCCAGGACTGACTTCTGAGGACAAAGCTGAGAACCAGAAAAGTTCTCATGAATGGGGACAAGAACATCTCTACTCTCTGTCCCAAGAACGGCAGACTTGGGCTCCTTGTCCTAGACCATGAATAGAAATGGAGCTGAGAGTCAGATCCCCAACTCTGCGGCACACGGTGGGGCCATGGGTCCTGAACGCTTGTATTACACGTGGTGTGGAATTCTTCAAGTGTGGGAACCCAGAGACCAACGTAGAAATCTGTCCTGGGCTCGCAAACCGGGTGGGTCCCAGACAGAGACCACCACAAGGACACTTCTAAAAAAAATCTCCTAAGGAGCTCACTGACCCGTGGGAGAGCACCTCCCTGCAGCTTTGCTCCCCCAGCCTCAGAGGCACACGGGTGCTTCGAGGGAAGACTGTGGGGTCTGCGGCAAGGTGCGCCAACTGCTTAGATCACCCCTTACCCTCTTCGCTGTCCCTTTCTCCACACCTCCCCCCACCATCACCAGGAAAAGGCTACAGTTCCCTGGTTATCTCCCTTTGTCCTGAAAGAAACCTGCGTCCTATTCTCTTTCCCAGAAGTGTTAGCAACTATAGATATTCAATCTATCCGTAGATTGAGTGTTCCCAGAGGATCGGTCACAGAGACATGCTTCATGGCAGGACAAAGTACAGCTTCCTCTGGGGCCAGTCGCTGGAGGCAGTGTTCTCTGCATGTTCCGGTCAAGGCTCTGCAATCCAAACAATGTCTACTCCACAATCCCACCAGCTTGCCCCCAGATTGTTCCCTTGGCTCTGTCTTTTATCACGATGTCCTCCTTGTGTATTGCCCATAGGGAAGTAATACGTCCCTTCTCCCAAAGTCCCACACCACATTATCTGTTATCTGTCCTTCCCTTAATGTGTTTGTCACTAGTTCTCTTTATGCTCTTGCCTAATCTCTCTTCCCCATAATAAGCTCCTTGATTCCAAGTCCAAGGAAAAGGAAAGCCACGGAGCCATACTCTGCCTTCAAGTTGTCATATTCTACAGAGGGATAAAAACCACACAAATAAGAACAACTTTTTCCCCTTTCCACTTTGAAGTCACTCTCTTCCTTCTCTGTTGGTCGCTTAAGTCCCTTTGGGGACAGTGTTTATTCACAAATGATTCTTGTTTCCTTTTCAGAAAAGCCTTTTTTATTAATTACCTACAATGGTTAATTTAAAAACCATAGAGATTTGTTTGTTATCTATGAAAGCAGATAAGATTGTGTGTGTGTGTGTGTGTGTGTGTGTGTGTGTGTGTGTGTGAGTGCGCATGTGCTCTGAGGTCAACTTATGTCAGTCTTCCTCTTGAAGTGAAGGAATGGGGCTGGGTCACAGGGATGCCTTGAGTTATTGCTCCAAAATATTATTGAAACCATCAAAGACCTAGCTAAGCAGATAAGAAAAGCCAGCCTGTGTTTCAAAGCCAGTGGCAGTGCCCCACCTTCTTGTTTAGGGCAGGACAGAACTTTGATCTCTTTAGTGTTACTCACTGTTTACTTCTCAGAAGTTTCTGTGTTTACCTCTTTCCTATTTCTTGTCAACAGCCAACACAACCTTTCCCAGTTAGGCAGTCCTGAAGGTTGAAAGTGACTGATACCTCCGGAAGACTAGGGCGAGGAGATGGTTAGTTCAAAGGAAACTGATGGCCTGGCTGGAGAGAAGGTTTTAGCCAGGGAGTTTTTGCTTTCTAGGAATTGAAATCCTTTCATGGAAGCTCCAAGGAATAGGGGGTTTATTATAGGATGCAAAGGAATACCACAGAACTGCACTTACAGAAAAGACAGCAGGGCTTCCCAGGAATTGGAAAATTGTATCTCTTGCCCCTGTCTCCACATGCTCATTTCATCTTTCTTTATCTGCAACCCTGTTCCTGATCTCCTCATCTACCTGAAAACCACTGTTCCATTCCCTGAGTCAGTATCCATTTCTCCTCCCTAGAGCTCCTCCAAGTCCCTGGAAGAGTAAATCAGATTGAATTTGCTTGGATCAAGTGGCTCTCCCAGTCTAATACTGTGCCGGGGATGGGAGCTGGCAAGGTGACAGAAGGGAGGAGAATTTCCTGAGGTATGTATAGGTTGGCTAATGTCTTTAAAGAGATGTGGATGAGAGGAAATTTGGACGGTAACATCCAAGGTCAGTATGCACACTGGACCAGCTTGAATACAAAGCTAGCCTTTTTTTTTTTAATTTTTTTTCAACGTTTATTTATTTTTGGGACAGAGAGAGACAGAGCATGAACGGGGGAGGGGCAGAGAGAGAGGGAGACACAGAATCGGAAACAGGCTCCAGGCTCTGAGCCATCAGCCCAGAGCCCGATGCAGGGCTCGAACTCACGGACCGCGAGATCGTGACTTGGCTGAAGTCGGACGCTTAACCGACTGTGCCACCCAAGCGCCCCCGAAGCTAGCCTTTTAATGACTCTGACTGGCCCAAGATTCTACTTTTCAGCTAAGTTTTTGTATTGAGTGATAAACCACTGGAATAAACAGAGAAAGACAAAGTCGTTGGAATAACCTCATCTACTGTCCACTGTCAGGTGGTCACCACATCAAGGAGCTTTGCCTTCAAAGGAAGCAGTTTATTTCTGTGCATGATTTACAGATGCCTCATTTGGAAAAGTTGTGAATTAAGCTTCTTATTCAATTTAGGTTTAAGAAACAGTTTGTGTTTCTGAGAACACCCACTTCCCGAAGCATATTTCTTGAGGTTTAACAACTATTCAGGGACTGGTAAGTGGAGAACAGACATGCAAAGTTTTGACCACCCCAAGTGCAAGAAAGGAAGAGTTGCAGCGTTTGTGTTTTCCTGAGTGAGTGGTTTTCTGGACTATGGGCCCTTTAGAGCAGCACTTCTGCCTTGCTCCGTGGTGTCCTCCCAAAGAACCTGAATCAGAGCATGCACCCGTTGGTTGATCAGTTAGTGAATTGATCAGTTCAAATCGCAATGCACGCTACCAGCTAATTCAAAACAACGAAGGTGGTGAGGTATTAATAACAGTCGTAGAAATAGTGGGGTTCCTGGGTGGCTCAGTTGTTTGAGCTTCCCACTCTTGATTTTGGCTCAGGTCACGATCCCAGGGTCAAAGGATCTAGCTCCGCATTGGGCTCTGCATTGAGCATGGAGCCCGCTTAAGATTCTCTGTCTCCCCCTCTCTCTTTGCTCCTTTCCTGCTCTCACGCATGTGTACACATACTCTCTCTAAAATTAAAAAAAAAATAGTAGTAATAATAGTATAACAACAATAGTATAACCACAACCATTTCAGTAGTGACCTCTCAGAACTCCCTCGCATTTTATATCCATTACATTATTTAATACTCACTACAGAGCTGTGAATATGGCGTTGCCTTATTACGCACAGAAAAACCTAGGTGATTTGAATAACTTTGTTCTTTCATCCTGACAAGACAGTGGACTCAGGTTGTGTCTATACAATGCCCACACGCTAGTCCGATGGAGGCAGTTTGGGAGTCCTACGTACACAAACCAGTTAGATGAATTAGCTCTTATTTGGGGTAGTGTCTTGGCTTAAATACTCCAATGGTTATTTCGCACTATCAGCATTTATAAACTCACATAGTCTCACTTTTGCACAAAGTCAAACCGAGACTTCAGTTCAAGGCTTGTTTTGAGCTATGTATGCTACCAGCTAATTCAAAACAATATATAATGTTTAGTTCATTAAACCACAGGCATGATCAAGGTTCCACAAAGCAAAAAAGAAAAAAAAAAGGACTCTGTGGCTAATTGTATGTAAAACCCAATGTGTGAATTTCAGTAAGTTGCATAAAACCTTTTTATTATGCGTTTATTTATTAAGGTCATTTATTTCCCCACACAACGTAACAGACACGATCTTTCAGACGAGCTTTCGGAAGTGTTCGAGTCATTCTTTATGGATTTAAATAACAAAGGAAAATAAATTTCTCCCTACTTGTAAAAATATTATTTATGATTGCCCTCTCATGAAAGCTGCGTTATTGATCACTGTGTTATTTTTTTTTTAATTTTTTTTCAACGTTTTTTATTTATTTTTGGGACAGAGAGAGACAGAGCATGAACGGGGGAGGGGCAAAGAGAGAGGGAGACACAGAATCAGAACCAGGCTCCAGGCTCTGAGCCATCAGCCCAGAGCCCGACGCGGGGCTCGAACCCACGGACCGCGAGATCGTGACCTGGCTGAAGTCAGACGCTTAACCGACTGCGCCACCCAGGCACCCCTTGATCACTGTGTTCTAGTAAATATTTCACATTTCATGAATATATACAATGGCATGAACAACGTTCTCCATATGAGACTGGAGTTAGGAACATTTTCATCACATTCACTTTATTTATAAATTTTCATAGTCTACTGTCACAATAGACCTCTCCAAAGTGATCCACTGAACAAATGAAGTAAGTTGAGAACTTCAGAGTATTTTGAGTTTTTATCGGTGTCAACCTGGGATTTCTAGAGGAACTTTAATCTTCTGGCTTTTTGGTGTCTGTGACTTTGAAATGTTATAAAACTTATTTTCAAAATAATGAATTTGATCTTTTCTTTCCCTGTTAATACAGATGTGATGGTAATCTCAATGTGTGGGAGGCATCCTTTTTCTTTACTTCATGAGAATAGAAAGGCCACGACATGCCACACAGAGCACAAGGATTACGGGTCAGGTAGAGCTGGCTTCAAATCCCAGTTCATCTCGTACTAGTTTGTAACCTTGGTAAACACTTAACCTCTTTGGGCTTCAATTTCCTCGTCTATAAAATAGAGATAATAACGATCTCCCAGAGAAGGAATGACAATGAAACAAAACAGTCTAAGCAAAATGCCTGGTGTAATAGGGTCTCAGGAAATAGTTTTCTCTCCTACTACTTTATATAAAATGTTACAATCAACAGTTTGGCGATGGCTTGGAGAAAAAAATCTCCTCCTGTTTCATGGAGATGTTTTAAGAACAAATGAAAGATTACTTCTTTCTTAGTTCATGCATAATGAACAGAGTGATTCTCCTTTTTTCCTATATTCCTTCTGTTCACTTTTTTATTAACTTATTTACCAGATACATATTGATTGCCTATTAAGTTTTGGGAATATTTGAGAAAAACCGATGCAGGGAGACAGGTGGGAGTGGGAGTATATCTTGATGCTGTAGCAAATCAGGAAATTTAGCTTTTTCTTTATTAAATAAATATGAACATAGATATAAATTTTAAAGGTCTAGAGTCACTGATGCAAATCAGGGCAAGTAACCTGCATCGGCGATCACGCGGGGGAGGTGGGGTACCTTTATTTAAATCCCTCACTTTAAAGAATGAGTCTTGTTGCCTTGGGTCAGTTGCCAGTGTCCTTTGATTTCCTGGCTGGTGAGAAATTTTTGGTGCCAAGAGTCACATTTTAAAGACAGGTTGGAGCAAAGAGTAAGGGGAGGAGATTCTTTTATTTTTACTATAGTAGCTGCCAAAGTTAATTATCATGACAGTAACTTCATATAATTCCTAAGTCATCAGTAGAATAAATATGATGCCTCTAGATAGAGTTCCGTGTCATTTTACTTGTTAATTAGTACTTTTGAATGCTGGTGAGCCCCAGTTTGAGGATGACCCTACTGAAATTGAGGCCTGTCTTGGGAGAAAGGCTGAAATGGCCAATGGGAAATGAAAGAATTCACCAGTGTGCACAGGCAAGGCTCATCCTTTCACTGTACATCTATGGCCACTGTTGAGAGTTGGGAATAGTCTAACAGTTACAACAAAAGAGACTAAAAGACAGAAGAACTTGATTTATTATTCATTGCTCTCTTATCAAACCAGGCCATTGGCTGGCATGCTGTACAGGTCAGAGAAGGGCCAGCAGTGTCCTTGCTTAGGCCTTTAAGAATGTTCTGCCTTCCTTCTTTTGCATCCTGAAGAAATAGCTTCAGGGTGTCTGTTTAAAAGGCTAGATCGAGGGGCTCCTGGTTGGCTCAGTCAAGCCTGTTTCAAATTCTGGGTCTCCCTCTGTCTCTGCCCCTACCCCACTCATCCTCTGCCTCTGTCTCTCAAAAAAGAATAAACATTAAAAAAAATTAAAAGGCTGGATAATCCTCCCATAACTGAGAACCGTTTTAAGACCATTCAAGTCAGAAGGCCAATTCTGGCTGAGACACGAGACAAAATAGTCCTCTTATGGGAACTAGTTCTGTTGTCCTTCTGGAATTTTAAAATCATTAATAGCACTGTTAGCAATGTGGAATGGCCTACCAGTGATTCACCTAGGTTTCACTGTTTTTTTTTTACTTGGCTTTTCATCTTCAGCCTCTTCACATTTGCATTATTTAAAAGTCTTCTTCCCCGAAATTTAGATACTTTAGTTCAATAGGCTCAGTATGAGCAATCTAAAAAAAAAAATGTCTCTTTTATTTGGCCAAGACCCATCTGAGCATTTGTCCATATTCTTGTCTATCTGTAAGTGGGTGCGTTTCTGTACATTGAGATACACACACACACACACACACACACTCACAATCTACTGGAACTGGAGTTTGATCACACTAAAAGCAGACCTAGATTGTATTTGAAATGACAGGAAACCCGGGAAATGTCTACAACTTTCAAAGTTTTGATACCTGTCTTTGGTTCCTGAGGGTTGGCATCTATCAAACTATCAGGCTGTGACAAACCAGGCTAGGTGTGAGTGTTGGTGAGATATACAAGTCAGAGTAGAAAAAACCAGACCCAAGTTATAAGGACTAGAGGATTAGAAGTTCCAGGTCCTCAGCCTAGGATGACCATTAATTCTTGGGGTGAACCAGAACATATAATCTCTGGGATTCAGTATCATCATTTGTGTGAGAGAGTTGGTCTGGACTGGGGGCTGGGGTCAGCCAACTATGGTCTGTGGGGCAAATGAACCCACTGCCTGTTATTCTAAGTCAAGTTGCACTGGCACACGGTCATAGCCATTTGTTTAGGTAACGTTTGTGACTGCTTTCCGACTGCAAAGGCAGAGACCTTATGTCCCGCAAAGCCCCCAAATATTTACTATCTGATCCTTTACGGAGAAAGTCTGTTCAACCCCGGTCCAAGGGATTTCTGGTTTTCACGCTCTAAACTCTGTAATTCCTCTGTATCTTAAACTAATCTTTAAGGACGGGAGGAGTTCATGTTTCTCAGTGTCTCACAAATTGGATCACTACTCATTTTCATTCTGAAGGCCAGGACGGATGCACTTGACAACCAATGGGACAGGAAGGCAAAGAATCAGATCCTCCCGGGAGAGGGAAACAAGATGGAAGGTGATGGGAAAGATGAGGACTTGGAAGAGTTTGGTGATATGAGGAATGCTCAGCACACCCTGGGGTGTGTTACAGCTGTGCAATGGGGATGTTCCCACTCAGCAGTGTTAGTGGAATGAGGCTGGACCAGCTGGTTGTCAGAGGGGGTTTCCCTTTGGGACACGTCATTGTGATCCAGGCATGTGGGTTAGCTGCAAAGAGGTTCCAAGTAGTGGGGAGGAGGGGAAAGGGAGAGAGAAAGACTGAGGTATGGGATGGGCAGGTTAAGACCCCAAGATGCAGTAAGTATTTACCCTGACCGGTGGGTTGTGCTAGGCACTATGAGGGGTACAAAGGAAAATGAACATAATTTCCACGCAGAGAAGCTAAGCTTTAAACCAGAGGCTCCTGGGGGCTTCTAGTGGAAAGGGGGAAAGTGCCGTGAGGGAGGGCAGAGCAAGATGGATGGAAGTGGTTTTTAAGAAAAATACATGGGGCGTCTGGGTGGCTCAGTCACTGAAGCATCCGACTTCGGTTCAGGTCACGATCTCACGGTTCGTGGGTTCGAGCCCTGCATCAGGCTCTGCACTGATGGCTCAGAGCCAGGAGCCTGCTTCGGATTCTGTGTCTCCCTCTCTCTCTGCCTCTCCCATTTGTGCTCTGTCTCTCCCTGTCTCTTAAAAATGAGTAAGTGTGAAGAAGAAGAAGAAGAAGAAGAAGAAGAAGAAGAAGAAGAAGAAATATCTAAGAAAATGTTTCGACTATCCAAGTCTCACATTTTATATCTAAATCCTAGCAAGACCTGGAAATGTCAATGATAAAAATTCCTGCAACAAACAGGCACTATTCTCTGTATTTCTCAGGCTGGCAAGCAAGATCCTTTATGACCATGTCTTACCTCTCCAGTTTCATCACTCATCTCTGTACCATTCCTGGTGCATGTCTCAGCCACATGGACCCCTTCACCCTTGACTCCAAGCCTTCACCATGCTGAGCCTTCTGACTAGAATTCCCTCCATGCCAAGTCTGCCCTACTTACTCCCATTTCCACTAGCCCTTCAGACCTCATTCATCCCCTGCCTCATCTCTTCCAGGAAGCCATCTTTGACTTCCAAGGCTACCTCAGGTTCCCTTCTTGCACGTTGCCTCAACATCAGCTATCTCCCCTACCATACTACACAACAATTTCCTGTCCATTAAAAAAAAATAGTTGAGGCTCCTTTAGAAGCAGATCCTGAGACAAGGATTCTGAGCGCATATAGTCTAGTTAGGAGATTGTCCTAGATAAAACAAAACAAAACAAACCACAAAATGGCAGGGGAATAGGGAAGTGAGACAGAAAAAGGAAGGTGGAAAAGAAAGGAGTCTTTATGAAGTAAGTTATCACTGTGGGGAACAGGAACCAGGTCCCTCTGGGGCATCTAAGGGCCAGTTTAGACCATTCACAGCAGAGTTATCCCACCAGAGGGCCAGGGAGCGAGAGGATTTGTACACCACGTGCTTTAGCCATTGGCTGAGGGATACTCTTAGTGAGGGCGATGAATTCCTTGGCACTTGGAGCCTGTTGAACGGCATGTAGAGTGGGCTTTGGAGGTCAGAGAAAACCCTTCGGCTACGAAATGCAGGTGCTGGCAGTTGGAGGCAATGTTGATGAGCTCTGAAGGGGGAGGGGAAAGAAGGTCTGGGTGAGCCATTTCCTGTCACTTTGGAGAGTCTGAGATGTGAAAGGAGCTGGGCGGGGACAGCTGGGGGGCGGGGAGGGCAGAGCTGAAGCAGCCTGGGCATCTCTGTCTTCATAGCGTTTACTTCAGGTCTCTCCATGTGGTCTCTCCGCATGAGCTAGTCGGGGCTTTCTCTTCAGCCCTCAGACTCTTACCTGGATCACCAGGGATTTAGAGGCAAGGGTCCCAGGGGCCTGACTGGCTCAGTCGGTTGAGCATTTGACTCTTGATTTCAGCTCAGGTCATGCATGATCTCAGGGTTGTGGGATTGCACCCTGCTCTGGGCTCTGTGCTAGGTATGGGCCTACTTGAGATTCTCTCTCTCTCTCTCTCTCTCTCTCTCTCTCTCTCTTTCCCTTTGTCCCTCTCTCCCGCTTGTGCTTTTTCTTTGAAAAAAATAAAGAATAACTAGAATACTCTGCTACCCTAAAAAGGATTTTGTGTACATATATCATACATGGAAAGGTGTTCACAATATATTTTTAAGCAAAAAGGCATAAGGCAGTTCGAGAGTAAATATAATGTAGTATATATAAATATATATTTAATAACATCAAATATTATTTTATTTATATTTTACAATGATATTAAATATTTCACTATACTTATTACAATTATATATGTGTGATTTTATATGTTGTGTGTGTTTATGTATAAATCTACAGGGAAAAAAGGAGGAAATGTTATACATTCAACACTGTCAAATTGTTACCTCAGAAAAGTGTGATTACAGATGGTCTGTAATAGTCTTTTTATCTGTATATCTTAAGGGTTCTTTAAAGCAAACGTATTCATACTACTTTTTAAAATTCTGAATGTAAGTTTGACAGTCAACCTTTGAAAAATACATTTTAAATTACCCAAGAATACGTACACTCTAACGATAAAAATTCAAGTAATAGTGTAACTATAGGTAAATAGTAAAATACTATACATAGAAATATCTAGTAAATACGAGTAAATAGTATAAGTAGAAATATACAATATGTTTTATCTCTGTCTCTATCTCTATCTATGTATCTATGTACATATCTATCTATGTATCTATCTATCTATCTATCTATCATCTCAGTTTAAGGGGCCCACATACAAGTCAGGAAATCATATAGTAACAGAAGAGGCGGGGCCTAACTCACGCTGAGCCGCGCGAGAAACACCTGGAAGCCCGGCTGGTCACATTTTAACCCAGAACCTCAGAGCTCCACCCGGAAAAGCACAGAGTAGGAGGAAGACAATGTGAGGCCTGGAGAGTGCCAACGCAGATCATTCCTGGTACTTGAAGGCTGGCTGTGGCTCTGAAGGCCACACCAAGAGGCAATGCTTAAATAGAAACCTTAAATCCGCCCTCCTAAGGCTGTTGGGTGCAAGATTCAAGTCAAATTTCACATTACATTAGACCTGAGCTGTTTTTATAAAGCTTTAACAAAACCAGTGCTTTTTCCATCGGTAAGTAATGCTTCAAGAAAGCTTTTCTTCCCTCTCATTTATGCCCCCTGCCTTCACACTTACAGAGCTTATGAGGGAAAAAGCCTGCCAGCATGAATTTCCCAAGTGCTTTCATTATTGCCTGTGGAAAGCATTTTAGGTTTGCTGATAAGAAGCTGTTTGTGTAGATAATCGCCTCCTAGGAATCTTGGACTTTTTTTCTGCCGATTGATTGCAAGGGGATGACTGGAATCTCAAAGAAGATAGTGGTCTGATAATCAGAATCCTCACCCTGATTCTATCCCCTGGTCCCTTAGGGCACATCCAGAATGTATTTAATTTCTCCATGCCTCATTCTCCCTGAATATCAAATGTGTACAGAAGAAGAAATACTCTAATGATAGTGCCAGGAAGAAAAATTTTCTAGATGTTTCTATCACATGACACATTACTAAGAAACATTGGGGCAGCTCAAAGGAATGAAGACATCCCAGGGTCTACAAGAATTCTGGGAGACAATAAGCTATTAGGTGGAAAGAGCTGTAGAACCATGAAGTGCTTTTGTTGTGTTCTGCACGCATAAGGGAAAAGACTATTTTCGCTTATAGCGTGACGCTCTGTAATCTATTCCTTTAGCTGATGTGTTCTAGCACTACCTGCCAGACTGTAATCGCTTTCAAGACTCACCTCACCTTCTGCATTTTGAGCCGTGCCTACGGTAGATACCACGTAAGTTCTAATACAGCCAAAAAGAACATTGGCTCTCCAGACCTGGTCTGTGTCTACCTAGATCAAGTAATATTTTTAAATGCTGGACTATCTGTCCAGCAATTAGAAAACAGCACAGAGTGATGATAAAGAGCACGGCTTTGGAGCAGAGACTTGCATTTCGGTGCCAGTGCTGGTGCTTATTAGCTTTCTCCTTTTATCAAGTTCCCTGGCCTCTTTGAGTCTGTTTTCTCATCGATAAAATGGGGATGGTGAAAATCACATCTATCTTACGGAACGGGGTGCGGGTTCAATAGACTCATACATACAAAGTTCTCAGTCCAGGCCCTACTATAAATATTAGGTCTTAGGGGCGCCTGGGTGGCGCAGTCGGTTAAGCGTCCGACTTCAGCCAGGTCACGATCTCGCGGTCCGTGAGTTCGAGCCCCGCGTCGGGCTCTGGGCTGATGGCTCAGAGCCTGGAGCCTGTTTCCGATTCTGTGTCTCCCTCTCTCTCTGCCCCTCCCCCGTTCATGCTCTGTCTCTCTCTGTCCCAAAAATAAATAAACGTTGAAAAAAAATTAAAAAAAAAATAAATATTAGGTCTTAAAACCTCTTCCCCTTACCTAAGACAATGGCATCACTCCCCTGTGTTTACCTGCCACCTGCCACTCACCTTTGCTTCTTGCCATCTTTCTTTAACTCTGGGATATCTTCCCATCGGAACATGATCTAGCCAGCAATCTCCTCTCTTCAGTTTTGCCCTGCTATTTTGTCCCATGTCCATTTTCCCTCCTAGACAGGAAAGCCCGTGAGGGCGGGGAATTGTGTTTTCTTTGTACACAGAAACATTGTATACTTCAGACAGGGCACAGAATGGAGAGGGAAAGGATCAATTTTATATACATTTCGAAGGACAGGGTCTGAAAGGGAAATGAAAAACGAGGCCCGGAGAGGGAGAATAAGCTTCCTCAGGATCCGGCGCCTCCTTTTGCTGGGGCTGGGACAGGTGTCCGCCCCTCCATGCGGTCGTGGAACCTCATTTTTGCTCTCTGCCACCTTCCTCAGTTGCCCTCTCTGTTCCCCCTGCTTCTTCTTCACCCGTTCAGTCTCCTGAATGATTAACACTTAACATGTATTCACATTTGCCTCTGCTTTGGGGTTTGATTCTGGGTAAGTGGTCTCCATAAGAGCGCCCAGCCCCATCCCAGGGCCCCAGCAAAATGATTCTGGCTTATCATCTGATGCCTGCAGGCTTCCTAGGCGACATGAACCTAGAGGTGCAGTAAATTCTGTGCCCACGTCCCCCAGCCACGTAGATTCTGGAACACGGTCAGCCCTTGGCAAACGTATGCCTGAGCCTGTAGTTCGATGCCCTGCTGGTGCCATGTTCTGTTTGCCAGACTCCTGAATAAAGAAAGACGCGGGGCCGCTCCTAGCACTGGCAGTGAGGGCTTAAACTTTCCATCCTGTACGAGAGAGCCTCGGTTTCACAGCTCCCTTTTAAATTAAAATAGTCAAGTGGTTAAATATTCATGCTTTGCTTATTTCGGTATATTTAATTTATTATGTATCACTTTTCTTGGGTTTTATATAAACTTGCCTGAGGACTTTTTTTTTTCCTTCAGTTTAAATTCTGGCAGAATGTTCCCTTTTCCTTGGCAGAGTGTTGATTAGTTGAAGAAAATAAAAAATCCGCCTCGCTAAGAAGAGAATATCTTTTTTTTTTTTACAGATTGTTCTTGCACTTTAATAAAAATGATATTACAGTTATTATCACCATCATTAATTAATCTTTCGTGATCGCTGATGTGGTACTTAACATGAGGTGCCATTAAAACAGCTTCATTTTGGGGCGCCTGGGTGGCTCAGTCAGTTAAGCTCCGACTTCCGCTCAGGTCACAATCTCACGGTATGTGCGTTCGAGCCCCGCGTCGGGCTCTGGGCTGACAGCTCAGAGCCTGGAGCCTGTTTCAGATTCTGTGTCTCCCTCTCTCTCTGCCCCTCCCCCGTTCATGCTCTGTCTCTCTCTGTCTCAAAAATAAACATTAAAAAAAAATTTTTTTTTAAAAAACAGCTTCATTTTATTCCCAAGGCTAAACCATTGCCTTCACCTTTTCCACCCAGCATTATCTATTTCTTTAGGATAGTGAAAATGAAGTAGAGACGGGTCTCTCTTTTTCTTCCCATTTTTCCTGCTGGTAAATGGAATCGTATCAGCTCCCTCTCTCTATCTTCGTGCAATGAAAGTCTTCCCCAAATTCTGTGTTGTGACTGTCCAGGTCTGGAAGATGAGATAGGATGGCTATTTCTCAAACCTGAATAGTAGGCCAACTTCTTCTAAAGCTTTTCTCCAGCCTGGGTTTTGGGAAGGCAAAACGTTATGCAAACATATAACATTATTGAGGCTAGACTGAGCCTCATAACCCATTACTTTTTTTAAGATTTTTTTAAGTTCTATTTATTTGAGAGAGAGAAACAGAGACAGAGAGAGAGAGAGAGAGAGAGAGAGAGAAGGCAGGGGAGGGGCAGAGAGTGGGAGAGAGAGAATCCCAAGCAGGCTTTGCACTCTCAGCCTAGGGCCTGATGCAGGGCTTCAACTCATGAACCGTGAGATCATGCGTGACCTGAGCTGAAACTGGATGCTTAGCCAACTGAGTCCGACCTGAGTTGGATGCTTCACCAGCTGAGCCACCCGGGCACCCCAAAACTCATTACTGACGCATAAAAGAATTTTCTTCCCATATCTAAAACAAAGGGATGACAACAATGGATTTAAAAAGAGTCAAGAGGGTCTTTATAGGAGAGCTTCTAGGTATAACTCTTGGAGACACTTTTCTCTTTTTAACAAAGTCATAAGGTCATCTTGTACCCAATTTCAAAATACGTGAATAACGATCCCTTAATTATCAAGAGCTAATTAAAAATTACCAGCATTGTTGTCCCCCACCCCATCCCACACACGTACATCATAACTCGCATTGCCTCTTGCCACCACCCACACGGCATCTGCTAGGACCTAAAAATGAGTTTCAGTATTAGCCTAAGAAAATAACAAAACAAAGTTAGAAATTTAAATTAGCTGCCAAAGAAAAAAATCACGTCACTCCCCTGCTGAAAGACATTATATAAGCAGCAACAGAAGAAAGGAAAAAAAAGGCGGAAGGTGGGGGGGGGGGTGGTGGAAGAAGAGGGAGGGAGAGAAGGAGGGGAAGGAAGGCAGGCAGGAAGCACTAAGTAGAAACTTAAGGAATGTACAGGAACTCTGTGAAGGGAATTTTGAGAGTTACTGTAGGACATAAATGGAGAGTTTTAATAATAAGAGAATGGGAATGCAACAAATAATTCCTTGAACAGGTAATTCCTCTCCAAATTATTCTATAAATGTAATGCATTTAGTCCCAAATGACACTTGTAGAGAACTTGCAAGAGTTGTTTTCTGGAAGATGGCATAGTTAAAAATAAATATCTTTTGTTTAATAAAGGAATATTCGTATTGCCAGACATGGAGTCAAAACGATAGAATTGAAATAGTGACACAGGAATAGATGGATGAATGAGAAGAATCAACAACTCAGATGGCATTTCAGACAAGTAAGAAAACGCTGATATTTATTGTTTTAGGAAAACGATTTGGGGGAGTGGAGTGTTAATCTCCTGTGGCCGCGGTGACCAATCGCCACAACCTTGGTGGCTTGACGGGACAACACAAATTTGTTCTGTCACACATTTGGAGGCCAAAATTTGGAAACGAGTTTCGGTGAAAGAAAGCCAAGGTGTTGGCAAGGCCGCGCTCCCTCTGGAGGCTCTCGGGGACAATCTGTTCCTTGCCCTCCCCAGCTTCTGGTGGCTGCTGGCACTCATTGGCTTGTAGCTGCACCATTTGCAACTCTGCCTCTGTCTGCGCATTCCCTTCTCCTCCTCTTTGGGTGCCAAATCTCCTCCTGTGTCTGTCTCTCCAAGGACACTTGTGACTGGATTTACAGACCACCCAGCTCATCCAGAATGATCTTCCCCTGTCCAAATCCTTAAATTATTCCCAACTGTAAAGATCCTTGTTACTTATAAGCTAACACAAGTTCCAGGGATGAGGACCTGATATCTCTGGGGGGCAATTTTTCAGCCCACTTCATGGGTAATTTGGATTCTTATCTCATACATCAAATAAATTTGTGATGTGTTATATTATTTAAATAGAAGAATATGATGGAAGATAGTGATCTGATTTCAGAGGGAATGACCCTTTTAAGTAAAAAAGGTTTATGGGTTTCTTATAATTAAAAAACTTATATATGTCTAAAATTGCCATAAACAAATTACAAAGAACTGACAAATCGAAAAAGCATTTGCTACAGACAAAAAGTTTATATCATTAATGTATAAGTGGTTTTTATAAATGAGAAAGAGAAAAATCTCCTAATAGAAAAATGCCTCCAAAACAGGGCTAGGCATTTCACAACAGAAGAAAAATCAAAAGGTCAATGAACATTAAAAAATGTACCCTTGGGTGGGCTGGGTGGCTCAGTTGGTTAAGTGTCCATCTCTGGCTCAGGTCATGATCTCACAGTGCGTGAGTTTGAACCCCATGCTGGGCTCTGCGCTGACAGCTCGGAGCCTGGAGCCTGCTTCGAATTCTGTGTCTCCCTCTCTCTCTGCCCCTCCCCGCTCACATTCTGTCTGTCTCTCATTCAAAAATAAATAAACATTTAAAAAGTTTTTTTAAAAAGTACCCTTGTACTAATGAAAATTTTAATATTGATAATATATTAGTTTGGGCCAACAACTTGGCAAAAATTGTAGGAAGGCTCAATAATGGCAAAGAAATGAGGAAATTTCTTCTTTTAACTCCTCATGCTAAGTTAATGGTGCACGCAGCCTTTCTCAAGAGACATTTTACAAAACTAGGAACAGACTTAAAATGTATATTTGCTTTGAATCAGAAATTGTGATTCTAAGTTATGGCAATCAGCGAGCAACCACACAAACAACTGTATATGCTCTTTCTAGTTTCATCAAAACCTGACAAAATTACAAATGGTCTAATATCCCACAACAGAGATGGAAAATGTTCACAATATGTGGTTAACTGAAGAGAACAAGACCATCCGTCCATCTGGCCCCATGTGTGCGTGTGTCTACATGTGTGTATCTGAAATGGCGAGTGAAAATGTTAACAGCTGTCTTCACCGGAGGTAGGATTATGGGTGATTCTTCCTGCCATTTAAACGCTTTTAAATTTTATAATGAGAATGTATTATTTTTGTGATGAGGAAAGAAGGGAAAATAAATGCATATATTTAAGTTATCCATAGGATAAAGCTGCATTTTCTAAATGTGGCAAACATGTTCTATTTCCAACTACCCTTCCGTTTTCACCTCCCTTGACTACCCGTCACCTGCCCAAAGTTGCCATAGCAACAAGGAATCTCTTGGCCTTCTCTGAACTGGATCCTGTGTTTTCATAAGGCTATGCCTTCAGACACGTTCTTCTTTCTGCCCCGAATCCCAAGAGAGCCCCTACCTAGTATGAAAAACCCAGTCCTCTGAGGAGGGCAGAGAATCTTCATGACTCTCCCGGGGAGAATAAATCACTTCCTCTTTTTTGCTGCCTCGACTCATTGTGTACACACTTCAGTGTGATAGTTTTTCTATCCTGTTTATACGTCATGGCTCTTTTCCCCCTCACTGGACTGTGAGCTCAGTGGAGGTGAGTCAGAATCACACGGAATTCACCCCACTCCCCAGCACCGGATGTGAAGTGGGGCTGGGGTTACACTGAACCACATAGAACCAGAAAGAAAAAAGCTTGCGCCACCCAAAGAGTGCTATGACACAAAGAAAGGGGCATGACACCCAAATATGAGGGTCAGACGTGATGTTTTTGGACTGGTCAAATGCGAATTTTGAAACCGGACGTGATCAATGTTGGTTGAAACGAGATCAACGCATTTTAAACCTGGTTTGAGGTGCCCACTCCTTTAGGATTTCTCAGCGTGACGCGTGCTGTTGTGTCACTGACGCTCTTCAACCGACACTTGGCGTGTCGCGTGGTGCAGTTCTGTTGGGCATGTGCTGGCTGTGTCTCAAAACAGTCTCACCTCTTTACAAAATCAGCTCCCTGAGTTGCGCTGACTCATTGGCCCTGGGTCTTTGAAGATAATCAGCAGCAGTTGGGGGGCGGGGGTGGCTTCCGTGCATACTTTTCCATCACAGGCAAAGAACAGGTGAGGAACGGGAGTCAGTTCGGGGATTGACCGGCCTTGGGGTGGTCAGGTCACCTCCCAGTCCTAACCCTCGGTTTTTATTTAACAAGGGAAGTAGCTTCCATGAAATCGGGTTGGTACCAGCTGCTGTTCCTGAGACACTAGAAGAAAGAGCGTGGGTGCCTTTACAGGGCTGGTGGAGCTAAGGGCAAGGCTGAGCACCAGCCAGGGGGCAAAGGAAAGATCCCGTTTACTTCCAGGATGTCACGTGACAGGATCAAGCAGACGAACTGCCTGAAAAAGATCATGGATGAGTTTAGAGCTAAGTACACAAATCAAGAGAATGACGAGGAATTGCTCTAGGAGACAAGATGCAGCATTACATGGCTAAGCCCTTTTTCTTTCCAGTTGGCTGGGATTCTCTTGGGCGCGGTAGCATTTGTATTCCTGAGATGTAGTAGGTGCAGAATTGCTTCTCCCTCACTTTTAGTCTGCCTTTTTTCCTTTCTTTTTCTTTTTTTTAATATTCCCAAAGAAAGTCTACATTGCCTGCTCCATGATAGGGAACAGAGCACAGAGAAGGATTGGAAACATGTGTGTGTCTAGAGGCAGGAATGTGTATGGAGAGACGGATGGACAGGGAGGCTGGCTCTGGGGGTGGTGCTGCCTCAGGAACTGGACCCTAGGCAAGTCACAGACTCCGGGGCTCAGTTTGCTTCTCCATAAGGGACAGAGACTGAATCACTGTATTACAAACTTTATTTTAGCAGAGGAATCTCCTTATTCCCCAAAGGAAACCTTATCCTGAACGCTGTTTTACGTATGAAAGAGAGGGTTTTAATGGAGCGATTCTGGTTGAGAGGAGGGACTCAGGCTCTGTCTGCTTGTCTCCCCGGCTCACTATCTGGGCATCCCAAGGGAGCCCGGACCTGTGGGTGCCCGGGGTGAAACCAGACTCAGCCTCGGCGCCTGCTCCGTCTCTAAAGTCATGGAGTTGAAAAGGAAATGAAACCCTAATCAAATTGCCCAGCGGCTTACTGAGCTCACTGTCTCATTTGAAGACATCAATCCAGTAGGCAAAGTAATTAAAAAGCCATGTAAATGTTGACTGAGGGCTTAAAACAATGAAACCAAATGAAACACCCCTGGCTCCCCTCAACCTACCAAAAGGACATTCAATTCATCACCGAAGCACAGCTTCTCTCTTGGTCCCCCCCCCCCCCCCCCCCGCCACGTCACCCCCTCTCACATGCGACAGCTGCTTCCAAAGTCCTTGCCTGGGTCCCTTCCACTACCTGAAGACTCCCCGCCTCCACTGGCAGGGGTGTGGTTCTCTTCCTCCTCCCTGCCTCACCCCCACTCCTCATCAGCCTGTTCCTTCCCTTGCTCAGCCCCTCTCCATCCTGTCGGATGGGAACCTGCCAGCTTCTCGTCCTTCTCAGTTTCATTTTGCCCACTTGCAACCCTATCAACTCTGCCACCGTGCCAGGCAGCTTGATAGCCAGTCGAGTGGCAGATCTATGGATGTCTTCTTCCAGTGGGTAGTCAGGAGGGGTGGGAAGGAGAAGGCGACACGTGGAGCTGAACCCTTCTTCACAACTCCTGTCCTCCCTAGTGACCCCAGGGCCCATTCCTAGAACTCCCGCCCCGTCTCCCCTTTAACTCGAATCACTAGAAATGGACAGGGTCCAGCTGGCCCCTGGGTCAGAAGGACTGTGCAAAATTCAGATTCTGGGGAGCGTGTTTAATGCTCATTTCTTCGTCGTCGTGTGTCTCTCTTGTTCTTTTCCTTTTTCCTAATCGCTAGCCATTCCTGGGACCACTTTTCACTGCTCCAACATTTCTGTGCCTTGGCGGGTGGTCGAAAATGGAAGACCTCCTTGTTTGTCTTGAAGCTAATGGTGCTCTTTAAGGAAGCCCTGGGATCTTTCCAAGTGAAACTACAAGTCCAACACCTCTTCCTACCGTGTTCATACCTACTCGTGTCACCCGTGACGGCGGCTTTCTCAGGCACAGTGAACACAAGCTTCAGTTCTTTTTGGCCCCACATAAAAGAGAAACATGATCCCTGCCCGCACTGCACAATGACTCTGTTTTCCTAATCACTGTGCCCACATTTCTTGCCTTTGATATGTGTGGGTCCATTTCCTTATGTGTAACTTACTCCTCTGGTGCAATACAGTTCTTGCTGCAAACTCCACACATGCACACACACACATTCACACTCACAGTCCTTGGGAGAAAACATCATGTCGCCTGGCTCCGGACGATGCCAGAATCCCAAAGAGTGGGCCCTCTATTCGCTGCTTGCCAACAAACTTGTCCCTCTGGCAGCTGCAGACCACAGATCTTTGGTTGTTTCTCTTTCTTTTTCTCTCCACTGACAGGGCCATTTGTGAAGGTGGATAATGGAGGAAGTTCTAACAGGCGGCAGGTGAGTGTGAATGTGTGAGTGTGTGCGTTTGAGAGAAAGAGAGAGGATGCAAGTCTCCCAGACACCACTCATCTGCGTCTGTGTTTGTGTAAGTCACTAGTTGCCTACGGAGTCATCAGGGTTGGGGAACCAGTTCTACCTCGTTGTAGAACCATGCACCTGCCACACATTGCGTTCACCTCACATACTTTCTCCTTCCTTGCCTGTACTCTTCCCTTGGGCTAAAACCCAGGCCTTGCCTTGGCCGAAACAGATGGAAGGAACACAGGATTTGGAGGCAGACGATCTTGTCCAACTCTGTCGCTGCCAGGAGAGGCAGAAAAAGGATCGTGGTTGAGTGGTTCATGGCATAGGGACAGTGAACCCAGATTGTGTGCATGTGAATCCTGATCCTGTCTCCTGCCAGCTGGGTGACCTTGAACAAGGTACTTTAGATCACTGTGCCTCAGACTCTTCGGTTGTGAAATCAGGCGATAATCCAAGTAGCTACTTCATGGAGTTGTCGTGAGGACTGAATGAGTTAACTTAGTTTCCTTCATAGTAAAGGCTACAAAAGCACTTGCTATTTGTTATTCATAGAAACAGCGGGAATAATCCTGGGCGGGGCACAAAGCAAAGGCCCTGCTCTTGCCGGGTTGTGTGGGTTTCGGGTGAATTAACCTCTCTGAACCTCATTTTCTCCATCGGTAAAATGGGGTGAAATTAGATCTCTCACTAGACTGTGCCACGTGCTTAAGCATAACCTGTGTTTTGAAATGGCAATCTGTAGTTGATCGTCCATTTGCCGCTTAGGATTCTTCCAGGCTCCACATGCCCTGCTCTACGGACTTTGAAGTTGTGAACTAAAACATCTCGAACACTTAAAATCCAGGAAGGAATATAAAAAGAAAGGAAAGCTATTACTCATTCTTTGGTGCCATATGTCTCATATCCCAAAGAGTTTAAGGAGGAGATTGCTTCCTCTGAATCCATGCACATGAGATGTTTTCAAAGGGACCTCCTTTGACCACATCGGGAGAGCAAAAAAGGGCTGGATAGACTTTTCGGAGTAGAGAAATGCTGCGCAAATCCGGGATGCATGATGGAGCAGAACCCACTGACCTGGTCATTTCTCATTCTGCCGTTTCTCTGCTGTGTAGCCTTTGGCACATTAACCTCTCTGGGTCTGAGTTTTTTTGTTTTTTGTTTTTGTTTTTGTTTTCTTTTCCGAAAAGTAGGATTAAGTAAGATATAAAAGAATGTGGCACAAAGTAGACAGTCTGCAAATGTTTATTCCTTTCCCTGGGAATACATATTAAAATCTGGGTTTATCAGGCCAAACTTTGGATCCGGGCTGGTGCTTGGGACATGGTTTATGAGACATAATATGTGAAAATGCTATGTGATTTAAAGATTCCAAAGGTACTCATTATAAAATAAGAACATCTATTTTTAAAAACCCAGCAGAGTTGATCAACTGCTTTTTAGATCATCAGAGTTTATCATCTGCTTTTTAGATCTGGACTTTTTAATTTTTTTTTTTTTAATGTTGATTCATTTTTGAGAGACAGAGCACAAGCGGGGGAGGGGCAGAGAGAGAGAGGAAGATAGAATCCGAAGCAGGCTCCAGGCTCTGAGCTGTCAGCACAGAGTCCAACACGGGGCTTGAACTCACGAACCGTGAGATCATGACCTGAGCCAAAGTCGGATGCTCAACCAACTGAGCCCCCCAGGCGCCCCTAGATCTGGACTTTGATAACTCTCTCACAGTTAAACAATTTGCTATTCAACCTAGGATTAGTCTAACATCTTACATCCTGAAGCACAACACTGGGCATAATAATCTCTTCACTATTTTAGGTAAGATGACCACATAAAGGATAAAGAATAGTCTTAGGATGGGTGCTTATCTGCACAGCTTGGGCAGAGCAAATAGAAATCCAAAACAACCGTAACAACAAAGAGCCTGGGGGTAAAAAGCAAAGTGCTCTGATACAGCCTCTCCAGGGCTCCGGGAATTGCAGAGGGGCCATGGGTGGAGTCACTGGGAGCCTGAAGCCTCAGGTAAACTCTCACTTCCTAACTCTCTGGAAGCTTCTGCCCTGGGAGACATTTTTAAATGGTCACACTCCTTGCAAAGCTGCCTACACTGTCGTCTCCTTTGAGGTATCTATATGGGTATCACAAATCTTAACAAGTTCAAAATCAAACTCCAGATCTCCCCTCCTCCAATCCGGCTCATTGAGATTACTCCAGATGTTAGTGACTGGCAACTCTCAGCCTGGTTTTGCTCTGCGTGAAGACATTCCAGTCGTCTTTAAGTCCTATCAGGCACAGCCCCCTTCCAATCATCAGCGAACCTCAATGGTTCTACCTTGCAAGTATGTCTGAAAACCGACCACTTCTCACTACTTCCACTGCTAGTTCCTGATCCAAGCCATCATTCTCGCTCACTTGTGTTACTGCATGCAATCTCTTAAACGATCTCCTTGCTTTGCCCTTGATGTCCTACTGAAGAAGCTTATCATTCTGCTTGGAATCAACTGCTGACTCCCCATCTCATCAGAGTGAAAATCAAAGCCAGTGCATTGGCCTAAACCTGCAACCTTCCCTCCTGTGACTCTCTTAGTCTCTCTTCCATCCTCACTCTGCCCTGCCCCAATGGCCTCCTTCCTATCCTCTGATAAGATGTCTATGCCCAGAATTCCAGATCATTCTCTCTTTACACCTGACTCGGTGATTTTAATTTCACTGGACACACTAGGTCCTAAAACTTGGAGATCATATTTTTAAGAATCCCCCTAAGGACAGAGCTCAAACTCCACTCTTTCAGCCTGCATGTACCGGTCCTTTCTCTGAATTCCTAGAGCAACTTTTATTCTAGGAATCCTGTAGTTTGATGACTGATTTATACCCTGCCTGAACTGATCTTTACTCATAATCCCTTTTAAGTTTGCTTATTTTTATTATTGAATTACAAGTTCTTTATATAGTCTAGACACATGCCCATTATTAAAAGTGTGATTTGCAAATATTCCTCTCATTTAGTGGATTGCTCTTAATTTTTATCATGGTATTCTTTGAAACACCAATGTTTTAAATTTTGACACACTCCAGTTTATCTTGTTTTTTCTTTTGTTACTTTAATGTCACTTTAATGCGATTTTAATGTCATGTCTAAGAAGCTTTTACCTAGCTCGAGGTCACAAAGATTTTCTCCAATATTTTCTTCTAAGGGTTTTATAGCTTAGGCTGTTAAATTTAGGTGACTGATTCATTTTAATTTTTGGTTATGATATTAAGAAGGGGTCTAACATCATTCTTTTTGTATATGAATATCCAGTTTTCTCAACACTATTTGTTGAAAAGACTATTCTCTTCTCGTTGAATTTTCTTGGCACTCTTGTCAAAAACCAATGAACCATAAATGTGAAGGTATTTTTCCCAGCTCTCTATTCTATTCCACTGATGTATACACCTATCCTTATGCCATTACCACACTGTTTTGTTTACCATAGCTTTGAAATAAGTTTTAAAATTCGACAGTGTGAGCCTTCATACTTCATTCTTTCTCAAGATTTATTTGGCTATTCCAGCCAGGTCCCCTGAAGTTCTACATGAATTTTAAGATCAACTTGTCAATTTCTGTAAAGAAGCCAGCTGGGATTTTGATAGTGATTACATTGAATTTGTAAATGAATTTGGGGAATATCGCCATTTTAATGATACTAAGTCTCCGGGTCCCTGAATAGGAGGGGTCTTTCCATTTTTTCAGGTCTTCTTTATTTTCTTTCAATAATTTTCAGAGTATAAGTTTTGCACTTCTTTGGTTGAATTTATTGCCAAGTATCGTATTTACTTATCTATCTATAGATTGATGGATTTACATGGTCTATGAGTGGGTTAAGGATTTTGATTTTATTTAAAAAGCAACGGCAGTCAGCATAGACTTTTCCGTAGGGATGGTCATGACCGTGACTGAATATTTAAAGATCCTTTTGGCTGTGGTGTTAAGAATTCACTTAAGGGACTAAGAGTGGATGAAGGAAGACCAATGAGGAGGCCACTGCACTGGTCAGAGTGAGAGATGGTGCTAGCTCGATAAGGATGGTGAAGCAGACATGGTACAAAGCAGATGAATTCAAGACGCCTTTAGAAGGAGACTCAATAGGGGCGCCTGGGTGGCGCAGTCGGTTAAGCGTCCGACTTCAGCCAGGTCACGATCTCGCGGTCCGTGAGTTCGAGCCCCGCGTCGGGCTCTGGGCTGATGGCTCGGAGCCTGGAGCCTGTTTCCCATTCTGTGTCTCCCTCTCTCTCTGCCCCTCCCCCGTTCATGCTCTGTCTCTCTCTGTCCCAAAAGTAAATAAAAAACGTTGAAAAAAAAATTTAAAAAAAAAGAAGGAGACTCAATAGGAGTTAGTGATGGATTGGATTTAGGGGGGGGTGTGAGAGAGGGAAGTCTCAAGGCTTTTATCTTGTGCAACAGGATGGAGAGTGAGGCTATTCCGTTGCGATAAGGAAAACTGGAAAAGAACCAATACATGACCTGCAAATACCCCTTTACACTAGAGATAATTCAATCCAAAGCACATATCATCTCAGCTGATTTTTCTAAGACGTTTATGAGGTAGGTAGGATAAGCATTAACATTTCTATGTGGTGGGTGATAAAACTGAGCATGTAGAAGAAGCAAGAGCACTGATTACAAGTCAGAAAGCATGGGATTTTGCCCATTCTATGCTAAGAACTGTTGGGTCATATCAGTTACCTTCTCTGGGGGTGAGCTTCTTTATCTATTAAATGTAGGAGTTGGTGAAGTTATCCCTAAAATCCCTGCTGGTATGCCTTCTTTCGCTGTTGTCATTCACTGAAAAATGCAACCATTCATTTTTCAAATGAAAACCATGCAGGGTTGAGGTACATGTGCAAAGACACAGTGATGATGTGGTCGGGATGCAAACTCTCATCTCCCAATTTCTAGCCCATTGTTTGCTATAACCCGTGGCCCCCCATTTATTTCTTCCCAGTCACATTTTATGAGGAAAAAAATGGATGTCTCCACCTTGCTCACAGACATTGGGCAGCGTGACCTATACTTGGGCAATATGTCCAATTGTAAGTTTTGACAACAGGGAAACATGGATCGAAAACCCCTTGAAGCTGTGATGTATGATTGAATATCTTTAATATGCTTTACATACTTGTGCTTCATGCATTAACACTTGTATTCCTACTGTACCTTTACCTTTAAGTTCTTGCCATATTTAGAAATGCTCTTTTGTCTCCCGTGGTGGCTACTCAGAAACTTTCTCAAGCAAGAATGACTCATAGGGCGCTGCCCACAGACCAGACTTTAGGTATTCAATCTCAAGCATCCCAGAAGTAGTGCTTAATCTCTTATGAAATGTGGTATATGGGGGCAGAAGTCCATCTATGGGGTGGGAAAAGTAAATACCAAAAAAAAAGCATTGTTGTACTTGAAAAAGAATCAGTAACTTCTCCCAAGAGATGAAGAAGGAGATTATTACCCCAAAGCATTGGCAAGCCAGACGCTCACCACCAAGCGGGAGCTCCGGGCTCCAACAAGGTAAGGACACCCGGGTTTGGTCTGTGCTCAGCTGGCCAGAGGCACATGCTTCCTCCTCAGTGGCCTTTGTAACCTGAATAAGGAAGAGGGAGGAGGGATTCACCTCAAGATCAGCCTTTGAATCCACCGCCTGAATGAAGGACCAGGACCACACCTGATCCAGTTAGTCTCGAAGCAGTTTCCTCCAAAGGACACACACACTCAGCATTTACACCGTGTACATAAATTTCCATCACAATAGCTGCCCTGCTTTTATGCAACGAGGAACAATTTGATAGTTCAGATAAAGGGGGAACCCTTTGAAAGAGGAAACTCACTGAAATAACATCTCTGTCAAAGGGGCACGTTTTTTCCACACGTGGTCCCTTTGGATGAGTGTCACATCGCAGAGAAATATGATAGCCCCTCCAATGGTCATTTCTGCACGTTTGGATAGTGAATTTTAAAGAGATGACTGCAGAGCCGTGGGGCAGCCAGAACTTGCCCACTGGCCGGGCAGCAAGCCACACACTGGGCTGTCAACAGCTCGGGAAGGCAGAGCGTGTGTGCAGCACAGCAGGGGAGACCTGTCGAAGCCAACCCGATGCTCCCTCTGGAGGGAAAACACAGGCTTCCAGAGAGGCAGAGAGTCTTAGGAAAAGGCACCCATTTCCGGATTGGGAAGAGAAGCCAATTATATTCTCTGGAGCAAGGAGTCCCAAATTTGACTGTATTTCAGAATCACCAGGGACGTGTGTGAACATGTAAATTCCTAAGTGCCATCCTGGACTTTCGGAACCAGAATTGCCCTCATGTCCTTACTCTCCCACCAGGGGGGGCCGGAGAGTAGGAATCTGAACAGTTCGTACCCCACTCTTTCTGACGATTCGACTGGGGCAGCTCGCCTTTGTGAACTGTTCATCTACAGGGCTGCCTTGCAACACAGCTCTTGCCACAGTCAGATAAAGGCACTAATCGGCGTTTCTTTGCTCCATGGTTTGGACCTTCTGTGAGGCAAGTACGGTCACAGCACAATGAAAGGGCATTATTTCGGGGGGAATGGAAAGGACCGTCTAAACGAGAGAGGATCCTGATTAATCAACGGCGTCAAGGAACTGCTCCATTTTTTCGTCATTTTTACTTGAACTGCCTACCAGCTCGCCTTAACAGAGCAATGCCAAGCTCGCCCAGCTGAGTCACCAGCACTCAGGGACCTGACTTCCTCCCGGAGAGGGGAGGGGGGATGGACACCAGAATCAACCCAAGAGTTCTGCTTGCTCCTCGTGGGGCTCGGCCATCTTGGCATCTGCTGCTTCTGACGCTCTGGATGATGCTTCCTCGTAGGGCAGGGGGTGGGGAGGGGAGGAGGCTGCGATGAGGCAGCAACAGGAGGAGACAGAGCGGAAGGTAGAACGGTAGACCCATGAAGTCAGGAGACAACAAGCTTTGGGGCAGGGGAACACAGAGAGGAGGGCGAGGAGGACAGAAAGACGAAGAGAAGCCTTCGGAGAGATCAGTTCACCAACAGGGGAAAAGAGCTGGTGACTTACTCTGTTCTGAAGGTTCTCTTTCCGGAGGGCCAAAGGGTAGGGCTTCCACACAGGGACAGGATGTCTGTTGGCCCCCTGTTCCCGCCTCCCAGGCCCTCAAGCTGAACATCAGGTTTCAGTCACCAGAGACTATGACTCATGGTCTGCTTCCACTGAGGAGACTGGCAGAAAGTTCTGCTTGCAGACGGCGAGGTCTCCCACACCGGCCAGAGCTCCTGCCTCAGCTCTAAATAGACATTCCTACTGCACCTTAGGAGATTTTGCCTGCAGACGTGGAAATTTCCACTTCCCTTACATTAGGTGATTAGGATGATGATGATACCGAATCTTTTTCAAGCTGACTGAAGTGAGCTGCACTCTAGCCCAAGGGTCCTCTGTGGTCTACTGTTAACCCCTGGGTTTACCCATCTGCCCTAGCCCCTCTACCCTTGCCTTGTATGTATGGGCTATTTCCCCAGTTTCTGGAAGGGAGGGAGTAGGTCTTACTCATCTCTGGATCCCAGCAGCAGAGACAGTTATCGGTTCGGGGTGTGGGGAGCGGGGAGGGCAGTGGGGTTGGGCACTGACTTGTGCGGAGCCAGAAACTGAACTTAAAAGTGAATCTGATACAACCCTCTGGGGGAAAATAACACATTCATCACCTCGTCAGCCAACAACTGAAAGCCCTAGGTCAAAATTCTGTTCTGCAGATATTAAGGATATATTTGAAATCATTTTTTAAAACAATAGAGTATTAAGGGAAAGCTTGGAGTCCATTGCCATAAATAACGTCCAACGCACACTAACATTACCCTCAGACTGTCTGGCCCTCTAGCCTCTGAGGTTGGAGGGAGAGCCTGGGTGTCAAGGCAGACCACCCGAGGAAGCTGTGAAGACTGAGTTGCTCAGTTCTGGAGCCAGGCTGTGCCACTGGGGGCGGGGGTGGGGGTCCCAGCCTGGAGGCTCTCCGGGCTACTACAGGAGCAGCTTTTAACCTACAGCTGCAGGCTTAGCCTCTCCAGATTCAAGCCTCTCTTCTTCGTCTGGAACTCTTCATTCAGTCACCCAACATTTGCTGAACACATTACCTTCCTACACTTCTTGGTAGCTCCTGAAGAGCTTGTGGCTGGTGGCCATTTGCACAGATGTGGGACACGCTCCTTCTGAGACAGACGTCTTGGTGGTTTTTCTTCTCTGACCAGGAAGGTGGCTGTCCCATGGATATGTGTCATTCCTGCTTCTCTGTAGCTCACCCTGGGTCTGAGAGACGCTCAGTCTCCCTCTCACATTACAGTGTCCAAAATGTTAGCAACTAAAAATGCCAAAGCGGGCCAACAAAATTGTGGCCTATTTTTCTATTTATGTTTAAGAAAATGGTGCTTTTATTTTTTTTTTTAATTTTTTTTTTAACATTTATTTATTTTTGAGACAGAGAGGGACAGAGCATGAACGGGGGAGGGTCAGAGAGAGAGGGAGACACAGAATCTAAAACAGGCTCCAGGCTCTGAGCAGTCAGCATAGAGCCCGACGCGGGGCTCGAACCCACGGACAGTGAGATCGTGACCTGAGTTGAAGTCGGATGCTTAACCGACTGAGCCACCCAGGCGCCCCAAGAAAATGGTGCTTTTAATAAGAAATGTCAGTTTGTTGATTTTCAAACACAACCAAAACACAATGAAACACACCTGACTGATATAAGATTATCAAAAATTTTACAGCGGGGGGGCCTGGGTGACTCAATCGGTTAAGCATCCAACTCTTGGTTTCGGCTCAGGTCATGATCACACGGTCCGTGAGTTTGAGCCCCGCATCTGGCTCTGCGCTGACAGTGCAGAACCTGCTTGGGATTCTCTCTCTCCCTCTCTCAAAATAAATAAATAAACTAAAAAGAAAAAAAAACTTTATAGCAAAATAATTCAACTTTAAACACTGATAATCATGACTATTCAAGAATAAGAATCACTATCATGGTTCAAATGATCGCTACATTCTATTAAAATCTATTCATAATCTGTTGATAAGATTCTGAAAGTAGGTAAAAAATGTTCCCCCACAGAAGTGCCACACAGTATATACGTGCTACTTACAAGATCATTAGAAGATATAGAAAGTATTAATTTGTTGTGCATTAGGGACAGTCTGGGTCCGGGAACTTAAAATGGAATGATGACATCTTTACATTCTGTCATTTTATCTCTGCTATGAGCAAAAGTTTAAAACTGAGGCTCATTGTTGTTTTTTTTTTTTTAATTTTTTTTAACGTTTATTTATTTTTGAGACAGAGAGAGACAGAGCATGAACAGGGGAGGGGCAGAGAGAGAGGGAGACACAGAATCTGAAACAGGCTCCAGGCTCTGAGCGGTCAGCACAGAGCCCGACGCGGGGCTCGAACTCACAGACCACGAGATCGTGACCTGAGCCGAAGTCGGACGCTTAACCGACCGAGCCACCCAGCCGCCCCAAAACTGAGGCTCATTGTAACCACGTGGCTTTGGTAGAAATGGCATTGTCACAGGCCCCACCCAGCACCCAGCCCAGACCACTAAAGGCTGCAGCCAAGGCCCAACCTGGCAGCCAACGGAGACAGAAAGCCTCCAGCTTTATAACCACGACTGTGGCAAGGGTGTGTCCCTGCAGAGAAGCCCAGGCTCCACACCATCCCCGGGTCCCTTTGCCATTTGCAAGCACCTGGCTCTCAGTCTGCCTTCTCCCCAGCAGCCAACCCCTCTTTATCTTTGCTTCCCTTCGGACCACTGGAACAATTTGCCAACAGAGCGGCGAGTTTATGGCCTCCTGGGGGTTGTCCTTCGCCAAGAACCGACTGTGCAGGGGGTATAGTCTGCTCTCTCACCCCTGTTGGGATCCACTCTACCACTGTGTCAGGGCTCACTTTCAAGACTTCCCTTAAAATCGCCCCTTTAGTTGGCCCACTTCCCTTCCCTTCTTGGTCCCACTTTGCCAGTTTTCCCTGGGAACTTCTCCTCATCAAGCACTTTGACGTGCATCTTTGTCTCACTGCCTGCTTCCGGGGATTGCAGCCTGGGACTGGAAGGAAGCCTCGTTACTTACTGTGAGACTTCGTGACTATTCTCGTTTGAAGCTGCTTCTTTATATGCAAAATTGAGGTGGACATACCAACCCCCAAGGGCCACAGCACGCCTTAGAGATCATGTCTATAAAATATCTGTCAGAGTCCATGAGGATGTCGGTTGCTATTAGCTCTTTTTCCAAGGCCATCAGCTTACTCACCCCTGCTGGAAATCTTCTCGATGGCTAGAGCAAGCAGGGACTGGGAGAGCTGGGAGGGAGAAACAAGGCCACTTATGGGTTGCCCTAACATTGAGCTCCTGGTCTTTTCAACATAGACGGGTCTTAGTAATTCAGCTGCGAGCTTTTAAAAATCCTTTTAGGGGCGCCTGGGTGGCTCAGTCGGTTAAGCGTCCGACTTCAGCTCAGGTCACGATCTCACAGTCCATGAGTTCGAGCCCCGCGTCGGGCTCTGGGCTGATGGCTCAGAGCCTGGAGCCTGCTTCCGGTTTTGTGTCTCCCTCTCTCTCTGCCCCTCCCCCATTCATGCTCTGTCTCTCTCTGTGTCAAAAATACATAAACGTTAAAAAAAATTTTTTTTTTAAAAATCCTTTTAAAAATCCTTTTAAAAATCGGGATATCAGAACATAATTAGGTGCCAGCAGAGGATTCAGGATTTGATCTTGACTACTTTCAGGGTTGGACCCTAACCATTGAAATGTTGAGGGTTGTTTGTTTGTTTTTGTTTGTTTTTACAGGGTTTACTCTGACAGTCTGACAAGAGAGGCCCTGCTTCGTTCAGGTCTACTGCTGTGTTTTGAAGTCTGTCTGAGGCTTGTGAGTTGGTGGTAAGCTGTAGGCGCCAGGGTTCCCACGGAGGAAGGTGGGCCGTAATGGAAATCACAGCACATTCCAGAAAATATCAGGATTTTTCACATTAGGTGCATCACCCGGTAGGCAAGCCCAAGTGATTCATTTCCTCCTTTCAAGCCAGAGGGTTACAGGGATTTCACACCGTGAGATCCAGTCTCATGCTTCTGTCCCCAGCCATTTCATTTTCTCCGACTCCTTCATTTCACTCTTTCACTCTTCCTAGACCGAGAATATAATTCTCTTAGGCCAACCGCCCTAACCATCTATTCTCCGAGGTCTTCAACATCTGCTTTTAGGTTGCCACCTCAACTCCCAAAGAATTCCCCTTTGTTGTTAATCGTAAATGCAGATGGGGCAATCACCGAGTGAAAATGAGTCAGAGACGGCCTGGTCAAGTCATATGCGTTGGGCAGACAGGACGGTGCTCAGGAAAGAGCAGGTGGTGGGAGAAGTTTCTGTGGGTGTAAGAGGCGAGGGTGGCAGGGCAGTGTGCCTGGCAGAGAACGGTCTCAACAACGGTTTGGGCTTCATTCTGGCAGCGGAGTCTGTAAGCACCCCCCCACCCCCCACCCACACACACACACTTTGTTGCCTTAAATACAAAGGTTCAGAACAACAGCATCTGTCGGCCTGCGAGTAACCAGTAAGAAACAGCAGCATGGGGACTTGTCTGACTCTAAGACCTTCACCCTGAACAAGCGCTCACATCCAAGTGCTGGTCTCCTCTCTAAAACAGAGCTCTATGTCCCAGCAGCAGAAATCTCCTGGAAGGAAATCTCCCGGTAAACAGGAGTTGGGGCAGATGGATAAAATGGACTCCTCCCGCCTAGAATTCTTTAGGGGAGAGTCGTTTGAGGGGTTGTAACATCTCTACTGTGAGCCCTCAATTTCCTCTCGCCTCGGTAGGATATGTTTCTGTCCTCAGAGGGAGGGTGTGCCAGATAATCCATGGGGGGGCGGGGAGGGAAAGTGCCAAGGAGGTGGGGGGAGGGGACAGAGCTCAATTCCCAAGGCAAAGCTGGTGGTGGCTGAAAACACACCCACTGCCCCGTGGCCCTTTGCTCAGAGCAGCTCTGATGTGCCTCCACCCCCACGGCCCTGGACATGATGCTCTGGCTCGTGGTCTGGACAAAGGTTACAAACCCACGGCGTGACTCTCCTTCCTCAGCTCCACAAGGATTAAGCGTTTAGTTTCAGGTCACAACTGTGAAAGAGGACCCGAGATATGCACCACCTTGCCACGACCGACTCAGGGCAAAGGGTCCACCAGAGCCGTCAAAGCCAGGAGAGAGGGTTTGTATTTCCTCCGAGGACGTTAATAAAGGGAGCACCACTGCCAAAGGATATAGTGACGAATGTCAGTCAGTCCTGGGAGGACATCTCATGTTACGAAAGCTGCTGCGGTATGGAAGCCATCGGGACCCTCTCCGTCTCTGTGGGCACACAACGCTTATGGCCCCTGGCAATCACCCTGTTTGCCCAAAACATTAACCGGCCCTTCCTTGGTGTCTCCTCACCACTACTCATCCCATGTGTTGCGAATGTAATTTCAGGCCCCACCCTACTTTATTTCGCGATGCACTTCTTTGTTGTTACTACACTGCGTTCTTCACGGGAACGTGGCAGGTGGGTAAGCGGGGAATACTTTCTGCTTCCCGGACTCGCGTGCACCCACCCCCACAGGGCCGGTTCTGCTCCGAATCTCCTTTTTTCTTGCTCATGTGAGGCTTCCCAGTTTCGTTACTAGCGTGTCTAGGCGAACGATGCCTATCCGTGAACGAAGCATTTATGGACAAACCCGTGCTGTCCTCAGACTTCGGGGCTGGTTCCTTCTAGGAGGCGTGTGTGGCTGCCAAACAGCAGGAGGCTATTAAAAGAGGCCCCATTGTTTACTTTATGCCCAGGTCCACAGTGAGCAGGAAGCTGGCACCGCGCAGTTGTGTGAGATCAGAGTCTCCAATTAGTTATGACGGGGAGGCAGCTCATGGGTTGAGTTTCTTCCTGTGGCGTCCTCTGGGGAATACCCAGGTTCTCTCCAACGCTTACTGGAATGTGGACCTCAGGATAGGCAATGAACTTCTTTGCTCCAGTCTGGACTCCATGAGTACCACTCTAAAGCTGCCGGTAGGAGGCCAGTGCTATTTTCTGGATGACTGGGGATGCTGCCTAGGGAAATTGTTGGAGATGAGCTGGTCTGTATTCTGAGGCATCAACGTGAGCTCAGTTCAGAGCGAATACAATCTCAGGACTGCTTGGTCTCCCTCTCTTACTCTGTCCGCAGCAGACTCTCCTGGTGATGCTGTGTCTTGACATCGATATTGAATTGACTGTCTACGAGACATTAGACCACATCACCCGTCACCTTACCGCGGCGATGGAGGTCTGCTGTCCTGGGCCGCCTGGCCTTCCCTCCACTGCTTTCTAATTGTAGAGATAAGAGAGAGGAGACAAAGGAGGACCAGTGTGGGTCCCGTTCCCAGAACTCTGTTCTGCTGGCTGTTATCACTGAGGGATGGGTTTGAGGAGTTGTCCGGGGGTGTCGGTGGCCCTCCCTTGGCTACTCTGTGACAGTCCTATGCTTGCTGGGTTTACGGAAACCAGACAGGGAGAGATGAAGGACCCTCTACATGAGGACGCAGGGGTCTTCCCAGGCCAGGACTGTGTGGCCACAGCAGCTGCTTCCTGGGAACTCGCGGCTCTGGAGGTTTCAGCTCTGGCGATGGCGACAATGAGAGGCAGGGTGCAAGAACCCCCTACGGCATCTTATCAAAGCCACACAAAATCTTTCCACAAAATCTTGCTTTCCACCTAAAAGGACTCCTAGAAATAGCGTCCTAATACATCCTGTTGTAGCAACTGATCAAACGGAAATTCCTTCTTCCGTAAGAACGCTTTTTTTTTTCAATGTTTTTTTTATTTTTTTATTTTTGGGACAGAGAGAGACAGAGCATGAACGGGGGAGGGGCAGAGAGAGAGGGAGACACAGAATCGGAAACAGGCTCCAGGCTCCGAGCCATCAGCCCAGAGCCCGACGCGGGGCTCGAACTCCCGGACCGCGAGATCGTGACCTGGCTGAAGTCGGACGCTTAACCGACTGCGCCACCCAGGCGCCCCGTGAGCGCTTTTGTATTTGAGAGTTATGTCCGTGAATAAAAACTTGGATAGGAGACAACGCTAGTGACTTGTCTCGTACGTCCTTTTGAAACTGGCATTCACTGATCCCTAGAGCCGTCTTCCTACTTTCCCCACTGCACTGCACACCATCAACTGACCTGTCTTCCCTTTTCTTTAGGTTATGGATTCTGCTTACTCACGACTCTGGTCTACTCTGGTGTCTCTTTGCCATGCTTCTTCTTATCTCGGCGCTTCTGCTTATCGCGACCTCTCTGTTTCCTCACGTATTTATTCACCTTCTACCACCAACGCTCAAGCGCCCCCAGCCCTGTCTGTCTCTGTGTCTTCAGTCCAGATGCTCCCAGAGAGAGAATTATATTGGAACACTTAGCCGTCATTGTGTCTCTTGGCCATCCCGAGCTTACAGACTGGTAGCCACTTTAAGCCTTGCTCTTAGCCGTTCTTAGGCCAGGCACTTGTCCCTGATTTAACAACTACTAGTCAAAACAGCGGAGGTCATCTGGGGTGATTTTTGCTGGAGTAACCCTTTGGAAGGGTTTTATAGACACGCCAGGCTTTTCTGAAGGTTTGGTGTGACCTATATGCTATTTCTTCCCCTCAATAGCCTGACTTGAAACCTTGTTAACATACTTTCAGCAACGTACACACTTTGCTGCAAATTGATGTAATCAAACTGCCCTTAGCAAGTGTTGTTACATGACACAATGCCTAAGACAGGCCTAATTTACTGGGGTTTGAACACATAATAGAGAAGAGAATGTGAACCATGGGAAGCTAGTGGAAGGTTCGGTAGCGAAATCATACGTGACCCGACTGTTCTGGGTCTCTCTTGTTTCCTAACAAAGAAATCATCCCCAAAGTGAGTAGCATCAAGCAGCAATCATTTTATGATACTCACAGATTCTAGGGGGCAGGAATTTGGTTAGGACACAGTGGGCATGACTTCTGTCTACTGGACATTATCTGGTGCCTCATCTGGGCCTGACTAGAATAGCTGGCATCGTGCGGTGACTTCTTCATGCAAATGACTGGTGCCTGGGCTGGGGTGACGGAGAGGGTGGGTTCAGCCGGGATCGCTCACGAGAGCACCTACACACGGCCTCTGCGTGGCTCAGAAATCCAAGACCAAGTCAGTAAGCGGGGCCAAGTTCCCATGGCCTGGCATGACCTCATCTTTGAAGTCACAGATCACGTTCACCATATCCCATTGGTCAAAACAGGCACAAGCACACCCAGACTCACAGGAAGGGGACATAAACCCCATTTCTCAATGGGAGGGATGTCAAGAAATGGGTGGCTTTGTCTTAACAAAGGTCACACCAAGGATCAATGTTCTCTTTCCCTTAAAGATAGTTTCTTTCTGGCATGCTTGGGGAAGGGAGATGAGAGCAATTCAGCTCCCAAATTGTCCATGTAGCAGGTTCCTTGTCCTCAGTTAGTGTGTCTTTCCAGCACCACTGAGTGTCATTGCTAAACTCCCCTTGCTAAGGATCCTGGCTTTGAATAAGAGATTGTTGTTTCCATGTTGCAATGCTGCTACCTGCACAGGATCTCCAGGGAGAGGGCCAGCAACATAGAACAGGCCCCGTTTCTCATTTTCCTTGACAAGAGCATGATCCACGTCTGTGTGGATTCATCAGATCTTGTGAAAGACTGAGAAAACCGAAAGAAATAAGAATATGTGAAGCAAGGCATTTAAGACTATGTTATGGGCATGATTCTGACCAGATTCCAAATGAAGAGTCTCGAAGGAGTTAACAGGCAGTTGATCGCTTGGGTCTGCCCTCATGACTGGACCTATCTCTTAGAGAACTTCCTTTATAAAATCTGCATGCTAATCTTCATTTCCTTTTTAGGAAATCCCAGCTCTACCCATGAAGTTGTTTTTGACCACAACATTGAGTTTTCTTCCTCTAAATGTGTATGTCCTTAACTCTGAATTATTCAGCCCATAGTGAGGCTTGAGGGGCCTCCAGAAGCATAGCGCCTACTGAACTTGGGCACTCCAGATTCCTTACGTTTTCCAGAGGGAAGCTCTAAGTCTCACAGACTCATTCAGGAATCACTCATTGGGGCTACATGGAGATATCGCCATCAATGTAATTTAGATCTATAGATCTTCCTGTTTTTCCTATTGTCTAACTACTAATCATTTGAAAACACACAAATAGGCCCTTCAAGAACACGCATTCATTCTTAAACATAGTAGAGGCTGAAAGTATAAGGTGAGAGAGGAAATGTTTCTGTGACTGCCCAGAATTTGCCCGACCTTCTTTGTGTGCATAGGAATATCTCTCATTCCCTGTTCCCCCCTCATTCTTTTTTCCAAGTTGTGTTCTTCAAGCCTGCAGGAAATAGGAATTGGTCTATTGCTGACCATGTGCAGTTTAAAATAAAGACCTGGCTGAAACTTTGAAATTATGCTTTTAAAGTCTCAGACTCTTAGAAAAGGGCAATCTTCTCACTCAGTCTCTGTCAGGAGTGGGGAGTGGAGTGGCTTAGAAGCGAGGGTGGCTTCATTCCCTGAGTCTCACGGGATTTGTTGTCAGCAGGGCCAAAGGATTGATGGGCCAGCTCTGTGGCATGAACCCAGCTGGTGGCAACAGAATTCTGCCCAGACCCCCAGCCTGGCCTTCTGAAAACCCAGCTCTGCTCGAGGCAAGACCAAATGGGTAGATTCGAGAGCCGCATTCTTTCAGAAATATTGGCTTTACCTATCACTGAAACAAGAGCCCAGCTCTACCGAAACTACTGTTTAGGATGGTAGCTCGGGTCCTCCTAACCCTATACTTTGGTCCCTCAGGCACAGCTGACCCCAGACTCCCAAACAAAAACCCCTCTACTCTCCCAGTAGAGACAGTCTACTGCCAGAGACAGTCACTAGCCAAAGCAGTCTGGTGTCAGCCTTCTTCCTTGCTAGCCCCTTCCACATCACCTCCCTTCATGATCTTGTCAACTCAATTCTGATTTCCCACTTGTCTCTTCCACTTTAACCTCTGTATTTTCAGATTGCTGCAGCTCCGTTCTTCCAGTACTTAAGCCAATACTTTTCCCATTCTCCAAACTTCTCTCCTTCCATCCACACCCTCAGACTCATGTGTTCTTCAGCTTTTAGTATTCTTATCACCTAATGATCAAGAAGTTATCATTCATTTATTAGATTTGGAAGTTTTAATTTTGCTGTTGAATCAGCATGAACACGCATGGTCAAAGTAACTGCATAACGGGGCGCCTGGGTGGCTCAGTCGGTTGAGGGTCTGACTTCGGCTCAGGTCGTGATCTTGCACTCCGTGAGTTTGGGCACATGTCAGGCTCTGTGCTGACAGCTCGGAGCCTGGAGCCTGCTTTGAATTCAGGGTCTCCCTCTCTCTCTGCCCCTCCCCTGCTCATGCTCTGTCTCTCTCTCTCTCTCTCTCTCTCTCTCAAAAATGAACATTAAAAAAATTTTTTTTAAATAATAAAAAAAAGGTAACTGCATACTTATTGAGATGTCCACAGTGGCCCTGTGGGAAGAAGTCCTAAGTTGTTAGGTTGTGAGACCCATACTGACTTTGAAGTGAGTCTTTCCCTTTTGAAGGTCTTACAGTAGGTTCAAGGTTCAAACCTCCTAAGATGAACTCACGGACTTATTTTCATTTCGTGCTTCAAATATAAATAATGTCAGTCTTAGAGAACCACATCTTTAGAGTTAGCACCTTTGTTTAAAATGAAATAGGAAGTTAGACATCCATGTGAATTAAAAATGTGATCTGACCTTCTAAAGTTTTTTGGCATGATAACATGTTCATTTTTATCATGGTTTAGGGACAATAAAAATCAACACCCCCCAACTAAGCTTGAACAAATATTCTTCAGCGAACAGCTTTTGAAGTCTGAACCAGGCTGTACTCCTGCTTGGTTCCCAGGTTCTAAAAGGGTGCCTTCCCCTCTGGAGATCATTCTTCCCTTCCCTCGTTGTCTGGTCAGCTCCTGATAATCTCCCAGGATTCGGCACATATCTCATGTTCTCAGGCAGACTTTGGGACTCACCCCTGCTCCCCTCCTCTGGCCTGATTTTTTAACACTGATAATGGTTGTAATTTAACATGAGGACGGGGACTATGCCGCCTGCTGCTGCCACTCATCACTGCATCCCCGGTGCCTGGACCAGTGCCTGGGAAAAGCCACCAATTAATATTTACTGAGTGACTGAGTTGCATGATTAAATAATTGAGTTTATATTTGAATGAATGAGCACATACATGGGAACTGTATTATAAGAGACATCATGGTCTCATTGAGAGCATGTCGATCTTCTTTCCTGCACCTGATCGTTATAATAAGCATCACTTTTTTTTTTTAAAGCACATTTTTAAAGCACAAACTAACTTTCAATTTGTAACTATGACATTAGGTCTTTGACTTTGGGCTGAATAGCAGTTTGCGTTTCATACGATACATACGGATACTGAACTTCCCCACTGGCCTTTGAAACCCCAGATTCCTACTTCTATTTCTACCTATGTGGGTGCACACTTCTGCTCTCTATGTGGGGGTAAAAGAGGTTCTGGGTGAAGCTCCAGGCCGCATTGTCTAAGGCCCATTTAATGAATGCTCTTTCCTGGGTCAATGGCATTTCTCCAAACGGATTCCTGGTGTCCTGAAATCCACTCCCAAGGCCCTTCTCCCCTACGTGCCTCCATTCTAACAAAGGGAAAGGCTAAAGACTTGCTTTCTCAGCTGCCCTGAAAGCTTTGTCATGAGGCTGAGCTGGGGAGAATGAGACACAAGCAGAAGACTTTCTGTTCTGTTGTTGGCATTCCTGATAAAACAGACAGATGTTGCTAATGTCAACATCTATTTTTCAGGCCTTGAGTGTGGATGCGATGGGTGGAGACACAGGACCATCTTACAATAGTGAAGCAATAAGCTGATGCTCAAAGGATGGTGGGACAGATGGTAAAAAGAGCCTGGGTTCTTCTGAACATAGTGACCAGCTCTGGACATTGCCCATGCTAGGAATCCTTGTTATGTGAGTCAAGTAAACTCCTATCTGTTTAAGCCTGCATTATCTGGGCTTGCTTTTCATTGCAGCCCAAAGCATTCCTAACTAGGCTGTTTTTAACCTGCTTTTTCATCTAACTCTAACCGTATCCTTAATCTAAATCTAATTTGACTCTAAGTAACCTCTTAATCTAAATAGGACTCTAACCTTAATCTAAATCTACCCTTAATCTAAATATGGATCTAACCTTCCTCTCAATCTATCCTTAATCTAAATATGAATACCTTAAGAAGAGGCCCAAACTTAGCCAGCCTTTCCTGTCTGCACATATTTACCTGATGAGACCACAAATAGCAACTTATGATGATGCTAATTCAGATATTTGTAAATCTAAGGGTAACTTGGCCTTCCATCTTGCCTCGTGGTAAAAAAAAATAAACCGCATGCAATATTTCTCAGATTTAATCACATAAAAAGCTCTCAAGACTATTACTCATTTTTCAGAAAAGTAGAAATATCCCTTTTCCCAACTTCTACTTGGTCTAAGACCTACACATTATCCTCAAGTTAATGTCAAAGCTATTTTTGAATTAACTAATTAATAACATACCAAGCCAGCAAACAGGGTTTAACATTCAGGCTATACTGTGATTATATATCTCTAACAAATGAGACGGATCGAACAATATGGTTTTTGGCCCATCGTCCAACTTTAAATGAAATTGTTTAGACTCTGATTATTAAATGCTAAATGAAAATGCAGAAGTACTTCCAAATTCACTTTATGCAAAGCCTCTGCAATGCTTAGCTCTTTTCATCTCTAGGAATTAGAGGAGTCTACAGCTTTGACTAAAACCACGAATTGAGCCCTTCCACCCCTGTCTCTCCTTCTTTCTCCTTGCCTTTTTCCTCAAAACCCAATGTTAATAGGTTTCACATGGTCTTAACCGAACCTCCGATCCTCCCCAAAGTCAACATTGCCAAGTCGTCCTGACTTTGAGCGTGTCTCACCAGTTCCTGGCTTGGGTTTCATGAGATCTGAAGCACTCTCACATGAAACCAGGAAGGTCTGCAGTGCAGCACTGTGGAAAATGTGAAACATCAGGCATACAGTGTATTTTTCAAATCTGGACTCTGTAACTGAAACTTGGCTTGTTTGCTGTCTGGCTGATAAGGATGGATGAGAGATGAAGACTTTGCTATCTCCATGGCAAAATCTGAGCACGGATCTTAAAAGGGAAGTTTAAGATGAAAGGGGCAATTCAACTGGCCAGTCGTTGGCCTTCCACCTACTGGTAATCGCTGCTAACGTTGGAGCTTTCAGGTCATTCAGATGGGCCTGTTTTTGCAGGTGGGGAGGTGACAGGAGAGAGTGACCAGACCTCAAGCTGTAAATAGTCAAGACCTTGAGGAAGTCCTGACTGTGGCAAGGAAACATGCCTGTCTGTGGTGGTCATCCGCCTACAGGGGGAAGTGGGTGCTCCAGCTGAAAAATGGCCTCATCTGTCTTGAGCAAGCCTACTGTTTTGAGGCACTCACAGCTGGTTTTTTATTAAAAAAAAAAAAAAAATTCCCTCTTTTGACCTCTCAAGACGAGTAGGATTGTGAAGGGTATTTTCATTAGTTTGTGATGTGTCTGCTTTGCCTCTGCAGAGGCAAGATGTCATATCTGTCATGTCTGTTCAGGGTTTTACAGTCTCTTATTAATTACTCTTTACAGACCCCAGGAGAGAACTGGCATCTGTAAGCATGAACTGGGAAACACATGTTTGTTTAGCTCACCTGAGTGCACAAGGGGTTCTTTGCTTCTGACATTCTTTCCTTTGCTTCGTGTGGAGGTGGCTGTTTTTCCCACATATGTTTTGGTGGCCCACTCACGTTTAATGGTATCATGGAAATTGCCCATTTTGACCACGATCCCTGTTGGGATGAGCACGGGGTGTTGTATGGAAACCAGTTTGACAATAAATTTCATATTAAGAAAAAAAAAAAAAAAGAAACACAATTCCTATCACAACCTGGAATGACTTCTCTGTGCATGTTCCTCTGACAGTGTCTGCTTTGTTTTATTAAAAACAAAATGCCGGTCATAACTATTCAATTCATTTCATGACTTCCTAAGGAGTTACAATCGGCAGCTTAATAAACCTTGGGCTATCATAACTAAATTAAAAACAAAAACAAAACCAAGTGGTACCTGTGAATTAGAATATGCTTCTACTACTAAAAGCAATGGTGTCCATCTACCTTTGTTGGTGTTAAAAATTACTCGTGCCATCTGAATGCCCCCTTGTGATTCCTTGGTATTCACATCCTTAACTACTCCCTTCCTCTTGAATACAGACGAGGCCTGGCAACTTGTTGCTAATGAATAAAATGTAGTAAAAGTGACCAGATGCCATCTTGTTATTGGTCTACACAAGACGGTGACGGTCCTCTTGCCACACTCACTCGCTTGCTCGCACTCTCTGTTTGGATTTCTCACACGCTTTCTCTCATCAATTAAATCAGAGAGCCCCATGGGTCAAGGAGCTGAGGTAGCTTTTAACCAACTTTATATCATTCTCCAGTTGAGACTTCGGACCACATGTCTATCAATACCTTGGTTATAGTCTTGTGTGAGACCCCCCAAACCAGAGAATCCAGCTATAAACCACACCTGGATTTCTGGCCCATGGGAACTGTGAGAAAATAAATCGTTGCTTTAAACAACTAAACTCTGAGGACCGTTTGTAATGCAGCAATAGATTAATAATACATGATCTCTTAGTGAAACACAAAATTGGGGTTTGCAGTCTTGGCTTTGAGACAGTGCCCCCTTGCCTTCATATACACAATAAAAAATACATTTGGCTATCTCTCTTTGCTTGGATATGTGGTGCTAACCCAGTTATTGACAAAGAAGCTTTTGAAACTTGCTTCTGGAAGTCAGTGACTAAAGATTCCTTCAGCACAAAGAAGATGGAAAACTTCAGAGTTACCTATAATTTTAGTGTGAGACACCATTTTATTACAGGAGCGCTCCCGTGGAGAATATGTGGAGAAAGACAATGTGAAGTTACTTGATTCGAAAACTACCATGCAGAACCAGACAGAATTAAGACATTTATGAATAAGACAACTGTCCAGAGTTGTGTTTATATATTTTCCCAGGGCTACAGGGTTCAGTCCTTGGACACCTGCGTTCACTACCTGAGTGTTCTCAGCCAGTCTCGTGGGTATAAAGATCATCCAAGTGCTGATAAAAGCCTAAAAATATGTTTCAAGTCTGGACTTCTTCCTTCAATTCCAGATTTGTCTCTCCAACTACCTCCTCAACATTTCCATTTGGATGTCTAATAAGCATCTCAAACCCAACACATCAATCTTCAAATCCTCAACTCCCCTCCCCCCACTCTCTTTCCTATCTTATAAATGACATCCTTTGGTGCTCAAGCCAAAAAATCTTGGAGTTATTCTTGACTCCTGTCTTTCTTTCTTTCACACTCCTACATCTAGTCCATTAGCTAGTCCCATTAGTTCTTCCTTTAAATGATTCAGGATCCGGCTGCTTCTCAGACCTTTGGTCCAAATCTTTAACATCCTTCCTCAGTGGTCCCCTGGCTTCTGCCTTTGCCCTCATTCAGCCCATTCTTAACACAGTATTTCGGGATCTTATTTAAAGTGAAAGTCTGATCCTCTCCCCTCTTCTTACAACATGGCAACAGCTCTATCTCACTTGGAATAAAAGCCTAAGACCTTACAAATGGTCCAGGGTGCCCAGTTTATACTGCCCCTCCTTCCTCTCTGACCTCAAATGCTGCGACTCTGACCTCTCCCTTCCTCTGGTTGAGCTGGACTCTTCCTTGGGGTTTTCACGGCTGCTATGAATGCTTTTTTTCTTTAGAGATCTACATAGATCATTCATTCAGTTCTTTCAGGTCTTTGCTCAGAGGCTAGTGGGGTTTCCTTGATCATCTTTTTATAAATTGTAGTCACCTGTCCTCTGCTCTCAGAACTTTCTCTCTCTTCCTCAGTGTTTTTCTCCGTATCACTTCTACCTGCCACAGCACATGCTTTACAGGAAAATGCCATACACGTACATTTACTGTCCATTTCCCAACACTACAACACAAGTTCCACAAGGGCAAGCATTTCTCTCCACGTCCTCAGTGCCTAGAATAGTACGTGGTTCAGACTAGACATCGCTATTTGCTGAATACGTGAATGATTCTCTTTTCTCACCAGCCTTTCTTTGCTTTTCCGTTCATATTATGGGTATTCATGTGGTAGTCCCTGAGCACCAGAAACTCAAGAGAATCCAGCGCAGACTGGTCATGAAGAATAGTTATACATTTTGTCTTTAATTGCAAATCACAATTATGCAAAGCCTGATTTCCTTTCAACATGCCCTTATTTCCTTCACCTTTTGCCTTATACACTGGTGACAATTTAAGCAAGTGCAGGAAATAATAACGTCTGGGGTCTCCATGGTCTGAAAGAATGAGACGAATATAGAATTCAATGGAGATCTAGTTCATGATTAACAAGGGCAGTATTTCTGCATGCAGGAGGCATGTTAGGAGTTAGTCAAAATAAGTAATAATAAACCCTTGAGAACCCTTGAGGTTTTAGGATCTCTTTTAGACTTGATCCATCTTTAGACTCTGCAAAACCTCAAGACACTCTGTCATTAGCATGTAGTGGCTGTCTTAAAATATGTATGTGCCTTTCCCCCTAGACGGCACGGTTTACGAATACTAAATTGATTAATATCAAAAGACTTGCCCAGATAATGGAAAGGAATGCTACAGAGAGAAGCCAGAAGCCATGGACACTGAAGCTCACATTCTTTTCTGAAGGCATCATGCTTTAGGGGAGGAACAAAGGCCCGCTCACTTGAATCAGAGATGGGGTGGCAATCAGAACTTTGAATTTCTTGGCATTTGTGAGTTTGAGGCTTAACCTTCTGAATACTTGAGCATAATTACATGTGGTTTCTTAAAAGAGCCTCAAACAAAGCAAATCATTTAAGGAATGTCCTAAAAGACATATCATTTAGAGGAACTATGCTTTCAGCCTCTCCAGACCTGAATATACCTTTAAAGAGATTTGCTCATGAACTGCTGGAATTTTCAATAGCGCAAAAGACAGTAACCTTGTGAACTCAGATTTCTCCTGACTCATGGTATCCAAGCTGCCCCAAAGGTTCCTTACCAACAACTCTCTTAAATTCAGAATTTCAAAGCAAAAATCAACTTTGAGACCATGTAACCAGACCTCATTTACCATGGACCCTGAAAAAAAGATGGGGGGGGGGGATAGAAGGGAAGTGGAAGGTGCGAACACCGGGATGGTGAGCATATTTTCGGAAAGATGTTTTAATGAAAGGAGATACATAACACAAGAGTATTGTATTTCATTAATGTAATCACTTGGAAAGGGGCTAATTTGGGTGTTTTGAAATGTACAGGATTTCCTTTCTGACCTGTGCCTTTTTAAATAGTATTCATATCTAGCATTCCCTGAGCATTTCCTATGCGCTAGGCAAAGTGCTTTGCATGGCTTACTGTACTAATTCTATAGCAGCCCTACAAGATACAGACCATTATCATTCCTATTTTACATGAAGAAAATGGGGGGGGGGGGGTAGCAAGGTGAAGTAATTTACCTGAGTTAGTTCACTTTGCACACTGTGGAGCCAGCCCATATGCCGGTCTATCTGACCTGACTCCCACCCTGCTCAGCTGCTCGAGTCTCAACAAGCCCCATTCAGCACACCACACCACACCCCCCCCCCCCCCCCCAGTCATCAGAGATAATTGCACTGAGCTACTAATGGTACTTCTATAGCTCTCTCCCTCCCAGGAGGATCTGGATGGAGCCAATTCGTTGAGGTCCCCCTGTCTGGAGATGGTTTGTGGCCCATCTCCAAGAACATTTGTTGGCCTGTGCCTTTAACCTAATGACCCGGAATGCACAGAATGGAGTGATTCTTCCGTAAATGACCAGCAGATAACTTTCGTAAGTGGAGATGGATCCCACACTTGTCAGAGACCTATATGGTTTGAGAATAATGTTTTCAAGGATGAGGCTAGATCTGTAAGGATTTGTTTTAATACTTTTCGTTCCCAAGGCACAGGTCTGTGGTTTGATATTCCTTTCCACGTCCCCAGAGGCTATTTCCTCTTCCACTGTTTGTGACCTAACAGCATTATTGGTTGACTCTAGGGCTTAGAAGAGTAGCAGCAGGCCATGTGGGTGGGGGCTGTCTGGTCTCCTGGCACAATGTCCCAAGGCATTGCCTCTGGTCCTACTTATGACCCATAGTCACCCACAGAGGGGAGATCAGTGCTTGCAAGCCTATGCATGTACGTGGAGGGTAGGCATGTGTAGGACTGGGTAGGAGAGGTGGTGTTGATGTGTATCACAGTTGTCAAATCTACATTATTTTTCAGGGAGAAAGAATTCACAGAGTGTAGGCATATACACAAATGTTATTGTGAGCAGTAAGTTGATTAAATGTCACCTGCTATCTTCCAGGCACTGGGTAAAGTGGAGGGGACAAGCTTGTAAGCAGAAACAGACACAGGTCCAGATTCCTGGGGTCATCTAGTCTACCGAGGGAAATAAACAGTAAAGGAAAGCTGTGGTCGCAGTTTGTGCTCTGGAAGGAGACATCCCTAGTGCAATGACAGAACACAGGGACTTGAACCTGGTCAGGTTCCTGGGGAACGTAAGGCCTGAGCTGATGCCTGGATGAAGAGAAGTGAGCTAGACAAAAGGAACAGGCAGTCTTTCTAGGCCAGACTCCAAAGTCTATCAGGGCCACGTGGCTGGACCAAGTTGGGTAGGAATCTAACTCCAGGGGGGTAGGAGAAGAGGGTGGCTTTCTGCTTCTGGTGGCACCCCCTGAGCCCACACCCTTTCCAGAGCTGTTATTTACATGTGTTTTCCCCCCCCTCCTCTCTGAAGTTGTGGCCACTCTGAGTGGTAGTCAAGAGCAGCCAACAGGAGCCCAACAATTTAGCAAAGCTAATTCCATCTCCTCCAGAAAATTAGCTACCGGAGGTTTCAAAACTGCACCCCCAGTCTTCTACGGTTTCGGATTATTCCCAAATGTCTCTTTCAACCAGCTCTAAGAAATGCGTTGGCTTTAAAGTCGTGATTCCTGGACGGAAAACCTACCGAGGCAGAAGCATCAGCTGGCCCCCGTTTTCCCCTGTGAGCTCATTCTAGCCTTCAGCCCCACTTCAGATGGGACAGAGGGCAGGGGCACCCCCCCCCCCCCCGGGAGAAGTGCAGGGCTCGGGTGGCGGTCAGCCGCTCTCCCTGTGACAGAGAGGGCTCCCAGGTGGGCTTTACACAATTCTCTGTGCGGACTCCATCTGAGGTAGGTCGCCTTGACATGACAGGTGGTAAAGGCGCTCCTTACTTCAAATCTTCAACCCAGAAAAGGTAGAAGGAACCACCCCCCAAGAGCCAAAGGTGCACAAGAAAACACAATGCCTTCCCGCGATCTACCTCAGGCGGGTTACTGCCACTCCCCGGGTGCCAGCCTTTCCACACCTCAAACAAGGCCTGAAGGACACCCTCTGTCTTCATTCACAAAACTAGAGGGGCACAAGGATGAAAGGCCCCGCTGACAAAGGCAGGGGGATTAGGGGCTTCCCCAGGAATCCTCTGAGCACTTAACAGCCAATCTAGTTTCATCTCCCAATGATGGGGCTTCAATGCAATTCAGAAGCAAAGGCTGTAATCCACAGACTTCCGCCCGTGGCTCCTCCCACACCAGAGACATTAACTGATTTTGTGTGCACTTAGATCCCACATGAAGAGGAGGGCATCTCGGAGGCGAGGCTCAGACGGCACGCTTGACAGGCGAGCCGGCTTCAGGCCATCTTTCCCCTTGTTCTCTCTTAGCCGGAGCAACCACCTTTCGAGCAGAGTCAGCCTCTGCAGATTTCCTGCATATAGTGGTTCCACCAGGGGACTGAACGTCCCTCACCTGGCAGCTTCGGTCTTCCTCCTCAGGGCTGGGGCCCTTCATTGCTCGAAGCTTCTCTATCCCCGAGGGCAGCTGGGCTGGGGCTTCCCTCAACGGCAGAGAAACGATCTTTCTGGGTTGCTACTTCGTGACCTGAGGGGAGGATCCACTCTATTGGTTTTCAACCCAGGCTGCCCACATTAGAGTTACCTGGGGAGGGTTTAAAAGCCAGCATTACCCAAGCCCCCGTCCAGTCCTTTTAAATCAGAATACCCAGAGATGCGGCAGGGAAAGTTATTTTTTTTTAAACGCTCTCCAGGTAATTCTAATGTGCAGCCAGTGTGGAGAACCAACGATTTACCCTCTCCACGTCCACACCCTCTGCCCGAAATCTGTTAGGACACGGGGGTTGATCTCATTCATCCGTTCTCTGGCTTCAGATGATAAAATAGGTGATAAATTTACCAATGTGAAGCCAAGCCAGCAGAGACAAAGGTGGGAGGGGAGACAGAGTTATGCTCCCACAGATTCACCCTCCCTTGGCCAGACCTACTTATCTGAGAATACTGCTCCTGTAGGCATTTTCTTTCATCCTGGAAATACCCAGCATTCAGAGGATGCCTTCCGACCTCATTACATTCAGGTCTCCCTGCTAATCCTTTGGAAATGAGGCTTCTTAAAAAAATAAGCAGCCACCTTACTTGGACCAGCTTTCCCCCCGATGACCCACCTGGACTGGCAGGGGCTTGTCAATTCAAGGGACTGGGCAGGAACTGCTGTTTTGTGAGAGGACATGAGGCTCTCCCACAACTCATTGTGGTGACTGGCCTTGACAAGGCAGGTGGCAAAGGCACTTCCTACTTCAAATTTTCAATCTAGATGAGGCAGAAGGAACCACCTCCCTGGCGGTCACAGACCTCCAGGCACACGCATCCCTTGGGTCACAGACTCCTTGGACCAAATAAGCTCTCCCAGGAGACATACAGTCCAGCCCAGGGGAAGGGTGGCCTAGAGCCCCTGGAAGTCTGTGACATCTCCGGGAGCATCTCCAACCTAGTTAACATAGGGTAGCAATGAATCTTTGTTTTAAATAACATAAGAGGCACAGCGAGAAACTGATTCCATTTAGATAATGAAAAGAATCAAACTGGTTGAAACTCAGATCAAAGCTCCTTATACTCGCTCTGTTAGACAACCACAGATAACATCAAAGACATGTTGCTTATTTTTCTTTTTGTCCTTCGTGCCCGCCACCCCCCACCCCAACCACATTGCTGGGACAATTGTTCACAGAAGATCATATTGTATTTCAGATGGAGAAATTAGATTCCGGTTGGGCTTTGAAAGTCCCCCCCAAATCTCTTGAATGGACCTAATTTATTTGGCCACATGTTTTCAGGATGAGCTCAGGTGAAATCACAGCAAACTTCGTCCTGAATTCTGTAATCTGTGAAGCATCAGCTTCTAATAAAGCACAACATTTTCATTCCCTAGCGATGCTGGTGCCAGGTCACAGCAATTATGGGCAAACATCAGTTTCCAAGTCCACCGCTGTTGCTTAAATTGTACATGGTCTAAAATAACAGCGAGGCGTCAGCTCTGTCCCTCCGGGTGGGGACCCACCCCGCCTCTGCTGCCTCCGAGAAGGAGACACTGCCTGATAGGGTGTGATACTGGAAATGCTCAGCAGCTAAAACATTAGAAGAGCTGCAGTCCCTTGGGGTGACTGGGTGGCTCAGTCGGTTGAGCGTTCTGCTCAGGTCCTGATCTGGTTCGTGAGTTCAAGCCCCGCGTCGGGCTCTGTGCTGGCAGCTCCGAACCTGGAGCCTGCTTCAGATTCTGTGTCCCCCTCCCCTCTCTCTGCCCCATCCCTGATTGTGCTCTGTCTCTCTCTGTCTTTCAAAAATGAATAAACATAAAAAAAAATTTTTTTAGAAGAGCTGCAGTCGCTTTGGGCCATGGGCCAGTGCACCCACTTCCGGCAAGGGCTCTCACTCAAATCTTTTTCTGAAAGGACCGTTTTATGAATTTAAGATGGACTCTGTGTTAGTTTGTTGGGGCCGCCATAACAAAGTACCACACACTGGGCGGCTTTAACAACATGAAGGTACTGTCTCACAGCTTGGGGTGGGTAGGCTTATTTGCCTCTCTCCTACAAGAGGGCTTGTAGATGGCCATCTTCTCCCTGAGTCTCTTCACACTGGCTCTCCTCTATGGGTGTCTGTCTCTGTGTCCAAATCTCCCCCCTTCTAAAAGGAACCGGTCATATTGGATTGGGGACAACCCTCACGCCCCCATTTTAACTTGATGACCTCTGCCAAGACTCTATCTGCAAACAGGGTTTGCACCCTATCTTTTTTGGGGCTGTGGGGAGACACAATTCAACCCATGACAGATCACAGCCAAAATGGAATCCAGTTATAAAAGCTAACACTCACTGAGCATTTCTGCTTTGAATTTGGCATTGCTCAGGGCTTTACACGAATTAATTGATTTAATCTGCACAACTCTATGAAGTCCATACCATTATTATCCAAATTTTAGAACTGAAGAGATTGGGTCTTGGCAAGGTTCAGTCACTTGCCCAAGGTCACATTACTAGTGAGAGCAGAGCCAGACAGAACTCAAAAGCAGGCGGCCTGAATCCAGAGTGGATTCTGTCTACTGCTATCCTACACAGCCTCGATATTTGACGTTTCTGGCAGCCAGGGAAGGCACCTCATAGACCTCCAGCTATGGGGAACTTAACGGACCACAAGCTAGCTGCTAGCTTCAATACTCCGAAATGTATCACCATGTCTGCCATGAGGCCACACTTCCCAAAGGTGGCTCTGGCCAGTGCCTGAGCAGAGGCAACCAGTTCTGGGAGTCGCGGGACTCCTGTGGCAGCTAATGTTTGGCTTGTGCACTCTTTGACAGTTGTACCCAACCTTCCTTACCCTGCAGGGCACTCTAAGATGCTTCCCCCTCCCTCCCCGCCCTAGCCTCTCTCCTGCCCTCGGACTCAGACCTGCATCCCAGTCTGATGGCAGGTGCTTCCAGCCTTCTCCACTTCCTCATTTTCTTTTTTCTTTTTGAATGTTCATTTATTTTTGAGAAAGAGAGACAGAGCGCAAGCAGGGGAGGAGCAGAGAGAGAGGGAGACACAGAATCTGAAGCAGTCTCCAGGCTCTGAGCTGTCAGCACAGAGCCTGATGCGGGGCTCGAACTTATGAACTGCAAGATCATGACCTGAGCCCAAGTCGGACACTTAACCGACTGAGCCACCCAGGTGCCCCTCCACTTCCTCATTTTCTTGCATTTCTCCTAATAAATCCAGGCATGTTGGATCATGTCTCAATGTCTACACCACGGAGGTCCTAAACTAATATTCTATTTAATTCAAAGGTTTCAAAAAACATGTAATTCTGATTCAAATTGTTTGATTCATTAGCATTTTAAAAACTGCAGCACTAAAAAACTTCATCTTCCAGGAGGTATGTGGTTCGCGATTTTTCTTTAGTGTCTGGAAAACTGATACAGCTTATGCCAGTTTTAAGGATGTTTCATTTCGTGCTTGCTCGAATATGCAGAGTTCCTAGAGCCTGGCATATAGCAGGCCCTCAGCAGAGACGATTAAAGGGGTAGAAGACCATTTTCTCTTGTGATAGTCTCTAAAATAAGCTGGTCTGGAGAAGAGAGGTAGCTTCTCTGAGGGTGGAAGGAAAGACAAAAGGCAGACCAGGTTGAGCTTGTCTGGAGGAGAGAGGTAGTTTCTCTGAGGGTGGAAGGAAAGACAAAAGGCAGACCAGGTTGATGATGAAGTCCTAGTAATGAATGTTACCTGGACACATGCCTCCTTCACGAAGGCTGAGTGCTTTCCCAACGTGTCTGGGTCTGCACTTGGAGTGATGGGGGAGGCTTTCAGGGATTCAGAAGCAGATAAGGTATGTCTTAGAGACAGGAACACTGATCGCTGGGAACTTTTAGCCTGGGTGGTTACATTATAAAGACAAACCTCTAAACGCTTTCCTCTTTTCCTTTACCCGTTGAACCATTCACCTTGGTGGTAATGCCTTCAGGCTAGGTCAGGGCCTTTGGTCCAGGGCTCATCTTTTGCTAGCTAGCTGGTCAGTGGCAACTTCTGCAGTCCTTGGACTGCCCTTTTGTAGGTCAACTGAATTCCAGAATGAGGGGTTAGGATGAGTGATGTCTAAGGTCCTCCTCTGTGCTAATATTCTCTGAAATGACCCTCAGTGTGGCATGGGTACTGATCAGCCCAGATAAATTCCCAGGGTGTCAGGGTAGGATAGAGAATGTCTTCCAGCAGTATGCCATTTCTGTTCTTTTCTACCCCAGAAGAACCACACAGTGACCACCCCACCCCACCTGGAGTATTCCAATCACAGGCGGTGGATTCGACCAAGAGAAGAAAAGGAATATCTACCTCTTTACAAGTTCCATAGCTTTCACTTTATGCATCAGTTGTGTTCATCCAGGTGCTTAACATAATTACTATTTTTATTATTATTTTTTAAAATTGTAGTAGAAACAGCTTGATGAGAGGTATATCTGAATCTCTGAAATAATATGCCCTGTTATCACAGTCTCCTGCTGAGTCTTCTCCCATGTTTAAAAATAATGTTTCCAGTGACTTTTTGGTTCATGAGACCATCTCAGAAATTTAAAAAAAATTTTTTTTTCAATGTTGTGTTTATTTTTGAGACAGAGAGAGACAGAGCATGAGCAAGGGAGGGGCAGAGAGAGAGGGAGACACAGAATCCGCAGCAGGCTCCAGGCTCCGAGCTGTCAGCACAGAGCCCGACGTGGGGCTCGAACTCAGGAACCGCGAGATCATGACCTGAGCCGAAGTCGGACGCTTAGCTGACTGAGCCACCCAGGCACCCCACCGTCTCAGAAATTTTTAAAGCAGGGCACGAAGCTGATGGAAACTGGCTCCCCTAACCAGCATGAACATATGCAGGGCAGCTTTGATGTGACTGATGGGATAGTGTTTGCTGATAGGGCCTGCTAATAATCCAGCAAGATGATGTCATTCTTGGCAGGGCTCAGAAAGAGCAGCAACAGGCCAACAGCTCTCCTTGGCTGATACAGCCCTTTTGTAGGTTCCTTGACTTTGCTGTTGCCGAGCAGATGCGATTGGAAAGTTCTGTGGGCCCAGCTGAGCCGTCTTACCTCCCGGGGATGGGAGTTTTTGTCAAGAAACCTTGGGTCACTGGCTGGTTTATGTAAATCCTGTAGGAAGGTTTCCACTGCCTTTAAAGGACTCCCTGGAATGGAGATGTATAATAATGCTAGGAGAGAATTAACTGCTGGACAGACAGGCCTTTGCAATGGACTTGCTTCGCCCCTAGGGGTGAGATTGAAGCCGTTCTAACCCCTTGAGTCTGTCCTGGTTTGGGATGGCCAAGGAAGAGAGGTAGGAACAGGACTCAGGGTGGGGAAGAGGCAACCTCATGGTACTTTTGACTCTAGAATTAGAAACTACTCTATGCTCTTTAATATAATGCATCTTTTAAAAAATTTCTTGGATTTTGCGTAAGTCAAGGACACAGGGAGCCCTCGTGTTTCCAAGTGGAGAGACTAACTGGCAGTTATCCCTCAACACAGTCTAGTCCCGGAAGTGTGTGCCACGTGGTCGGCAGACCTCTCCCCAGCTGGTCTGTCACCTCATCTGTGCCTGCGGCTCTGACCCTGACCGGTCATGGCAGATGCTCGTCCTGATGTAAGAACCCCAGAGAGCCCTATCTGTGCTAGCTGGGGACGCCCTGAGAATAATTCACTTCCTTAACGAAAAGCATTCACTACAGAAATGTAGGACCTATCCCACAAGGAGCTTTGTGAAAACTGGGATACTTCACCATGATATTCCAAGTTGCTGACTTTCTTCAAGGGGTTAGTTGCCTTTACACTGGCACAAAAAAAGTGCTTTTTTTTTTCTTTTTTTTACCAAATTGTCTGGAAATGCAGGCCATTTGTACAATGACAAAAAAACATCCTATTTTAGAATCATTGCAGAACAGGGGATTTTATGTGGCTGGAGATATTCTTAGTGATTATTCTGCAAAAATTTTGCAAATACATCTATTTCTTGATTTATGGAATAGATGCTGTCTAGCAGGGCTTGGAAATAGAGCAAATGTTGGTAAAGCAGATGATATTTTCCAGTTGACTTTTATGATAATAAGAGCTCTGTTGCCATGGAAAAAATCCATCAGTATGCTGAGTTGAAAACATTTGGGAAGAAGGCTGATGGTTCTTTCCAATTCTAGAGAGAGCAACATTCATCCATTCCATAGACACTCGTGGAAAGATGACAACGTGCCCCACAGTGTATTCTAAACAACATGGTTCTTTATTTTGCACTTTGTTAATTTGTCATGTAACTCTGAGGGCACAAATGGGGCAGCTTTCCCTGTCTGCTGGAGGCAAAAGTTTGTGTCATCCTGAGCAGAGAGCAAGAGGGAGGGTCCTGGGGCAAAGCCAGTACTTGGAGAGGACAGTCACGGCAGTTAAAGAAAGTGCCTGGGAGGAGGAAGGTGACAGGCACATTTTGCTACTTTTCCTGTGGTCAAAAACGCTGCCACTTACTGCTTTCCTGAATGCTATTGTTTACAAATATTTGGACGAATCCTACTAGACGAGGGGATAAAATCTGGATACAAACTGGGCATTTTGGTAGAAGTGCAAGTGATCTCTGCCTACGGGGCACTGAGCCCACGACACCATCCAGTCGGGAGCCAGCAGGAGAGATAAGCAGGGAGAAATGTTGCAGAAACGCGTGTTGTTGGAGCAGCCCAGGCCTGGGAAAGAAGTTCTGCAATCAGATCTTTAACTGCAGATGGGCACGTGAGCGGTCTCCGTAGGGCTTCCTTCTCTTCCAGCAGCAGGAGGTTTGATGTTCGGGAGTGGAGGGGGAGGGGTTCAGCCTGCCACATCCAACTCCCACCCTCTGAAACCAATGCCTTACCTATAGCTGTCCTCTTGAGTAGACATAAGGGAGGCCACAGAGTCTGAGAAGTTGAGTTCTAGTCCTGACTCTGACGCTCTTTCTTATGG